>NC_061116.1:126489081-126633834 GCF_002878395.1 Capsicum annuum
GTTCCAATTAGGTCCACTACTATTGACTTAACCGGAACCACAAACAAAATTGAAAGGCAGATTGAGTATCATTACTTTCTTAGCAATATGGATTAATTGATTGTGTTTTCTTGCCTTAGCATGCTTTGAACATATCTTGGAAAAGATCAAAGACTTATTGTAGTATGTGAATCCCAATAATTTTCAAGCTTGCCTCCAACTTGCTGATTCAGTATTCAAGCTGGTCGTTGCCATCTTTTGGGTCATTATAGAGTTCCTAGTCTTTTGTGAGCTCATCAATGAGGAACACTTTTTTTGAAGTTGTGGAATTGTAAAAAAAACCTTCAGAAGGCTTCTAGAACACTTTCTTCAGTACGCTTAAATGATACATGGAGGGTTCGCTATGTTTGTTTTAGGTCAAAATACGTTAATGCACACTAAAGCAGTGGTCCCAACAGTTGAACAGCTCACTTTTATCGAGCTTTGTTCAATGCAGATTTCTCAACAAACCTTCAAGTAATTTTATAAATTAATTAGCCTAGAATTACGTAACATTTGATCTTGATTCCACTAATCCTATCAAAAGTTATATAACTCTAGGCTTATTAACCTATCAAAACCTTTGCTTGAGTTAGTGCACAAATAAAATGAGCTCAATCTCTTAGCTCTTAGGACAAGAGTGATTAGCAGAAAGCTAAGATACTGAGCTCATTTGATTTGTGAACTAACTCGGGCAAAGGTTTGATAGGTTAATGAGCCTGAAGTTACATAACGTTCGATAGGATTAGTGGAATAAACATCAAACATTACGTAATTTCAGGCTAATTAATCAATCAATCCTTTGAAGGTTTGTTGAGCAAGCTGTATTGAACAACGCTCAATAAAAATGAGTTGTTCAACTATCGCGACCACTACTTGAGTGTGCATCAACATATTTTGACCTAAAACAAACATAGCGAACTCTCCATATATCATTTAAGCCTTCTGAAAAAAGTGTTTTGGAAGCTTCTGAAGGTCTTTTACAATGCCACAATTTCAAAGAAAGTGTTCCTCATTGATGAGCTCACAAAACACCAGAAACTCTATACCAACCTCAAATACTTTAATGACAACCTTGATTACAGAATTACCAAGCTGGAGGGAAGCTTGAAAATTATCGAAATTCACATACTACAACAAGCTTATGATCTTCTCCAAGATATGTTAAAAGCATGCAAAGGCTAGAAAACACAATCAATTATATATATATATTCCTAAGGAAGTAATGATGCTCAATCTTCCTTTTAATCTTGTTTGTGGTTTTGATCAGGTCAATAGTAGTGGACCTGATCAAAACCACAAACAAGAAGGCATGGGATACAATTTAAAATTCAAAAATTACCGTCTTCACATAGATTCCTTATTTTAACTGCAACTGTTATTGACATAAGTTTTCTTGACTTACTGTACATCACTTCAAACCTCAATGCCTATAAAGTTGCTTTTTTGGTGTTCTTCTATTTTCTATATAGGAGATCATACCGATCACGCTACCTAGTTTCAACTTCCTAGAAAAGTGTCCATCTGTATTATTTTTCTTTCAGAGAAATAATAGACAAAATTTCACTACTGGATACACTTTCATATTTGCACTTAATTTAAATTTCTCATGTTTTAATTCAGTTTCATCGGCTAGATTCTCTAGAAGTTCCTTTCTACCTTATGTTTTCTCTTCAATTAGATCTCAGATGATATAGTCATTCATCAACTCCTCCCTCCTCATTTTCCCTTGTAGGCATTCTCCTACCGTACCTTCTGGCATATAATGATCACCCCGAGCAACCCAACCATATAAATTTGGGATAGGGCAATAACTATATTGATTTTCATTCTTGGTTGAAGTAGTGGGAGGCTTTGAAGGCTCTTTTAAAGTCCAATGCACCCTAAATGTTAGTCCAATCGCTATAGAATCTCTTTACAATGCCACCAGATTTTTATCCCAGCACAATGCTTGACACATAAACAAGAGCAACAAGCAATACTAAATCTTAATAGGTTATCAAAACCATATTTATGGTCCCTCATCCTTATCAGATCGAACTTATCAAACTTAACTATAAAATTATAGATATCTTGTTTGAATAATCAATGACTAATCGGCAAAAAGAGTATTCACAAAACCAGTGTACTCTATGTGTGTTTTTAGGATAACATTATCAATAATACATACCTCCTACGTATGAAGTGGTTCCATCTGTAAGCAGTTTATTCCTCTAAACCCATCTTAGCTGTATCCTTTTGTGTTGGCTGGGAAAAAGTTGATCAACTTTCAATTCCTTATATATACAAAGAAAAGGAAAAAAAATTAATGTCAAACAAGAGAAGAACAGAAAATATTATTCATCTGTTGTAACAAATATGGAGTTTGTTGCACCAGACGTGGAGTCTGTTGTAATAGATGTGCAATCTGTTGCAACAGATGCAAAGTCAGTTGCAATAGATGTAGAGTCTATTGAAATACATCAAACCATCCTTGCTAGTGGTTTGATTTGTTCCAACAGTTGCTCTGTCTATTGCAACATCAACAATGGCATAAACTACAAAGAAACAACATCAAAAACAAAGAAACAATATCATTTGTTCCAACAGCATCAATAATAAAGAATCAACATTCTTTCTTCAAACACCATACCATAAATTCCAACAACACCAATCCACCAACAACATCAATAACAGTATCAAAAATAAAGAAACAAATAAAATACATACTAAAAATTGATATTGCCAACAAGGCTTTTAAACTTCTCTCGACAGATGACTTTTTTTACATATTATAATAAAAATAATGGTTAGTTCATTCAAGACTTTAAAGTTCCTTCAATTTTTTAAATAAATATGATATGGGTAAATCATAATTTAATAAAAAAATATATGTAAATAACTTACAAAGAAGAAGATGAGAATGAAAGAGCAATAGTGAACCATACCTGCAATGTCAAAAGTAAGGGGATCAAAACAGCAATTTCAGTCAAGAAAATATATGGATCGATTTAGATCTGTATGGATCTTTATGAGAAAAAGGAGAGAAAAAAAGAGATAGTTGTGATAACCTTAGAGAGGAGAGAAAGTAAAAAATGAGAGATAAATAAATTTAGGGCTAAAAGAGATAATTCTAGACATGGGTTTAACTATTCATTAATAACTTGAGGAGCGTGAGGAAGACGGGTGACATTGAAAAGACAAGATAAGACTACTCAATGAGATTTTTGAGTTATCCAAGAAATATTTTTTACCGCCTTTAGTAGTACTATTTTATTTATCTTTCTTCTTTTGGACAGAAGATTTCTTGAAAATTAAAAGAAAAAAAAAAGATTTTCAAATAGGTATGTCATCTGTAGCAACAGATATCAATATCAGTGTACAAAATTCCAACAGCTCAATCATCTGTCACAACAGATGCAAGTGTTTATTTGATAATTAAATCAGATATGTCATCTGTTACAACAGATATCAATATCTATTTGAAAATTTCCAACAGCTAAGTCATCTGTCACAAAAAAGAAAATGTCTACTTGATAATTAAATTAGATATGTCATCTATCGCAACAGATATAAATATCTGTTTGAAAATTTCCAACAGCTAAGTCTTCGGTTGCAACAGATTTCTTTTCAATTGATTTAGATAGAACAAGGGATAAGTACATAGGGTGAAGTACAACTTCAATTGAGTCTTCTTGATTGCATGATGTTGGCATTTCGTTTTTCTCAACCCGAGTCATTGATCAATCACTCTGAGTCAAAATATTTGATATCAACTTATTATTGAGCTAATACCTATATTAATTTAGATAGAACTAAGGATGAGTACATAGGGTAAAGTACACTTTCAATTGAGTTTTTGCGATTGCATGATGTTGGTATTGCGTTCCTCTCGACCGGATTCATTGATCGATCACACTAAGTCAAAATGTAATGTATCAACTTATTATTTAGATAATACCTAAATTGATCTGGATAAAACCAGGGATGAGTACATAGGGTGAAGAACACCTTTTATTGAGTCTTTTCAATTGCATGATGTTGGTATTGTGTTCCTTCCGACCAGAGTCGTCGATCGATCACTCTGAGTTAAAATATTTCATATCAACTTATTACTAAGATAATACCTAAATTAATTTAGATATAAATGGGATGAGTACATAGGATGAAGTACAACTTCAATTGAGTCTTTACGATTGCATGATGTTGGTATTGTATTCCTCCCAACCTGAGTCGTCGATCGATCACTCTAAGTCAAAACATTTTGTATCAACTTATTATTGAGCTAATACCTAATTTGATTTAGATAGAACAAGGAATGAGTACATAGGGTGAAGTACAACTTCAATTGGATCTTTGCAATTGCATGATATTGGTATTGCATTCCTCTCGACCTGGGTCGTTGATCGATCACTCTAAATCAAAATGTTTGGTATCAACTTAATAATTATCTACTACCTAAATTGATTTATATATAACTAGGGATAATGACATAGGGTGAAATACAACTTCAATTAAGTCTTTGTGATTGTATGATGTTGGTATCATGTTCCTCCCGACCCGAGTCGTCAATCGATCACTCTGAGTCAAAATATTTCATATCAAATTATTATTGAGATAATACCTAATTTGATTTATATAGAACTAAGGATGATTACATGGGGGAAGTACAACTTCAATTGGGTTTTTGTGATTGCATGATGTTGGTATTGTGTTTCTCCCGACCCGAGTCGTCGATCGATCATTCTAAGTCAAAATATTTGGTATCAACTTATTATTGATCTAATACATAAATTAATTTATATATAAATAGGTATGATTACTTAGGGTAAAGTGCAACTTCAATTGAGTCTTTGCGATTGCATGATGTTGGTATTGTGTTCCTCCCGACCCAAGTCATCGATCGATCACTCTGAGTTGAAATGTTTTATATTAAATTACTATTGAGCTAATACCTAAATTAATTTAGATAGAACTAGTGATGAGTACATAGGGTGAAGTACAACTTCAATTGAGTCTTAGAGGTTGCATAATGTTTGTATTGCGTTCCTCCCGCCTGAGTCGTTGATTGATCACTCTGAGTCAAAATGTTTCATATCAACTTATTATTAATATAATACCTAATTGTTTTATATATAACTAGGTATGAGTACATAGGGTGAAGTAAACCTTCAATTAGGTCTTTACAATTGCATGATGTTGGTATTACGTTCCTTTCGACCCGAGTCATCGACTGATCACTCTGAGTTGAAATATTTTGTATCATCTTATTATTGATATAATACCTAAATTTATTTATATAGAACTATGGATAAGTATATAGGATGAAGTATAACTTCAATTAAGTCTTTGAAATTTTATGATTGTATTATGTTCCTCCCGACCTGAGTCGTCGATCGATCACTCTGAGTTAAAACATTTTGTATCAACTTATTATTTAGCTAATACCTAAATTTATTTAGATATAACTAGGTACGAGTACATAGGATGAAGTACAACTTCAATTGAGTCTTTGCAATTGCATGATATTGGTATTGTATTTCTCTCGATCCGAGTCATCGATCGATCACTCTGAGTCAAAACATTTTGTATCAATATACTATTTATCTAATACCTAATTTGATTTATATATAACTAGGGATGATTATATAGGGTGAAGTACAACTTTAATTGGGTCTCTACGATTTTAAGATGTTGGTATTGCGTTCCCCCGACCCGAGTCGTCGATCGATCACTCTAAGTCGAAATATTTTGTCTCAACTTATTATTTATATAATACCTAAATTGATTTAGATAGAACTAGGGATGAGTACATAGGGTAAAGTACAACTTCAATTGCGTCTTTGTGATTGTATGATGTTGGCATTGCGTTCCTCCCGACCTAAGTCGTCGATCGATTACTTTGAGTCAAAACATTTCATATCAACTTATTAGTAAGTTGATACCTAAATTTATTTAAATATAACTAAGTATGAGTACATAAGGTGAAGTACAACTTTAATTGAGTCTTTCTGATTGCATGATGTTGGTATTGCATTCCTCCCAACCCAAATCATCGATCGATCACTCTGAGTCAAAATATTTCATATCAATTTATTATTGAGGTAATACCTAATTTTATTTATATAGAACTAGGGATAAATACACAGGGTGAAGTACAACTTCAATTAGGTCTTTGTGATTGTATGATGTTGGTATTGTGTTTCTCCTGACCCGAGTCATCGATCTATCACTCTGAGTCAAAACATTTTGTATCAACTTATTATTGAGAAAATACCTAAATTGATTTAGAAAGAACTAGGGATAAGTACATAGGGTGAAGTACAACTTCAATTGAGTCTTTACGATTGCATGATGTTGGTATTGAGTTCCTCCCGATTCGATTCATCAATCGATCACCCTGAGTCAAAATATTTTATATCTTTTAAAATATTTAAACAATAATTAAGATCAATTCGGACCAAATTAACATTTTCAAAACTTGTCATTCTTTTCCAAAATACAAATTAGCCCATACAAATCATCCATTTGGGGAAAAATATATCATAATTTCAAATCTCGTTTTTCTAGCTCTTTTCTCTCTCTCAAGAATACAGACAACAACTACTCAATAAATTGCTCAATCCTTCACAATAGATCAATTTTCCTTCCATTTTTGACTATTATGTGTTATTTTTGACTCCATTCCTACTTGTATCCATTTTTTTCCCTGTCTTTATAGGTAACAGAGTTTGACAAGAGTTCTATTTTTTTTATTTTTTTAAAAAATTAGGAATTTTTAGTTAATGGTAAAAAAGAATACTTTTAGTTGTATTATTTTTAAGAATGGATTAATAATTTTGAGTTTTAATGCTAAAAATATAGGAAGAACTGGAGAAAACCCTAGTTTATGTTGCAGTGTTTCATTGAATACTGTGGTATTGTTGTATGGTATTTGTGATATTATTGGTGGCTGTTGTTGGTGGTGTTAGTATTGGTGGTCTTGGTGGTGGTGTAGGTGGTTTTGGTGGTGGTAGTGGCAATTTTTGCGGCCTTGGTTGTGTATTGGGGGCATTAGTGGCATTGGTAGTGGTGTAGGTGGTGGTCTTGGTGGTCTATCTATTACAACAAGTGGAACATCTATTGGGAGATATTAAATAAGTGTTCAAACAGATTCTCCATCTGTTCCAACTGTTGGGTTATCCATTGGAGTATTTATTTATAATGTGGCGTATAATAATTTATTGAAATTTGTCTTAGCTTTTTTAAAAAAATCATGCACACATCAAATGTAATGTATGTTTTTCTATTGTTTGTAGTTAAAATATGTCTCCCAAAATAAAAGAAACTAAAAGTGGATCATTTTCTGACCACCCAACAAAAAAGTCTAGAGTACAGATGGATTCGGAGGAACTTCCTGAACAATCTCAGTCTGGGAAAAATAGGACTGAGAAAAGTTATGACAAGGGAGGTAGAGAAGGGTATATAGAGACTGGTAAGGAAAATAAAAGTGAGGGGAATTTGAAGTCATTCCTCCCCTCTAAAGCAGGTCAAGGATTATCCAGATGAGATTTCCCAACCAAGGATTCTTAGGTGGTTAGCTTGAAAGAGTAGCACAAGAATTAAGATAGTTGATCTTTTTAACCCTTCGGATGATGCAGTACCGTCTTATTTTAAGTAAAATAATTTGACTCAAAGAAATATATTGAAATAGATGTGCCATCTGTTGTAACAGATTGGTTGTCCATTATAATAGATTACCCATCTACTGCAACTGGTGCAACAAATGGGTAATCTGTTATGATAGAAAATCCATAATTTGCAACAGATTAACTATGTATTGCTCTGGTTCTCTGAAATCGACTCAACAGATAACCAATCTATTGTAAATTATACAATAGATGAGTAATCTGATGCAACCTATTGTTAATCTATTGTGATAGACAGATCATCTATTACAACAGGTGGATCATCTATTGCATAAGTTGACTGTGTTAACATGTAATCCAACTGACTAAAAATTATTATTATTATATGATTTAAATGCATTTATATTTTTTTACAAGTTGTGCATCCTTGGATCCTATCTATTGAGCAGGAGTTAGGGATGACTTTTTTTATTACTCTAGGTCTTGTTGATACAATAGCAAACCCAATGGTAGAGTTAATAAAGAAGAAATTGGTTGGAGCAACAATCATAAGAAGAGCAGTTAGGCAAGTCAACCTAATGTTGAATCTCTTCTTGACCAACCTACTACAATAAATTCGGGTGCTTCTTCTGAGGGGTGTTTTTGGTGGATTTGTTGATGTTGGTGGCAGACATCCTAATGTTGATGTTGATGCCAGTTGTGATGATGAGCATTTTGATGCTCAAGAAAAAATAAATATGTTTAAAATCACTCCTTACATAGGTCCCTCTCGCCCATACACCGGTCCCTCCCACCTTTACTGTGGTCCCTCTTACCCCTCTTCACCCTTATGTTCTTATTGCAAATACAATGTGTACAAGGACAAACAGGATAAACTTGTCGAAAAATTAGAGGCTATCTCTGAAGCTGTCGAGGAATTAAAATCTAAGAGGGGTGTCATACCATCCAAGAAGGTAAGGGATCCATACACTTCTGCAATGGCGGTTAGAAGGAAAAAAGGAAAAATTAGCGAAATACTCTCCAATCTGAAAACAAAAAAGATTGCAACTCTTCCCTCTCCAAAATTTATTAAAGTTCCAAGGCTACTGAAGAAGGTGGACATATACACGACACTTGGCTATGAAGAGAGGATGGAACTGTGAAATGCCAAGTATCCCAAGAAGAAAGGATCTACAGAAGAATACACCATGCATACATTTGAATATGGAAACTTCATGAGTATGAAAGCTATGCATAAGTGGTACGTGGATAGGGTAAGTTTATTTTTCCTAACCTAACCTTCTAATCTACTCCATGAAGAAGAAGCTACGCAACAGATATATCATCTGTTGCAATAGCTGGGTATTCTAGTGCAACTGGTGGTTGTTCTATTGCAATAAATTAAATATTTGTTGCATAACTTACGTTAGATGGGTAATCTATGAACTGATTCAGAGAACCCTCTGTAACAGATGAACCATCTGTTGTATCTTTCCACTATATTTTTCTTTATTACAATTATTAACCTATTTAAAAATTATTTTCTTATATCACAGTATGGTGATGAAATTCCCTGCCTCATGAGGGGCAGACAATTAGCGTACCCAAATACTTATAATGTTACCGATAAAATAATGGACCTCAACTTCTACAATAATTTCAAGAATAGGTACAATAGTCTCAAGGATCTAGCTAAAACCCTCGGTGGTCTGAGATTTGATTGGTTAGTTACGTATGAATGGGAGAAGATATGATTAACTATGTTAGAGGGAAGAGGCCATATCCACACGACAAAAGCTAGACCAAGGCAAGAGAATTATTTCAGTCATGAACATGCAAGTCAAATATTTTTTTACTGTTGAGATACTTTTCGAGAAGGGGAAGATTAAGGTTTATGACTGCAACTTACCTGTCTTCAACGACACTGCTTTTGTATCCGCATCTAGCTATTATTTGTATTTCTCCCTACCTTATTGAGGCAGAGTAAGCCGATAGATCATTTGTGAGTGAAAGTATTGATGAAGTAAGCATGGGATTTTGAAGGTCAAAACAAGGGCATGCAGCTTCAAAAAAATAAAACCAGTGCTGCGTGCAAGCAGTATTCGCTTGCATACATTGAATATTTACTGACCGGCACAAAAATGTCTAATCTGTGCAACACCGTTGTGGCAAGATGCAGGAACTCTGGGCTTGTGAGTTACTAACTAAATGCTTGGAGTCTGTGTATAAAGAAGAAGATGTACAAAGATAAACACCATAACAAGTTTTTATGTTTGACAAAAGTTGGTTTTCTTATAATGCAATAGTTTGTCTATTTGTTGTAATAGATAGTATATTTGTTGTGTCAGATTAATTATCTATTGCAATAGATTGGTCATCTGTTGCATTATGTAGATGTCTCTCAGTCTCTTTCACAACAAATATACAATCTGTTGTAACATATAGTATATCTGTTATAACTGATAAGTAATCTATTCGAACAAATCTAAAAAGTAGGAAGACCTGTTTAATAATTTCTAATGGATGACATATGTTGCAACATATCTCTAAATATGTTTGATAATTTCTAATAGATATGTCGTCTGTTGTAACATATGTATTATCTATTGCGATATTTGAATCTAGTATTCCATTTCAATTAATAAGTTCAAAACTAAAGATTAAATTATATTCACAAATAACATTAAATAAATCAAAGCCTTCAGAAATTACATGAAATAACTCAACAAATAAATAAAATATAAAAAAATCTTATGGGTACAAATGATCTACTCTACAAATAAATCAACAATTTAACCTTTCGTGTCAACAATTACCAAGGAGAGGTTTTTACTTTGACAAACTCAAGATATAAATATCTACTCAATATGGACAAGTTGTTCTTCATCCGATGCTATGGAATTCGACTTTGGTCATCGTGGATCTTTAATGTCGGTTGTGTACGATTTCTAAGCTTTCGCTTCTCCATATTTCCATAAATGAGTAGGATATCTTTTGCGGAGCAATCTGACATCAAGTACATCATTTGGTACTTGTAATCCATCACTCAAATACTCGGTGTAAGTTGCAACAAAATGACTGCATTCCCTAGGTTTTAAAAAAAATAGATAAGCCATATCTTCAGTTCATGTAAGCATTGTGAAATTTATAAAATGAAACTAAATCATGATACTTACAAGTTACCAATAGGTTGTTGATCAATTACTTCAACATATTCTACATCAAATGATTACCCATTTTATCCAGATATGCTTCAAGAGTTGACCAATCAGTACGAACCTTTTGGTCCAAAAAATCAATCATTTCAAGGTAAATAGGTAATATTTTGGCCAGTTTTTGTATCTCCGAAGATGGTGCGGAATGTTTTCTTCCCAATATTAATTCATAAACTTAGATGTGCCTCTATTTTAGAATGATGACAGACAATACTCAATGGAATTCGTCACCATAATTGATTAAAATGTACACTTCATTGACCAAATGCCAAGGTAATCTAGCTGGAATGCTAAAACCTTTGATGATGTTGATTAAGCATTCCTCAGTTCAGGAAACTTTCGACTGTTGTTGAAAAAACCTATCATAGGACTTATCGATGTAAACTTTGTACAAATAATTATCTATCATGTATCTGTATTGTTCTTGTGTTTGCAACTTGGACTTCTTTTAGAGGTAGTAAAAAATGACATCGATGTGCTACACATATTATCAAACATTTTAGATTACATGATCATAAAATTAATACACAGATGAAATTGAATAAATACTAACTTATAGTAATATGTATGGCATTTACACCTCATTATTTCAGCAAGTTTGGGGTTGTGACATCAAATAAAACCAATCCTTCATTCTGAGATGTGGAACAACAAAGTTGAACATAACAAAACCAAGACTCAATTCATTCACTTTGTAGTATTCATCATTTTGTTTCCTACATGATTTATATGTGTTAATGTCATGTTTTTACCATAAGAATTATATAGCTCAATATCTTTAAAAGCTAATTTATGTACCTACCGGTGTGATACTTTAACAGCCCATTGGTAATCCATTCTGAATAGTTGTTAATCAACTTTATTAGTTTTTTTGGAGCCTCATTCGAGATGTTGAACCCTTCAAACTGGTAATTCTTCCATTTCCTAAACTGACAAGCTCCATTTTTTCTTCTTTTTTGGAAGCAGTTGATGGATTATCAACTGTGTTATTATGTTGTTCAGCAGTAGCTTCTACTATGACATCTACCTGGAAAGTCATAATTATCAATGTTAATCATAGATATACAATAGATTATCTATCTGTTACATCAGATGGATCATCTATTGGGTCAAACTCGAATAGGTAAAATAGAGTTGTATGATAATTTCAAACAGATGACCTATTTGTTGCAACATATGACTCAACTATTGGTGTAAATTAAAATAGTACTAAGACCTATTTATTTCACTAAAACAGACGGGCCTATATTGCAACAGATAATGCATCTGATGCAATAGGTTATACAACAGTTGCAACAGATATATATATATATATATATATGTATGTATATATATATATATATGTTTGATAATTTTCAGCAAATGTATAATCTTTTGAAAGAGATGTGTCTATTTGTTTGTTGGAATAGATGATATACATTCACCTTCTTTGATTCATGCTGCTCTCCTGTGGACCTTGTACATTGATCAAAGGTGCAAGACAAAGATAGAGGAAATGTAATTTTGCTTTTTTCAATGCTTGATGATGCCTTAGAAATTTCTTTCCTTCTCCTCTTAGCCACCTTGATCTCTAGTGGAGTGTATGGATATGAAATCCTCTCAGATGGAAGGACACCCCTTTTAGATGTCATTTTCTTTACAAAATCAGTTAAGTCATTAATGGCATTAATCACTCCATCATGTTTCGTCTTGCTGTCTTAACATTTGCATGTAAAAATTCATTAGAAGTGGAAAAATCTGTATAACCAGTATGATCATAATCATAATGGTTTGTAGTTTGAAAAAATATAAGAGGAGCACCACTACCACTACCATACCATCATCAACAACAACAAGCCCACCCTTCAAAATTATTTTTCTTGTGATGGTCGTTGCTCCAAACAATTCCTCCTTTATTCTATTACTGACCTTAGGGTCTAATAAAGTTTGCACAAATCCTAAAGTAAGAAAAACTGGCATCATCAACTCTCGATTGGTCTAAACAAGCGATGGTTGGACAATCTTCATATATTAGAATGGTGATGAAATCATTTTAAAAAGTCATTAATTAAAAATACTTAATTATTATTAGATTACTGTTTCCTTCGAGGGTTGAAGAGATCAAGAATTTTTTTATTTTTATCAGTTTTGGCCGACAACCATCTCAGGATTCTTGGACAGAAAACTTCTTCTTGGTAGTTCACTTGTTGTCTCAAATAAGTAATGGCTTCAAATACCCAAGCCTATAAAATAATGTCAATAAATCAAAAGTATTCTTGAATAAAAAAATAAATCATGCCACGATAAAAGAAATATTTACCATGAAAGCTCATGGAAAGCCATATAAGTTGACAGTACTTGGCGTTAACAGAATCAAAAAATATTTGACAATTATTTTGTAGCTTTTATAACCCCAAGGATAGTTGTTAAATGCCTCGAGATCCTCGGAGAGCTTTATCAAATAAAGTGGTATGTTGTTGTGAACGTCTCTCGCCCAAACAACATTATATACAAACCAAACCAAGCACAATGATTGCTTGTGCTTCTTTGAAAGTCTTTTAGATTTCAAAGCTTCTATCAAATTTATATTTTTGAAGCTTGGACCAACAAGGGATACCAGGTCATCATGATCACTGGACTTGCCTTTGCCTTTTCTAGGTGTGCGGGGTGCTTTTTTTGGGTTAGAATAGGTATAACTTGAGAAGAAGGAGGATAACATTTTAATCCAGTAACTATGGAGAACTCCTTCCAACCAAAGCAAATAAGCATTCCACAGTGATTTATCCACACCTCATCCATGTTATCTTTGTTTTCATACATAAAACTATGCTTGAGAAGATCATATACCATTTTTATTTGGAAACGAGCATTGTTGTCCTCCGACAAATCAAGATATTGCCCAAAGTAGCTGTCCCTGAAATAAGCATCTAATTTTTGTTCTCAAAGTATTTTTCTTACGGCGTCGAAAGATTTTCCCATGGCTGACTTAACCACGAAATCACCTGTAAAATCTGTGGCACCATCGCACTACATTCTTATAGGATAACGATCAATGCTGATGGTTTTGACTAACTCTTTGGTGAAAGGGCTATTAGCATTTGGATCTTCTCTTTTGAAACATTCCTCCTTCGCATGTTCATTATCTTCTGCTCCTGATTAAGATAACACTTGTTAAGCAAGCTCATAGAGTGGTGGATGTATCCTAACTATTTCACTTGCTCCTTTACTTGGACTTGATTCGGTTATTTTCTTTTGGGAGTCATATTATCTAAAATTAACAGGAATATAAAATAGATTATAATTGATTAATGCATCGTTAAAAAGGGATAACATAAATCAAACATGTACAATAGTAAAATAACAATTCCAACAAACCATACATCTATTGCACCAGGTAGGATATCTATTGCAGTATATGACCAACCTATTACAGCGGATGATCAATTTATTGGAAACAATAAAAACAGGCCGTGCATCTGTTACACCAGGTAGGTTATCTGTTGCAGCATATGACCAACCCGTTGTAGCGATGAGTAATCCGTTAGAAATAATAAAAACAGATCACTAATCTCTTAAATCATGTAGGTTATATGTTGTAGCATATAATCAACTTATTGCAGTGGATGAGTAATCCATTGGAAAAAAATAAAAATAGATCACTCATCTATTGCACCAAGTAGGTTATCTGTTGCAGAATATAACCAAACTGTTGCAAGGGCTGAGTAATATGTTGGAAATGATAAAAATAGACCACTCATCTGTTGCGCCAGATCACTCATCTATTGCTAAATGAGTTCTTTATTGGATCAATATTGTTTAGATTTCTTCCAAATAGAAGATTCGTCTGTCGCAACAGATGAATGATCTATTAGATTGTTCATCTATTTCATTATATTTTCATTGTAGCATCGGATTTTTATGTGTTGCATCAGATTTCCATCTGTTGCATCAGATGTTTCATCTGTTGCATCAGATGTTCCATATGTTGAATCAGATGTTCCATCTGTTGCGTCAGATGGTTCATCTATTTCGTCAGATGGTTCATCTGTTGCATCAGATGGTTCATCTTTTACAACACCAATTTTACTAAGAAAAATAACAAATCAATCCAACAACACCAACATAACACATACACACTAAGAACATCAACAGTGACTAAAAATCACCAACAAAAAATGAATCAACGGTCCAAAAATAAGAACTATAGTAACAACAAAAAATTATATTTCACACCAAAAAGAGTAGAGATAAAATGCCAAAAATTAGAGTTTTATTCAGTCCACATTTCAAATTTATGAAAGAATTATTAAAATTGTTAACCAACACTAGAAGAGAAGTTGGCTCAAGTTCCTCTGCTTCTTCATAACAAAAAAGACATAATTTTTTACCTGTGACGGTTGAAAGTCGAAAAGAAACTCGCCCAGCTATTTATCGTTGGAGCTTGAAGTCATCGGGAATTGAAGGAAGAAATTTTGTAGAACTTTGATTGGGAGAGAGTTGAGAGAGACTGTCGAGAGAGAGAGGAGAAAGGAGAGGGTTGTGGGTTGATTTGTATTTTTAAAAAGATTATAAAGTTTTGAAAATATTAATCAAGTTCACAATTAACTTAATCAAGTTGCCTAATTATGTTTCACCATTTAAGTTGGTCAATATCACCAATCATTCATTCAAGACTTAAAAAACACCTTTACTTCAATTTTCTCTAGTTTTTCTTTAAAAGATAGATATTTCATATCCTAATAGATATCAAATAGATCCTTTAGCTATATTCTTGATAGAGATTCATAATAATGGAAATACATTTATAACAAAATTAGGTTAGCTGTAGTAAAAATATAATAGATACATTTCAATCAAATTCATAATTAATATATTTATAAATATTTCCAAAATTATGCCATTTAATTGTGGTGAAAATAATTGATTCCTATTTTTACAATAATCTGTATTTTTAAAAAATAACCATTTATATTTAATATAATGTATTATATTATGGTGAAAATCAACTAAATTGACTCTTATTTTTACAATAAATATATTTTGCAACTAGGTTAAAGTTGTGTCACGAAATCTTTTGTGAAAATAAATTATGATTGATTCTTATTCTCAAGTAATCAAAATTTAAAATAAGAATTCTTATTTACGAGAGGATCTCTACGATCAAGAATCAGTCATAGCAATTAATTATACTAATAATCTATATTAAGAAATGAATAAATGATATTGTTGAATTGTAAAATGGTTAATTGAAAATCAATTATGAGTATATAAAACTATTTTTGAAATAAATATCATCGCACAAGGAAAAATTATATAGTATTTATTGATTACAACTAATTAGTGGCTATATATAAGTTAAAATAATTCTAGGAATTTATAAAAATCATCAATATGAATATTTGATTAGTAACTATGTGATATATATGGAAAAATAATATTGTGAGTTATTCTAAACTAAAAGGCCCTACTAAGAACACTTTACATTTGAGAGGATTTCTTCAGTACAAGTATCATATGAGGTAAAAAAGTACTTTAGCCATTATTTGAAAAAACGATTTTCGATGAAAATTTATTTTATGCAATGCTTTAAGACACATTCATATACCTAAATTCTTTCCTCATATGAAAATAATGTACCTCATTCAGAAAAATGGTATCAAAGACATTAGGTTGCATGTAACACCCTGCATTTTCGGGCTAGAATTCGAACTGTCATTTCTACGTGTATAAGCTCTAATCCCATAATTTGTATGTAAATATATGTGTCGTGATCATTATCCTACTGTGAAGAGTGCTTATGAGGTGAAAAATATTCATAGGAAACACTAAGAGCAAAGTTAAGCTAAGAGCTCTTGATTCGACCAAATTTTCGTATTCGATCATACAGGGGTAAACTTTGAACGTGTTTAAGTTTTGGAAAATATGAAATTTTGGAGCTCAAGACCCACCAAATTATACATAATTGAGTACTCTTTCCAACGTATTCAATTTCTCCTTAATCCGACTCCAAGAGAAAAGTTATGAGCATTTTTGTAAAGAACCAGTGAGGGTCTGCGTGGCTCCGCGTCACGGACCTTAGGCTCTGTGATAGCCTCCGCGACATAGAGACTATGTTTTCATAAGTAAAGTACCAAAGGGAATTTTGGTCATTCCCCCTTGCCCCCAAACACCCAAGTGACGGATTAGAGCCCCAAAAGGGAATTATTTGTCCACATTAAACAGTTAACTTTTACATAAACCCTTCCCCTTTTCCCAAGAACAAGAAATTCAAGTTTTCTCCCACAAGAATTCAAGTTTCAATTTCAAGCTTTCTTCAAAACTTCATCCAATTGAGGTATGTGGGTGACACAGCCCGAATCAGGGCCTTCTTGTAATAGCCATCCCAAGTCCAACTAGGACCTGTGACCACCCGCATTACCTAACTCAACCGCCAAACGCATACCCTGAGTCGGATGAATTCCAAACATATAACAAGATAGCATATTTATATCAATCCAGACTCTAGGATATGTCCATAACCATGACTAACCCAAGCTAGTCCAACCATCCAATACCCAATCAATAACTATGCGAAAACCAAAACAATAACCAAATACGAGTCCATAACATAAAAGGATGGAGCAATCATAAATACAATCCAACGGTATTAGCCTAATACCAATGCCAATACTAAGGCTGACACCAGTACTGACACCACCCATACAAACCTATAGTAGTTTCACAAAGCCTCTAACCAAAAGTAAAATAATATCTGATTGGGACATGCCTCCAACCATATCCAAAACCAATATCCAGGAAATAACCATAGTATGTAAAGACATCCATGATATGAAATAGAGCCTTCTGGAGTATGAAAGCTCACCACTTCAATCCAACAGTTGATCTTGAATTCGATCACTAAGAAGAAAGAGTAGAATGGTTAGTTCCAGAATCATGTGGGGATACAATCGTACAAAGAAGGACTAGTGGGTAAACGCTAGCATGCACTCGGGATAAGGACAAAATAATGTTTACATTTAAAGCCAAGTAAATCAACCACATGCATTTGCAACCATAAATACACACATATATATAACCATGTTGGGAAACGAAACCAGGTTTAGCGTGTCTTTAAAACCATTAACCTGGGTATGTGTAATTTAACTATCCTAGAACCACACACTGGCTATATATGTCCAGTGTAACCCCCCGAATAGGCCCCAGTACGTGTAGCTACACGAACTAAAGATACCATAGGAGTATGGAATTCCCGAGTACCCCTCGCTCCCCATGATACATATGTACAAGTGTACTTAGGGGATTCCCGTATACCCCATAAGTATCATATATGGTTGCCATGACCAATCCTCATGTCGATAAACATGAGTTTCCAGTGTTCGTCCATTGGACCTACACCTTTACAATTAGCTATCACACCCTGCAATTATTGTCCAATTAAAACCATTACCACATAACTAAACCACCATTCCATTTATTATTAACCAAGGCTATAAGTAGTAGTATCATCATAGCGACAATATCTTGCAAGTAATGTACTTAGCCAACCTTAGGGGATTCCCATGTACCCCATAAATTACATTATTAAGTTTACTTTAGGGAATCCCATATACACCACAAGTGGTCATTATTTTATTTTCTTGGGGGATTTCCTTGCACACCACAAGGCTTTCAATTAGTCCAACCATAATCACCAAAAACTTACCATTTAACCATTTAAACCATTTAGGGTTCAATTACCAAGTTATATCATGCAAGAGTTCCATTAAAAGTCTAACAATGTAGTAAAAGCATTCTCATAGGCATTTTATCAAACACATTGGGGGCATAGTATTTCCAAAACCAAAACCAAGTACCAATTAACCATTCGTATGCAACCAATATCTAAACCACCATTAAAATATACAAATCCATAATTAAAACATGATAAAATCATAACCAACATTTATAAACAAAACCCCTAACATATATTTGAAAACCCAAAACCATAGAACAATAATGCCATGAAAACAATTCATAAAACATGCCTTTACTTGTAACTAACAATAAAGGAGGAGTAATATGCCTTTGATTCAGAAGAATGTGAGAAGAAATCACCTTATAAGCCTCAATTGACCACCTAGAAGAAAACTTTAGCTTTTTCTTAACCCAAGAGCCTTGAGAGATTTTGAGAGAGTTTAGAGTGTTTGATTGATTACAAATAGGTTAATGAAGCCCCAAAAAGGTGTTAAGTGGTGGGGCCTTAAGAGGTTAAGAGAGGAAATGTCCTGATTACCCCCAACTTAAACTACATAAAATTTCAGCAGGAGGGTACAACTCTACCATACCACCCATAGCTTATCATACGATTGGTACCCATCATTCATACCCTAGAACTCCCCTTGGACCCCAACACTATCCAATATATGACCAACCAAACAAAACTTTACCCAACCATATGATTAGTACCATGCAATCATACCCTGTGCAGAATAATGAGGGGTTGACATTATGCAACATATGAGTTAGACTATATTATTCGCACCCTATCTCATGACTCATGGTGAGCCACTCATACTCAGATCCAAGTTATATTCCTAAGTTTTAGATTAAGTAAAGAAAAACTCAAACCTATGACCCGTCACCCATCATATGACTCATACCCACTGAAGTCGTACCCATTCTAGAAACTCAACCCCCCAATACCACCCAACACTGGACAACATACGGCTAGATCTCCTGACTCGTACCCTATTATACGACTAGTACTCCTTAGTCGTATGATGTCCAAAAGCCAAAACTGGAGAAATTTTCTAAGGGTCAAAACCCAAGGTGTTTCAGCCCCCCCTCCCCCACTAGGATCATTCATCCTCGAATGATGAATAAGTTAGTACAAGCACAAATTACACCCCAACATGACCATTTTAACCTTTAACAAAGTTAGAAAACAAAGATGCAATGAAATTAACCTTCCTTAAACTAAGTTAGAAAAAAAAGGTGTGATCAAGAACACATACCTTCCGCATGAATATCTAGAGAAGAAAATAGGTGTGGATTCTTGGACTTTATGTCCTCTTTCGCTTCCAAATAGCTTTTTCTACCTTGTCTTTCCACCATAAAACCTTAATCAAAGCTACATCCTTGGTCTACAATCGACGAATGTATCGATATAAGATCTCAACCAAGATCTCTGCATAAGACAAAGACTATGAGATACCCAATCCTTCTAAAGGAACAACTGATAAAGGATCACCGATAAACTTTCTCTACATAGCGATATGGAATACTGAGTGAATGGAGATAAAATTAAAAGGCAACTCCAATTTATATACAACATTACCAACCCTCCTCAAAAACATATAAGGACCAACATACCAGGGACTGAACTTTTCCTTTTTCCCAAAATGTATTATTCCATTCATGGGAGACACCTTTATGAACACCAAATCCCCAGCCTCAAACTCCAAGTCCCTACGTCTTATATCTACATAGGACTTTTGGTGATTTTAGGCAGCCTTAAGCCAATCCCAAATCACATTTACCTACTCCATTACCTAATAAACCAAATCCGAGCCAAACATATCCACTTCACTAAACTCAAACCACCCAATAAGATATCTACTCCTTCTACTATACAATGTCTCAAAAGGGGTATACAATACTAAAATGATAGCTATTGTTTTAAGCAAACTCTACAAGAGGTAGATGCTCAACCCAATTACCACCATAATCAATCACACATATACGGAGTATATCTTCCAATGTATTAATAGTTCTTTCTACTTGTCTATGCATCTACGGGTGAAAAGCAGTACTCAGACTAACCTTAGTACCCAACCCTTCTAAAACGACCACCAAATGTGAGATGAAAATTGCATGCCACGATCAGAGATAATCAAAATAGGTACCCTATGCCACTTCAAAATCTCATGAAGATACAACCTCGTATAATTCTTAGCCAAAAAATTAGTCCTCACTGGAAGGAAGTGAGTCGACTTTGTCATCCTATCCACGATAACCCAAATCAAATCAAATTGGTTTTTAGACCAAGGAAGACCGATGATGAAATCCATGTTGATCACTTTCCATTTAAATTTTGGCAATTTAATTTCTTGATACAAGCCTCTAAGCCTTATGTTCTCAACTTTCACTTGTTGACACACTAAAGACTTTCCCACAAAATCAACTACATCCTTCTTCATACCATTCCACCAATACATCTTCTTGAGATCATGATATATTTTTGTCGAACTGGGATAAACAACATAGCCTGATTTATGTGCCTCAGCCAATACCCTTTCTCGCAAACCATCGACATCAGGAATATATAGCCTTCCTTAGTATTACAAGGTACCATTACTATAGATCTCAAATACCATTACCTTTTTCCCACCTATATCACTCTTGATTTTCATTAATACAGGATCTAGCATTTGTTTCTCCTTGATTTTTGCACTAAGAGATGACTAGACCACTTTTTGTACTAATACACCAACATTCTCGGAGTCCAAAAGGCAAACTCCAAGATTAACCAAGTGGTGAATATCCTTCACCAACTCCTTCTTATGCTTATCCACATAAGCTAAAATCCTCATGGACAACTTGCTAAGAGCATCAGTGACAACATTAGCCTTACCTGGATGATAGTGAAGACTCATGTCATAATCCTTGAAAAGCTCAAGCCATCTACTCTGCTTGAGGTTAAGATATTTCTGAGTAAACACACAACATTAGCCTTACCTGGATGATAGTGAAGACTCATGTCATAATCCTTAAGAAGCTCAAGCCATCTCCTCTGCTTGAGGTTAAGATCTTTTTGAGTAAACACATATTGTAGACTCTTATAATAAAAAAAAAATGTCCACGTGCACTCCACATAAATAGTGATGCTAAATTCTTAAGGCAAACACCACAGCAAATAATTATAGATCATGAGTTAGATAATTCCTCTCATGCACCTTCAACTACCTAGAAGAATAGGCAATCACCTTACCATGTTGCATAAAAACACAATCAAGTCCTACTCAGTATGTATCACAGTAAACCATAAACCCCTTATTGCCTTTAGGCAAAGTCAAAACTGGAGTCGAAGTTATCTTATCTGTCAACTTCTCGAAAGTACCACACAAGCATCTGACCAAGAAAACTTTACCTTCTTCTGAGTCAACTTAGTCAATGGGGAAACTATCATCGAAAAAATCTCTACAAACCTCCTATAGTACCTAGCCAAACCCAAGAAGCTCTAAATATCAGTTGGATTCGTGGGTCTAGACCACTTCTTAACTACCGCCACCTTTTGTAGATCCACCATGATCCTCTCAATAGTAATAATATAACCTAGAAAAGTGACAGCGTTCAACCAGAATTCACATTTCAAGAATTTAGCATACAACTATTGTTCTTTCTAGGTCTGCAACACAACATGAAGGTGATTGGCATGATCCTCCTCAATCTTAGAATAGACCAGGATGTCATCTATGAACACAATGACAAAAATATCCAAAAACTAACTGAATACCCTATTTATCAAATCCATGAATATCATCGGGGCATTGGTCAAATCAAATGACATAACCAAGAACTTAAAGTGCCCATACCGAGTATAAAATACCATCTTAGGGATATCCACCTCCCTAATCTTAAGTTGATGATACCTAAACAAAAGATCTATCTTTAAAAAGAATTTGGCACCTTGCAACTGATCAAACAAGTCATCTATCTTTTGAAATGGATTTTTGTTCTTGATTGTCACCTTATTCAATTGCCAATAGTCAACACAAATCTAAAGGAAACCATTTTTCTTATGCATGAATAACACCGATGCACCTCACAGAGATATACTAGGATGAATAAAACCCTTTTTCAAAATATCCTTAAGTTGCTTCTTGAGTTTCAACAACTCATCTGGAGCCATTTTATAAGAAGAAATAGATATTGAACGAGTTCTTGGAACCAAATCAATCCCAACTCAATCTCCCTATCCAGAGGAACACCAGGAACATCATCCAGAAAGACCTCAGGAAACTCATTTTCTACCTGAATCAAATACAAAAAAGGGCCATCAGAGTTAGAGTCTTTAGCTCGAACCAAATGATAGAGATACCCTTTAGATATAAATCTCTGAGCTATAAGATATGATATAAATTTTACCTTAGGAGATAGGGAAACACCCTCCCATTCAATAACTGGTTCACTGGGAAACTTAAAGACAACCTTACAGGTTCGATAATCTAAGGATGTGTAGCACGAGTATAACCAATTTATCCCTAAAATTCCATCAAAATCCTCTATATATAATTAGAATAAATCTACCAAAGTCTTCTTCCTACCTACAAATACCACACACTCCTTATAAACTCTTTTAGCAACCACAGAGTCACCTATCAGGGTAGAAACAAAAGAGGATCCAAAATAACCTCGAGATCAAAACCAAAATACACAACCATAAGTGGGATCACATAAAAGAGAGTAGACCCCAAATTAAGTAAATAATACATATCACGAGAAAAGAGTTGTAATGTACCAGTTACGACATTAAGAGATTTCTTAGACTCCTATTGGGTAGAAAGAGCATATAACTTATGTAGCCTAAGTCGGTACCAAAAGCAGAAACAAATACAGAAGTATCATTCTTTGGTGCAAGAAAAGATGAAGAGGTAACCAAAACCGTATTTTATCCCAAAGCAACCTTACCAACAAGACAATTTCTAAGCAAATGGCCTGGTTGACCATATTTAAAGAACCTGTCCCTTCCTTCATCACAAAAACCTCAATATAACTGACCACAGAACCTACAAGAGGGATATGATGAGGCTGACTGAGCCCCAATAGCCTGAGATTGGGAAACCTATGCCCTAAAGTTGTTGCCACCCTACTGACGCCTATCACGCTATGGAGAAAGAACTAGAACTCCCCCACTTATTTTTTGTTCACTTATGTAATGCCTCAAAAATAGTCCCAAGATGTCACATGGTGCTTAGGATCATAAGTGATCCCAAGCTAACCCTTCTACTGGCATAACTCATAAGCAACTAAATAAAATACATAAATCTGATCAAAATAAGTGAAAGATAACTTATTTCTAAATCTGATCAATGCAGAACTAAATTAAAATGTTTACAACTCTGCTCTTACAAAACAACACTAGAATCAAATACCTTAACTCTACTGACTATCTATGAAGCCTCTACTAGTATTGACTATAGGTAGCCGGGACATGAACCCCATCTATCCCAAATCAATACAACTGAATAAAGAAAAATAAAATATTGTTCAAACTGTATGACTGACTCGAGTCCTTGAATCAAGAGGACTCATCACCTACTGACTGGCAATTGTAAACTATCTGAATATATTATGCATACTACAACTAAGTCGATACTTATATTATGAGACAATGTAGCACATAGACACATATGTGGATCAGTACTTTGAGAATGTACTAAGTATATAGGGGTGAATACATAATTAAAAACATCATCTCATCATCATAATTTGAAAAAAACAATTTATGCTAAAATGTAAATGACTCACATAAGCTGGAATATCTGAAATACTAAAAATAATAATCATAAGAAGCAAGTCATGATTTATAAATCTAGTGAGTCATAACATTCAGTCCTAAAATTTGTACTTGTATTCTCTCTTTAAATTATGTTGTCTAAGTGTAGAAAGTACTCACTCTTAAATTTGAAATCTAAAAGCTGAAAATTGTGGCTAAAGCCTTTCTGTAAAGTATAGTCTGAATAAATTTGTAAGCCTTTACACATAGTTTTCTAAAAGCTTATATGTTATTCTTTTCTATTAGAGAAAATACTTTATCTTAAGGCTTTAAACCAACAAACTATTTTAAGAGTAGGGAACTTCTTTTGAGAGGTTCTTCTAACCGACATAAACTATGTAAGCATTCATGGAGTCCAACGTCTTACCCACATTAGGGAGATCTATTCTACCCATTCCATCAAAATAAAACTTCTTATCTTAAGTGATCACAATCTTAGTCATCCACGTAGAAGTGAGAATAATCTTAATCCTACGGTGGCACATAGTTCAGGGGCATGAAACCTTGGTAACATACCCATCTCGGGGTTAAATACTACTCCCATTCTTATGCATAGGATCTTAAAAAATCCACTTCAAAAATAGCACAAGGGTTTACAAGAATAGTAATTATGCTTTTCTTTCTTTAAATCTCAAGTCATATAAATAATATGGATTCTTTATCTTAGCTTAGGACGAAAAAGTCAAATCTTTATTGAAAATCTGAGAATAATATTATCATAAGGTGCTCATAGCATAAATATTCTTGAAATAGCAATCTTTAATTAGGACTTAATGATCCATGTATCAATTTCATGTTAAAACATCATAATAATCATGCTTGGCAATGTAAACATTTATAAATCAACATAAATCTGGAAATTTTTGCAATATGCATAAAAATATGAACATAGACATGTAATTCAACTTCTAAATCCCTTGAAATATCATAATCTAATAAATAGCAATATTGGGTATAAACCCTAACTTTAATTTCATGGAAAATCACATAAAATTCAGAAAATTTGTAATTAAAATAAGTTTTGGGCACAAAGATGAAAGAATTATCCTTGTTGAAAAATCCCACATACCTTGATTGAAGATTAGATGAAGAAACTTGATCTATTGATTCCTATTTAAGCTCTTAGAGACGAGTTCTTGATTATCTTGCCTTGGGAATGCTCAATTTGGAGCTTTCTTGGAGAATCTATGGAGGATTTTTTATTTCTTGGAGAACAAGCTTTAGAGCTTTAGGGTTTTGCTTTGAGAGAGAATGGATGAAATTGGGCATAAAGTGCTTAGAATAGGATTAAATCTTATGTTTGGATGGATTGGGGGCTTGAGAATTGACCAAAACACCCTCTTTAAACTTCTAGACAGAACTGAAAAATGTAATATTTTTTCAAACTGGGTGGCCACTGTGACGCTCCAATATCGCGGTGGCTTACTGGAACTTGGACAATTGGGAACTGGGCAGACTCCATGATGCGCCACCATCGTGGTGCCCCTTTAGAATGTCCTTTTGGCCACCTCTGCGATGCGCCATTATCGTGGAGGTTCACTGAAAATTGCCAAATGTAAAATGGGACTCCTTCATGATGTTCCATAATCGTGGAGCTTCACTGGAAAGTGACAAATGTGATTTTTACCTTCTCCACGATGCGCTGAGAGTCTAGGTGGCACACTATTAATTTAAAAATGCTCTAACTTCTCAACCGAGTGTGGATTTGGGTGAATTTGGTATCGATGGAAAGCTTATTCAATTTCCCACATAATGGAAAGTCGAAATCTTGAAAATTCTATGTGCATAAAATGGTATTCATTTTTTAAGCTAGTCCTTGACATACTAGGAGTGAATTTAAGCTTCGAAAAAGTACGAGGTATTACAACTTACCACTATCCCAAACACCTTAATTTTTACCACCCTGCTCAGAGAAACTCAACTTATTACCCTGACTTTTCCCTTTCTTATCCTGTTTTCTCTTTTTCTTCTCCACTTTTGCATATGAACAACCAACTTAGAAATATCCATGTACTTTAGCTTTCAAGGATCAAATCTCGAGATAGTCCTGAAGAAAAAATTATCATCTTGGCCCTCATATCAGACACCAATTTCACAGAATATCGAGATAGCTGGTGAAATTTCAAGGCGTAATCCTTGACCGACATCTTCCCTTATTTCAAATTAACAAATTCATCCGCTTTTGGTTCCCTCAACTCCTAAGGAAAGAAGCGGTCCTAAAATACATTGGAGAAAGTCTCCCATAAATATAACTCATCAATATCACCCCTTGCCCTATCCCCATTCCCCATACCATTAGTACGCCACATCCTTGAGCTGATAAACTACAAACTCCACCCCTTCCACATTTGTGGCATCCATATTCCTAAATATATTTTCCATCTAATCCAGAAAACCCTGAGGATCCTTCTCCATCTTAACATTAGTAAAGGTTGGAGGACTCAACTTCATAAATTTGCCAACCCTTATGGTATTAGAAGATGGAATACCAGATGCACCATGCTCAGCCTAAGAGGCTACGAACTGAGAAATCATATGAATCGACTGACAAAACTCAGCATTCATCAAGTTTGCCTAAGGAGGACTAGAAAGAACCGGTAGAACTCTATAAATGTCAAGGACTGGACCCCTAGACAATGTATGGATCCCTAGAGTAGAGTGTGTTCCTTCAACATTATTGCCAGTTGAGACAGAAGAGTTTTTGTAAGATTCAGATCATCGAGCCATGATCTGAAAAGCAAATAAATAGAATTAGAGAAGATTCCAGGACTTAGAATCCAAGCTTGAAAAATAGGAAAGAGAAATATTCCAAAATACCTTGTAGCCTCTCTCTTATGAGTGTGGCGCGCTACACTCCCTTAAAAGAGACTCTACTCGATACGGCTTTATGGACTCCTAGTTGACCATGAACCTAAAGCTTTGATGCCAACTTGAAATAGTCCAAACTAGGGCATTATCGTAATGGTCATCCCAAGTCCAACTAAGATCGAGGACCACCTTTGTTACCCAACCCAACCGCCAAATGCAAACCCTCAGTCGGATAAATTTCAAACATATAACAAGATATAAAATTTGTACCAATCTAGACTCTAGGATAGGTCCATAATCGTGACCAACCCAAGAAAGTCCAACCATCCAATACCCAATTAATAATAATGCCAAAACAAAAATAATAACTAAATTCGAGTCCATAACATAAAGGGATGGAACAATCATAAATACAATCCAATGGTATCAGCCCCAATATTAATGCCAATACTAAAGAAAAAATCAATACTAACACCACCTATAACAACCCATAGTAGCTCCACAAAGCCTCTATCTAAAAGAAAAATAATATCCAACTCGTACATGCCCCCAACCATAGCTAAAACCAATATCCAGGAAATAACCAAAGTATGTAAAGATATCAATGATATGAAATGGAGCCTTCTAGAGTATAGAAGATTACCATTCAACCCAATAGTTGATCCTAAATCTGATCGCTAAGAAGGAGTAGTGGAATGGTCGGTTCTAGCATCGCATGGGGATACATCCACCCGAAGACAGGTTAGCGGGTAAATGCTAGCATGCATCAGGATAAGGATAAAATAATTCTAATATTTAGCCAAGTAAACCAACCACATGCATTCACAATCATACATACACACATATATATAACTATGCTAGAAAAGGGAACCAGGTTTAGCATGCCTTTAAAACTATTAATCTGGGTATGTGTAGCTTAACCGTTGATGTGCTAGCATTGTGTTAGAACATTCAAGGCTTTTAGATTGAAATAATTGTAAGTTCTTAAGGTACTATTATTGTTTTTTATTATATTTCATATGATTTTACAAAGAAGTCGAGATGCATGAAAACCTATGAAAACTACATCAAAAAGAATGATTTTTGGTGAAGTAGATATGAAGCTAAGTTTTACAGAATTTAGTTGACGACTTGTTTGATAAGTCGTCAACCTTCTGATAATCTATCAAATAAAACTATCACCCATAGACAGAATCTATATGTTTGAGAAGTCAAGTTAGCGACTTGTCTAATAAGTAGTCAATTTGTTGATAGGTCATCAGTTAAGGTCGTCACCTATAGGAAGAACATATATGCTGGAGAAGTAATTTGACGACTTGTCTAATAAGTCCTCAACCTTTTGATAGGACATCAGAAGAGGTCGTCACTTGTAAGCAGAATACAGTTATTGGAAAGTCAAGTTGACGACTTGTCTAATAAGTCATCAACCTTCTGATAGGCTATCAGGTGAAGTTGTCAGCTATGATGCGGAAGATCTGGATTTTGAAATTCAAATTCTGAAGGATTTGGGTATTCATAGAAAAATCTTAGGTATTCATTGGCATCTTGAACTTATTCACAAATAGCAGTTTTTATATTTTGGTCTCTTAAGTTTGGTTTTCAATACTTGAATTATGGTTGTTGTTTTTAGGATCCTTAGTTGAACTTGAAACAAGAACAATCTTTAATTTCCATTGTTTATAAGTTAAATACTTTTGAATTATAGATATAATGTATGTTATTTCTTTCTATCTCATGAGGAACTAAATCCCATTACCGGAGTTGTGGGATCTATGAGTGTTGCATTATGAATTCTATAGTTGGTTAAGACTCAAATGACTGTAGGAACTTCTTGATAATTCTTTTGTAATGAACCTTTTCTATTAGTTGCAAATAATAGATTAAGCCTTACATTGGTTTGCTTGAACTAATAAATCAATTAAAGGAAGGGAATTATCAATGGGGATTTGGAAATGGTAAATTTCCATCTAATGATAAATGTTGTAACAAGATTAATCAACTTGAGATGAAATCAGTTTAAACATAAGGATTTCCTAAGTTTGAAAAAATTAGGTAATATAGCATCTAACTAGGTCAGAAGGCATTTAGATGAATCATCGATAGTGATAATTTGTTATTTCCTACATGTCATGAGAATCTTCTGCTATAACTATTTTTCGATAAGTAGCAATAATCATATAGAACACAATTCTGGTTTTGCCATATCATTATTTGACATACTGAAACATTGACTTTGGGTATCTAAAACAAAGTGAACAGTAACATTTGTTTGAATTCTAAAAACCCCCTATTTATAGGAAGCTACAAGCTATAAGTCGATTAAAGAACAAATAGTCTTGATTAACACCATATTCCCTGTGGGATTCGACCCCAACCTAGTTGAATTATATATTTGATGACGACCATTTACTCTCTCATAAGAGAGGTATAATTTGGGTATATCAAATTTTAGCCCTATTGCTGGGGAATATAGTTGTCAATTAAACATATCTGTGTTAATTGACTTTTTATTAAGTTTCCTAATTTTACTTTTATTTGTTGTTTTTTATCATTATAGGTTCCTTGTTGTATATGCCACGAACCATAAGGTCAGGATAACTATTATTACGTTTCAACCTAGAACCTCATCTTATTGTGAGAATGGATAAACAACTGGAAGCCAAAAGATTAGATGCTTTGGCTAATGCACAACTCAAGCAAAAAAATATTGACAATCCAGGTCAGGTGGCTAATGCAAATCATGATGACCTGGTGGATAGTGATCTGATTGATCTTGCAAATAGGAGATGTGCAGATATTGTATCTACACCAGGGAATCAAAATCGGCCTGTTAGAGAGAGAGTAAACCACCAACTTGTTGTGTAGTTTGTATTTGATAAAGACAATAATACTAATTTGGAAGAAGCTAGTGCTACTTGAGCAATTATTCCACCACCATTAGCACCAGGTGTGAAGTTCAACATCACAAGCACTATGATACAGTTATTAAACCTCAAAGGGTTATTTGGTGGACTTCTAGAGGATGGCCCAAATATGCATCTGGTGAACTTTATCAATATTTGTAAATCTTTTGATAACCTTGGAATAGGGCAGAATGAAATACGTATTATCATTTGAATAGTAGAGGAGAGAAGAGAAACATGACTAGGATATGGCACATATAAAGACATAGATAGATTTTTTCACAAAGCATTTGCTATCTAGGAAGACAAAAAAGGTAAAAATTGTGGGGTCTCAAAGTAGGGGGGTTGAATTAGAGAAACGAACTACTTGAATAATCAGGGGGAGTTTTGAGGCAATATCCAAGGGAATCAAGATTGGAAATACTACGACAGGGCTGGTTATAGAGAATGTGACCAAGGTGGTAGGATAAAGAAGAATGATAGGAGTGGATAGTACGTACTTTCTGGGAATCAAGACAATGTTGCTACTAGTTTCAATAAGATGTCGATGGAGAACATAATGGCTAAGTTGTTAAAAGAAGTAGAGTCGACCTATACTAGAGTGAGAGAGATGAAAGTGATTTGTCAACTATGAGTCAATTAGTACTCACACTCTACATCTATTAAATAATTAGAGCAGTAAATAAATCAATTGTTAGTAGTGTTCAATCAGAGAAAGAGCGGAACATTGTTGAGTGACACCACGCGAAATCTGAGGAATGATAATTTTTGCATGGCTATCACCACGAGAAGTGATAAAGTATTACCTAGCCCTTCTGTGGGCAAACCTATTGTAGATGATGTGGTAGAGTTAAAGGTGGAAACAGAAGAAGAACATCCAGTAGAGTCTTAGAAGCTGAGGGATAATGAGGTTCTACCTAAATAGAAATAGGTTGATGATTTAGTAAAAGACAAGGGGAAGAAAGAAGAGACTGTTGTTACAAGAATGCCAAAAGTATATCCTCCATTCCCACACAAATTGCAGAAGAAAGAATATGAGACTAAATTTAGCAAGTTCATGGCCATGCTGAAGCAGTTCAAATTAAACGTGCCTTTGGTTGAGGCGCTATAACAAATGTCGGGCTATGCTAAATTCATGAAAGATCTTGTGACTAAAAAGCAGACCGTGAGCTACGAGCTGGTGGATAATCTGCACCATTGTAGTGACATTACTATAAGATCGTTAGTACAAAAAAAAAGTCAATCCTGGAGCATTTACTATCCCATGTACTATTGGATCGCTTGATTTTGCAAGGGCCGTTTGTGATCTTAGGTAAAGTACTAATCTTATGCCATTGGCAGTTTTCAAAAATCTAGGGTTGAGAGATCCTACACCTACCAACATGCGGCTTTTGATGGTGGATAGATCAGTGAAGAGACCGATTGGAATAATTTATGATATGATAGTGAAAGTGTCTTATTTCATCTTCCCAACAGACTTTGTAATCCTAGATTACGAGGTGGACTTTGAGGTACCCATAATCTGGGCTAGACCTTTCTTAGCAACTGGGAGTGTGTTGATTGACTTGCAGACTAATGATCTGAAATTTAAGCTCAATGATGAAGAGGTAAGCTTTGATGTTTGTCAATCGATGAAGTAGAAAAAGGAGATAAGTGTCTTCTCAATCATTGATGTAAATTATGAAGATAAGCAAGAGGTACTAGTTGAGGAGAGATTTTGTATGGAAACATTGGTTGCAGTATTGATGAACTTTGATGGTGATGTGATTGAAGAATATGATAAGACTGTGTGTGCTCTAATAGGAATGGGGTCATATTCTAATGCCCCTAAGAAGCTGGACTTAGATCTTAAAAATCGTACAACACCACCAGCCAAACCCTCTATTTAGGAACCACCGATGTTAGAACTAAAGGAGTTGTTGGGATATTTGCGGTATATCTTTTTGGGCTGTGGAAATACCTTACCGATTATTATTGCAGCAGACTTGGCAGAGCAACAGGTTAAAACCCTTATTTCTGTGCTTAAGCTACAAGAGAGCTATCGGATGGACGATTGCAGATATTATTGGTATTCCACCATGCATTTGCATACATAAACTCTAGCTAGAGGAAAAATACATACCGACCATTGAGAATCAGACAGACTAAACCCACCTATGCAAGAAGTGGTGAAAAACAAGATTATAAGTGGCTTAATACAGGGGTAGTATACCCAATCTCTGAAAGTTTATGGGTGAGTCCATTACAGTGCATGCCTAAGAAAGGTGGCCTGATTGTGGTTGCTAATGAAAAGGATGAGTTAATTCTGCTTAGGCCAGTGATGGGGTGGAAAGTTTGCGTGGACTACCGGAAGCTGAACTCATGGACATTGAAAGATCACTTTCCAATGCCCTTCATAGATCAAATACTTGATCGCTTGGCAAGAAGGGGTTGGTATGGCTTTTTAGGTAGGTATTCGGGATACAATCATATCTCGATTGCCCCAGAAGATCAGGAGAAAATAACATTTACATGCCCATATGGAACATTAGTATTCAAGCAAATGTCATTCGAATTATGTAATGCATCGACCATATTTCAAAAGAGCATGATGTCAATTTTCTCTGACATGATGGAGGACACTTTAGAAGTGGTCATGGATGATTTTTCTGTAGTGGGTGATTCATTTAAGTTATGCTTGGTGAACTTGAGTAGAGTACTATAGAGATGTGTAGAATTTAATCTCATGCTGAATTGTGAGAAATGTCACTTTATGGTGAAGGAAGGAGCAATGCTTAAACATCGAATCTCAGTAAAGGGAATTGAGGTTGATCGGGCTAAGGTGGAAGTTATCAAAAAACTACTCCCTCCTATCTCAGTGAAGGAAGTTTGTAGTTTTCTGGGTCATGCTGGATTCTATCGCAGGTTCATTAAAGACTTCTCCAAGATTACAAATCCACTTTGCAAGCTATTGGAGAAGGAGGACAAGTGTGTGTTCGAAGATGATTGTATGAAGGCATTTCAATGCCTTAAGTAGAAGCTGGTGGTTATCCCAATTATTCTTGCTCCAGATTGGTCTAGACCATTCAAAATAATGTGCGACGTTAGTGGAGTGGCACTTGAGGCAATCCTTGGTTAGAAAAAGGTAAAACTATTTCACCCCATTTATTATGCGAGCAAGGCATTGAATAGAGCACAAAAAAATTATACCATCACTGAGCAAAACCTTCTAGCTGTTGTTTATACATTTGAGAAGTTTCAAGAATACTTATTGGGAACAAGGTAGTGGTTCATACAGACCACACTGCTTTAAGATACTTAATGGCAAAGAAGGACGGTAAACCAAGGCTGATTAGATGGGTGTTACTTCTGCAGGAATTTGACTTTAAAGTCAAAGATAGAAAATGGTATAAAAACCAAGTCGCAGATCACCTATCCAGGATAGAGGGAGATCAGCCCATTATAGAAAAGCTTGACGATGATACTTTTCTGGATGAACAAATTCTAGTAGCTACACTTGAAATGGTGCCTTGGTATGCAGACTTCTCTAACTTTGTTGTGAGTGATATTATTCTAAAAAATCTTTCTTTCGATCAGAAAAAAAAGTTTCTCCATGATGCCACAAGATACTTCTGGAATGAGTCATACTTATTCAGGCATTATGCTAATAATATTTGAAGGTGCATTCTGAAAGTTAACATACTAAGTATTTTTGAAGCCTACCATACTTCCCCAGTTAGGGTTCATCATGCAGGTGATCATATGGTGAGAAAGGTGCTACAAAGTGGATACTATTGGCCAACCCTGTTCAAGGATGCTTATGAGTTTGTAAAGAGATGCGATCAGTTAGACAAGGTTCGGGCTCAAAGCATCATGAGATGCCTATGGCAAAGATAATGGAGGTTTAACTGTTTGATGTTTGGGGTATTAAATTCATGGGGCCATTCGTGATCTCCTATAGGCTGAAGTATATCTTAGTGGTTGTGTACTATGTTTCCAAGTAGGTTGAGGTCATTGCTTTAACTGACAATGAGGGCAAAAGAGTGGTTGTTTTTCTAAATAAGAACATATTCTCTCGTTTTGGGGTACCATGGACTATCATAAGCGATGGGGATCACACTTCTGCAATAAAATATTCCAGGTAGCATTGATGAAATATGGTGTGAAGCAAAAACAGGTGGCCACTTCATACCACCCATAAACTAGTGATCAAGTAGAGGTCTCAAATTGGGAAATCAAAGCAATCTTGGCCAAAACAATAAATGCAAATAGAAAAAACTGGTCATGGAAGCTCGATGATGCCTTGTTGCCATATCGAATAGCTTTTAAGAAATCCATTGGGATGTCACCATATCAATTGGTCTATGGAAAATCATGCCACCTTCGGTTGAAATGGAGCACAAAGCTTTGTGGGCACTTAAATGCTTCAACATAAATTGGATGGAAGCAGTTCAATTAAGGTTGGGACAGTTGAATGAGATGGATGAATTTTGTCTTGGCGCATACAAAAAGGATGGCTTGTATAAAGAGGGGATGAAGAATTTCCATAATTGAAGAATTGAGAAGCGAGACTATTGTGATGGTGATTAGGTGCTATTGTTCAATTCTTGACTTAAGCTCTTTCCAGGAAAATTGAAGAAAAAATGGTCGGGACCTTTCAAAGTGAGTCAAGTATTTCCATTAGGTATGGTGGAACTTGTAAGTAAAGATAGAAGTTTGTTTAAGGTTAACGGTCAAAGAATCAAGAATTATATTGGCCCAATGGATGAAGCTAAGTTTTTGCCTTTGGTATATCTCGATGAAGTCTGAGTAGTTGAGATAACTGAGTCGTGTCGCAATGTTAAATCAGGCAATATTAGGAGGCTACCCAACTTTATATATTGTAAGTATTTATTTGTTTTAAGGTTTGATTTTTAGGTAATATATTGATAAAGTATGAAGGAATAGAGTTGGAATCAATGTTCAAGAAAGATGGGGTTGACAACCAAGTTGATAGGCCATCAACAAAATGACGACGAATCACTTAAAGTCGTCAAATGAAGCAAGAAAAGGAGTATACACTAGATAAGGTTGACAACTAAGTTGATAGGTTATCAACAAGTTGATGACCTATCACCTGAAGTCATCAGCTGAAGTAAAGAGCTATCACATTCTAGATAAGGGTGACGACAAGGCTAATAATTCATCACCCAAGTAATGGGTCGTTACTCTTTGTCGTCAGTTGAAACACAAGGGTCCAACATTCTGCCTTAAGTTGATGATCTAAGTAATGGGCTATCAACCAATTGATAAGCCATCACTTAAATTTTGGGACCAAGTAAGTAATTTCGACCCGCTACAAAACCACGACCCAATCCAGAAACCCATTAACCTTTAGCTTTTCAAATTTCTAATACTAAATCTTTCCCACTTTTATTTTTGGTACATTTTATCATTTAATTAGTATTTAGTTATTCTTTTTTAGTCTTTAAAAAATAGATAAACTTAGAAAATAGAAAAGCAGCTAAATCAGTGCCACTGTTTCACATTTCCCATCCTTTCCCTTTTCAACTTTTAACATTCATCTTCTCTCTTCACCTTCTCAACAAAAAAGTAAATAAGTGCTAGAATTTTTCTTCTCTGTTGTGAAAACTCTTTGAACTTACAAAAGCATAGAGTACAGAAGCCTTTGTTTCTCTGAGCAAGTTAAATATCCACAAGTTTGGAGTGTCTAGCCAAATTGTCTCAAAGGTATGTTCTAAAAACTTGTCTTCTTTCTAGTCAAAGGTGTTGGTAATCGCATGAAACTAAAAGCTTTAATGGATTTTGATGTGTTCATGAACAAATTTAAGTAATAAAAAGTGATTTGGTCACCCAAATCAACTTAACTTTGCATAACTAAAAATTGCTCATGAACAACTTCTCATCAAGTGGTGAAATTCACCATTTTTTGTAGAAGGTCTAAGCTTTAATTGAATGCAAATCAATTGCACCCACATTTTTCATACTTTGTTGTATCAAAATGGGTGCAGTGGCTTATTGAGAACTAAAAATTAGGGTTAACAAGATGAACATTGGACATCAAGTTCGAATTAGCAAATAATTCACAGATAAATGAGTTTGTAAATATGATTTGGGTTGATTACTATGTTGATAGGTCATCAAACAAGTGATAACTTTTCAACTAAAGTCATCAATCAAAGTGCAAAAGGCTGAGGATTCTGTTTTGAGATTACGACATGGCTAATAAGCCATCACTTAAGTGATGACTTATCAGCCCAAGTCATCACCTGACTTGAAAATTCTTTGAAGTCTGTTTTAGGCTTATGACATGGATGATAAGCCGTCACTTAAGTGACGACCTATCATGCCAAGTCATCATTAATCATTCTGAAGTAAGTTGATTTTACCTATGGCTAATGACATGGCTGATAAGCCATCACCTAGGTGATGAATTATCAACCAAGTCATCGTCCACATGTCCACCGATTGTGCTAGAACCTTTTTAAGAGTGATACTAAAAATGATTAAATTTTTGTGCTAACTTATTCTTGGATCCTAAATGATTTTTTCCCTTGATGTAGATATAATCATGCCACCAAAAGGAAAGTCAAAGAAGGCAAGTAAGAAAGTTTGACTTGGAGACTGTTTAATGAATCTGAGAGTGAACAGAAAGAAGCACAACTTCAAAGATGTTGTACAAGGCAAAGTCTACATATAGCAGAACCACCTTCCTAGTCTGAAAAAAGAGTGATTGAGGAAGAGAGCTCTGAAGAAGAAGAAAAAGAAAAAGATTTTTCTTACTCTGAACAACCCTCTTCTGAGAAACCTTCTTCTGAGAAACCAATAGAGGAAGACACTCAGATAAGGAGAGATGTCATAAAAAGTAAGAAGTCGGGCATTTGAGATAGTGTACGGTGGAAGGTTACAGGAGAAAAAAAATCTACCATAGGAATTGATAGCAACACGAAGATGGAGCTGTAAGAGGCCCATATGTAAAGAAGTATAATCACATCTGGGTTGAGCAGGCACCCACAACTAGAGAGAGCATTGTATAAGCTAGCATGGATAACAAATGAAGAAGATATATACTGCCCAACATTGGTAAGGGAATTTTATACCAATTACATAGTTACATTAGAGAACATGTGCAAAGAGGGAGAGAAAGTTGCAGACAAACCAAACATGAATCAAATACAGGTGAGGGGTGTGATGGTGGACTTATATGACCGTATAATTAATAGGTTTTTGCATGGTCCCAACTTTATTCCTCCATGAAACTCATAAGAGTTCTATCACAGAATGACTGATATGGAAAACTAACTCCCTTGGTTGACATAAGTTATAGTTGATAGGGAGCCTGAATGGTTACATAATCCAAGTGCAAGGATTTTTAAGGTGTCACTGACTCAGAAAGCAAAATTCTGGTGGGGAGTGGTAAGGTACAGACCGATTTTGATAGTAGGAGAAAATATCATAGGCGAGGATAGAGCAGTTTTAGTAGCAAGTCTATTCTCCAACCTCCCCTTGAACTTCAAGGAAACCATTACTGACGAGATAAAGATTCGGGCAACACAACCCGATATAGTATACCCATTCCCCTGTCTAATTACAAAATTATGAGAAGCGGGCCATGTATTAGACAAAGAGGTCCATGCCAAGAAAACTCACAATCCTAAATAGTTTGACGAGAGTGAGCCGATGCTGGTCTTAAATAAAAGAGTAGATATGGAGAGTGACACGATCAGATCTGAGGGAGTACAGATATCTACCACTACTAATGGTTCTACAAAAAATATACAGTTGTCCATACCTAAGTCTGCTCAAGCTACGTCCTCTGCAGGTGTTGTGTCTATTCCTAGCACCGATGTTTAAGTATGCACTAACTCCCTACAATTTTAAGAAAACAGTAAGCAGGGAGAAAGGTTTAAATCCCAGTTGAGGTTATTTGTTGTCGATAAGAAAATCAAGGCAGTCATTGCACCTTTTTTGACTCTCCATGGATGCATTGATGAGATAGAGCATTGAGTAAATAAGAGGTTGAAAGAGATATCAATACCTGATCTTACAAAATTTGAAGCAGCCTTGGAAAAGTCTAGAGAAGATATTGTGGCCTTGCAGAGCCATTAAATTATGATATTTTCATATCCTGTTGTTGAAGAATCTAAATAAGAAGAAGCACTACTTGACATCACCTGGAAACCGGTGGATAATAAAGACAAAGGCAAAAGAAAGATAAGTGACAGTGATGAGCAAAGGAGGCATGAGAAGAGAGCAAATAAAAAGGAAGACAAGAAAAAGCTGAAAGAAGCTTTGAGAAAGTTGAAAGTAGATAGTGAGCTGCTTGAAAAATTATTGAGAGCCCTAGCTGTAGGAGCCTCAGCTAATGGACCTCCGGAGACTTCTAGGGAGTTCTTTATGCCACCAACCACTGATGCAGATGCATCAACTCAACCTGATGCCACTGATGGTTCTGTTTCCACTGATGATGAAGCAGCACAGTCTACGACTCGTAATACAAGTGCTTAAGGTTCAGCAGGTATTTCCTCACTCTTGTTGTTATAGTATGATATATTTACATTGAGGAAAATGCATGGTTTTATTTATGGAGGTAGGGGTACTTGCAACCTCAAGGGTATATTATCTGTGTTTTGTGCCCTTGAGCGCTATCTAGTGAACCGACATATTTAGGAGTAGTTATTATGTATGCATTAAACAGTAACATCAAACTGAGTAGCAATTGTATTTTGTGATTTAAAAATTATCAAAATTGTGTGCCCATCAAAATAATTTACTGTGAGATTGATTGCTAGGTGCATGGGAAACCATTTCTATCTATAAAAGTATGCAAATATGGCACTCCCTACTTGATTTTAAGTTTTAGTTAAGTATTTGGTGATGTCCATGAAATTCCATGCCATGAGAGAGTGAGGTTTTCTATGAATGTGTTATTATTGTGTGCATGCATCAAGAACTTGCCCAAATCATTCTATTAGGGTTTTGATTAGTCATTTAAGAAGTGATCACAGGCCATTTTTTATTAGTCAACCATTTAGCCAAGATAATCAACCCTTAGGTACATATTATATTCCAGTTTGATCCCTTTCTAAGCCATTAGAACATTTTCTTTGTTTCAAAAACTTGACCACCTTTTATTGAATTCATAATTAAGTAGTATTTTAGTTGATCCTCTCTTTGGACATTTTACACACCAACTTAGGCAAATCTCCTAAGTTGAGGGTGATTATAGTAGAAAGGGGTCATGATTGAAAGGTGCAAAATATATTGTGAAAGTTAGTATATATTAAAAAAAAATAGATGTATATATATAAATATATTTAATAATAATAAATAAATAAATAAATGGTGTTGAGTTGATTGATGAGAAGGGTACAAAAGATGATTTGGAGAAAAATGCAAGGGTAGTGGTTGTAGCCAAAGTTGTGTAAATGATCAAAGAGAGGCTAAGTCACGAATCCTAAATTGACCTTCCCCACACTTAAGCCTTCACTTTAAATCGATAAAAACCTTTAGTGATCTTAGTTTAACTACTAGATGAACCAAATGGAATGATAAGTGAAAGCTTATGGCATTGTAGGTGCACAATTTGAACCTTTTTTCTAAGAGTGAGAGCTTTATTGTGTGGTTCCTAAAAATACAAAGAAATAGGTAGAGACAGGAACTACTTTCTTCTATGTGAGGGCATGTGAATAGTAGTGGAAATTTTGCTAAACACTTGATGTTCCTTGGCAGAAAAAGATCACATGTTTCTTAATAGGCACAAAATGAAGAAAACAAATGCTACTCTTTGCATTGATTCTCTTGTTGCGTGCATAATACTATATAGTTTCTTGAGGGCAAGCAAGTATTTTAAGTTGAGGGTGTTGATGTGCTAGCGTTGTGTTAGCACATTTAAGGCTTTTAGCTTGAAATAATTGTAAGTTCTTAAATAACTATCGTTGTTTTTTATTATATTTCATGCAATTTTGTAGAGAAGTTAAGATGCATGAAAACCTATGAAAACTACGTCAAGAAGGATGATTTTTGGTAAAGTAGCTATGAAACTAAGTTTTAAAGAATTTAGTTGACAACTTGTCTAATAAGTCATCAACCTGCTGATAATTTATCAAAGGAAGCCATCACCCACAAACAGAATCTAATTGCTGGAAAAGTCAAGTTGATGACTTGTCTAATTAGTCGTCAATCTATTGATAGGTCGTCAGTTGAGGTCATCACCTGTAGGCAGAACATAGATGCTGGAGAAGTAAGTTGACGACTTGTCTAATAAGTCTTCAACCTTTTGATAGGCCGTCAGAAGAGGTCGTCACTTGTAAGAAGAATACAGATGTTGGAAAGTCAAGTTGATGACTTGTCTGATAAGTCATCAACCTTCTGATAGGCCATCAAGTAAAGTCATCAGTTATGGTGCGGAAGATCTGGATTTTGAAATTTAAATTTTGAAGGCTTTGGGTATTTATAGAAAAATCTTAGGTTTTCATTGGCATCTTGAACTTATTCACAAATATCAGTTTTTATATTTTGGTCTCTTAAGTTTTGTTTTCAATATTTGAATTATGGTTGTGGTTTTAGGATCCTTGATTGAACTTGAAGGAAGAATAATCTTCAATTTCCATTGTTTGTAAGTTAACTACTTTTGAATTATGAATCTAATGTATGTTATTTCTTTCTATCTAATGAGAAACTAAATCCCATTACCGAAGTTGTGGGATCTATAGTGTTGCATTATGAATTCTATAGTTGGTTAAGACTTAAATGACTGTAGGAACTTCTTGATAATTCTTTTATAATGAACCTTTTCTATTAGTTGCAAACAATAGATTAAGCCTTACATTGGTTTGCTTGAACTAATAAATCAATTAAACGAAGGGAATTATCAATGGGGATTTGGAAATGGTAAATGTCCATATAATGATTAATGTTGTAACAAGATTAATCAACCTTTGATAAAATTAGTTTAAGCATACGGATTTCCTAAGTTTAAGAGAATTAGGTAATCTAGCATCTAAATAGGTCGGAAGGCATTTAGATGAATCATCGATGGTGATAATTTGTTGTTTCCTACATATCATGAGAATCTTCTGCAACAACTATTTTTCAATAAGTAGCAATACTCATATAGAACACAATTCTGGTTTTGCCATATCATTAATTTGACATACTGAAACATTGGCTTTGGGTTACTAAAACAAACTGAATAGTAACAGTTGTTTGAATTCTAAAAACCCCCCATTACAGGAAGCTAATAGCTATTAGTCGATTAAAGCACAAATAGTCTTGATTAACACCATATCCCTGTGGGATTCGACCCCAACCTAGTTGGGTTATATATTTGATGACGACTGCTTACTCTCTCATAAGAGAGGTATAATTTAGGCGTATCAATCGTCCTAGAACTACCTATGGGCTATATGGGTCTAGTGTAACTCCCTAAATGGGTCTCGATGTGTGTAGCCATATAAACCAGAGATACCATAGGAGTAGGGGATTCCTGAGTACCCTTCACTCCACATGATACATAGTACAAGTGTGCTTAACGGATTTTCGTGTACCCCGTAAGTATCATATATGGTTGCCATGACCAATCCTCATATCGACAAGTATGAGTTTTCAATGTCCGTCAATTTGACTCACACCTTCACGGTTAGCTATTACACCCTGCCATTATTGCCTAATTAAATCCATTACCACACAACCAAACCACCGTTCTATTTATTATTAACCAAGGCTATAAGTAGTGGTATCGTCATACCGACTATAACTTGCAAGCAATGTACTAAGCCAACCTTAAGGGATTCCCATGTACCCCATAGATTACATTAGTAAGTTTACTTGGGGGAATCCCACCTACCACGCAAGTGATCATTATTTATTTTTCTTGGGGGATTCCCTTATACCCCACAAGGCTATCAATTAGGCCAACCATAACCACCAAAACTTACCATTTAACCATTTCAAACCATTTAAACCATTTAGGGTTTCATTAACAAGTTATACCATGCAATATTTCTATTAAAAGTCCAACAATATAGTAAAAGCATTCTCATAGGAATTTTATCAAAAACATTGGGGGAACCATGTTTCCAAAACCAAAATCAAGTACTAATTAACCATTCCCATGCAACGAAATGTCCAAACCACCATTAAAACAAGCAATCCATAATTAAAACAGGGGAAAACCATAATCAAGAATATATAAATAAAACTCTCAACATATATTTGAAGACATAAAATAACACAATAATAATGCTAAGAAAACAATTCATAAAACATACTTTTAGTTGGAACTAACAATGAGGGGGGAGTAACATGCTATTGAGAAGAAGGTGAGAAGAAATCACCCCTCTGAGCCTCAATTGGCCACCTTAAAAGAAACCCTAACATTTGTTGGAATCGAGAACCTTAAGAGATTTTGAGAGAGTTTAAATGTTTGATTGATTGAAAATAGGTTAATGAAGCCCCAAAAAGGTGTTTTAAGTGGTGGAGCCTTAAGAAGTTAGGAGAGAAAATATCCAGATTACCCCTAACTTAAACTACATAAAATTTCCGCAGGAGGGTACAACTCCACCATACCACCCGTACCTTATCATATGAGTGGTAACCCACCACTCGTACCTTAGACCTCCCTTTGGACTCCAACACTATCCAACATACAGCCACTCAAACCAAACCATACCCAACCATACGATTAGTACCATGCACTCATGCCCTCGATAGAATAATGAGGGATTGACACTATCCAACATACGAGTTGGACAATACCACTCATACCCTAGCTCACAACTCATGGTAAGCGTCTCGTACTCAAATCCAAGTTAAGTTACTAAGTTTCAGATGAAGTGAAAGAAAACCCAAACCTATGACACATCACCCATGATACAACTCGTACCCACCCAAGTTATACCCATTCTTAAAACTCAACCCCCTAATAACACTGGACAATATATGACTAGATTAGATGACTCGTACTCTATTATATGACTAGTACCCCTTAGTCATATGATGTCCAGAAGCCAAAAATAGAGAAATTTTCTAAGGATCAAAACCCAGGGTATGTTAGTCGGGTATTAATCAATGGGTTCCTTTTACACGTTGAGACCCAAAATCCCCTTTTTGTTTTAAGTATGAATTTTACTCTCTTTTATGATAAAATTTAATGTAAATCATGAAATTTATCCATGTTTCCTCATTAGTTTTACATTCAAGCCATGCTAATAATCTTTCCCATTTGAATTATGTTCCTTTATGATTTAAGTTCTGAACCCCATGTCGTGCTTAGTCAATATCATGTTAATCTTCAAATTTATGCATTAAATCATATAAGCATATTGTCCTCATAATTTCACCATATTTCCATACTCATAATCATAAATTTGATCAGTAGTGATATATTATATACTTTGGTCTCTAAATCATGAATTCTGTTATAGTGTTTTAAATGATATTATTGTATTTAAAGTATTTCAATATTGGTGGTTTATAAACACCCGATACTTATATGTTTACACATGTTTTAGAAATTTCAAGTAATAAGTCACCCAGAATTATGATTTTATCACCATGTTCATATACTTATTTTTATAATGAACTCACCAATATTATTTTATGCTAAATATATTAGTTTACATGTTTATGATTTCTTCAAGATTATGCATGCACTGTTATTTTTAGAATACGATGACCTGAGTTTATCATTTATCAGTGCATGTGCATGCACCAGCTTATGTTTTAGTGGCTTTCACTTGGGAGTAGGACTTAGAATCGATTGAATATAGGGATGGCGTCTCCCCCATCAGTTTAGGCAGATTTATTAGTAACAATTCCTAGGTTTTAAAACTACATAGCAAGCATGGAATATAAGGGGTCACCTATCAGTTTATGCTTGACTTCCTCTCAGAGACCATCCATTAGTTTAGGCTTAACTCCCTGGTCCTTTGAGACATAAGTTTAATGGATCCATATAGCTATGTGTTAGTACCCATGGCAAGGTACTAACACTTTTCAAACTGGGATTATAGGTTGGACCCCGATTAGATCAGTTTGGGGCATGTCGGTTACATGATAGCTCCCATAGTTTTAGTTTAGCAATCATTCCATATGAGTTTAGGTTTGTATGACCAAGTGTATAGATATCAATTATTCAGTCATACAGTTATCAGTTATCTAGATATACAAATATATAGATAACAGTTATTTAGTTATTCAGAAAACCAATTATTTTAGTACATGCTTCACTTGGTCTTGCATTCAATTTTTATCTTCATGCATTCATACTCAGTATATTTGTAAATTCAGATCCTTTGTTTATTTCAACTTACATTTTAGTTCAGGTATGCATGATTTTGTGTTAGTTCCCATTTCACAGTTCAGACCCAGTATTCATACAAGATCCTCAGTACAGTTTTTCAATATAATCATTTTTACATGGGATTTACATACAGTGTTCATGTTTCTACCACTTCTCAGCTTACAAAATTATTTTCAGATCATGATTTTTAAATTTACTTATGCCTTACAGCTTTTATGTGCAATCATGAATTAAATGCATACTTTGGCAAATAACTTATATTCTCAATTCTAAAAGATGTTTTAAGTATTTCCATGATTTAGTTCATTCTCTCATATACTCAGTATATTCCAAAGTACTGAACATATATATGCATTTGTGGCTATATTCTTTCATGATGTATGTGCCAGATGTAGTCCAACACTAGGGTCAGATAGTTCTCATTATTCATCCAGCAGGTGATGAGTTCTCTTATTCGGGGAACCCTAGTCAGTCATATTTCATGTACTATATTGTTATTATTCTTATGTATTGATTTATGGTATTTGGAGGCATATCCCAGCCACCTACAGTCAGTGTAGTGGAGGTTTCATAGATAGTCAGTCAGAGTTATGACATGTAATTCAAGTTCTTTCTTCAATTTTATTGTGTTTTAAACTTTATAGCATTACATTCATTTATATTTTTCTCATGATTATGCTTTCATTGAGCCCATTTGGCTTTTATATACATATAAATCAATTACTCAAGCAGTATGCCAGTACATGGATTAGCTTGAGATCACTTGTGGTTCTAAGCATCGTGTTACGGCTAGGGGGTAGCCTCAAGTTGTGATAAAATTGGTATCAGAGCACAGAGTTCAAGTGTACAGGGTGTCTATAAAGCTGTATCTATTAGAGTCTTGTGAAATAGTATGGAGACGCATGTACTTTTTTTTGAGAGAGTACAGGATATTTAAGAAATATTTTGTTTCTTTCATATATTAGATTGTGCTGTAGAGTTATTCTCTAAGAAACTTATAGAGATTCTTGCATTGCTCCATTCATGCCAACTTTGCTTTATTTTTTAGATAATGGAATCAGTCAAGCTTAAATTTCTACAGATAGACTTTTCTCAAACAGTCCCAATATATAGCTATAGGATTGCATGTGGGCTCAAAAAGAATCCTATCAGTGAATTTAAGTTCCAAAGTTTGAAAGAGTTCGTTCTTATTTATGAAAATCGTATAATGATCCAAAGTCAGATATTCCCTCAGATCTCTTCTCAGAATCCTATGAAAGTATATGACCTAGAGTTAGAAGCATGAACCTAGAAGTTTAGCAGCAGTAGAGTGGAGGTAGTATTTATCTAAATTTAGTAGATTATGTATCCATGGAGACAGAAGGGTGTTGGTTTGTTTCATAGCACTTTGAGAGAGATTTCTTAGTTAAGGGAGACTTAGAGTAAGTTAATGCTTTAGTCGGGATAGATATTAGGTAGTGACCAAAAGGTAGCGAAGCTTGTTAAGATTTAATATGTTCATAAAATGTGGTGTGTATCAGAATTTCATGATTCTTATCCAGTAGTAGTGAGTGGGTATTAGTGTATGAGAAGTTCTATGGATATCCATGTTAAGTGTTAGAATCTAAGTTTGAATTATGGATGATTAAGATAATAGAATGAAGAGTTCAAAATTCTAGATGATGCGAACTCAAGGTATAGTTATACTCCTGAATATTCTAAGTTAGTAAGTGTTTAAGTATTTATATGATGATTATTGGGGCTATAAAAAGTTAAGAGTATCTCAAAATAAAGTATTAGCAGTGGGTTTTAAACTTTCAGTTGTAATCTTTCAGGGTGAGTTATTATTTATGTGTATTGTTATATCTCAAACTCTAGAGTAAAGTGGTTGTAGTTTAGTTTAGAGTTTATTAAAGGGGTCCACAGACTTAGAATGATGGCTTAAATCTAAGGGGGAGATGATAGAACAAGAAACCTAGTCAGTCTCTCAGATTCTAGTAGTGATGTCAGTGTGTTGTAGAACATTAATAGGGGAGGAATATGCCCGACCCATTCTTATCTCAGCACAAATTTTTGCACTTCAGCCAGCATGACATCTACTCATGCGTTACAAGCTAGCTCCATCATCATAGCTCATATTCATGCATTTTCCATAGAATTATGTACTCTCCCAGTTCCTAGTATAAGGAGTTTCAGTTCACTCAGCAGTACAAATTATATTCCATGAACTTATGAACTCCAATCTCAGGTCATATAGCTCATGACTCATGTACTCATGCTCTACAGTATGCTCAGTTCCCATAACTCATGGTGCAACCTTAATGATCAATGAAATTCAGATTATGTCATGCATGTCCTTGGTTTTGATCTCTTTAATAAATTCATGTCTTTGATACTCTATTCATCGTGCTTTAATTATGGGTCAAAGTTATGTATAGTATTCTTTCAAGATTCAAGTCCTCATGTTCTAACCTTTTGGTGACCTTTTCTTATGTAAAGATAGTGGAGATAAAAATTTATGAACTATGGTTTAGATGGGGGAGAGTAAATATGTAACGTCCCGATTTTCTGAATCGGAATGCTACACGGTGCTCATGACCTCGAGGGACCAAAAGCTAACCCATGACTGATATATGTACCTGTACACTGCATATATAATGTAATGATATAGAAAAAAAGAAAAATAGGCCATAAGGTTCAACTGAAATAATATAACATCCATATGGGCGAAAAATACCCAAAATAACTGAAAATTGAATCTGAAAGCAAATCTGAGCATAAATCCAAAAGCCTCTAAGTACTGTCTGAAATAAAGAGTTGAAGGAACATGTCTCCAACTAACTCTGTAAACTGATAACTGGGTAAAATAATAAATGAATAAATCCAATCATATTGTCATCGAATGAAGAGGACTCATTGAATCTCTGTGATTGGAAATACTATAGCTACTGCCGATCTGGAGCTCGTGTCTCTGAACCTATAGTGTAACATGAAAAGAAAGCACCATAGGGCAAATGCGTTAGTACGAGGGAATGTACTGAGTATACGAGTGAGGTAGGATAAATATAAATAGGATTTTCATGCATGAACAATGCTAACTAACTGACTGATATAAACGTAAGAGTGCAAACATACATACATAGTAACTAAGATCATGAGTACGTAATGGCTAAATCTGTACGCTAATACATGGCTGGAATCGTAGTTCTGATAACATGGATGACTGTATCTGATATCCCTGAATCTGGTTGAACTCTCTGAGTTCCGTGCTATAACTGAATTTGACCGTATCTAACAGTCCTGTATACTGATATCTGAAGAATTATCTGAGTTCTTTACTGAGACTGATACTGAAACTATGGGAGGTAGTTGTTTAACTGACATGCCCCATGTATACCATTATGGCTAAGCTGGGTCCAATCTCTCCCCGACTGGAGGGGTGTCAATACTGCGCCACTGGTAAAGACAGTTGTGAGTGACCCTTATCTAGAAGGTACTCAAATTGAGAATGGTGGGACCCTAAACTGACAGGTTAAGCCACCTCATCAACCCTAATCTAACAGTCTAAGATGTCTCAATCTACGCTGGCTACATAGTTCTGGAACACAAAGATGACTGCTAAGAAACATACCCTAAACTGGTAGGTGAGTCCCCATCCTTGGGTTCAATCGGTGCTAACTTCTAATCCTATCTGAAGAGACTAAATGTGATTCAACTGACTGTACATGGACAAATTAACTGACTTCCATTGACTGACGAAGTAGTACTATTATCTAAGAGTTAACTGAGATCATAAGATTTCTGAGGTTTCCTAAGTCACATGACTGACTGAGTTCTATAGATTATAGCTTGACTGAGATTATCATGACAACATGACATAGCTCTAGGCACACAGCTATATTTTTCGGGTACGAATACCCCCAGGACTCGATAGAAGGAAACTGACACACATGACATGACTTGATCACAAGATTTGAGTCCACAATTCATAATATCATAAGTAGGGGATATCATATTTCATATAGTTATTCAACATCTTAAACATTGTAGGAAATGCATGGATATATTTCGTGTACATATTGTATATCTCCATTATCTTGGATGCTTCATACCACCACAATAGCAACACATGAAAAGCATGGAATTCATATTAAAGTATATAGCTAACATGAACTTGTCATTTAGACATCATAGAACCATATAAACATAAATTTCTAGCATCCTAAGCATTTTATCATACACCTTGCATGCATTCTTTAAGGCATAGGTGAGTTTCATACTTGCACCATATTAACAAACATATATATTCTATGGAAACACCTTTAGACATCACATTGAAACTTAAACAACAATCATCAACGTGTACATACTCATATCACCAAAAAAAGTTTACAAAATAATATTTAAAACATGGTTCTTGAGCTCTATGAACGGATTGGATCCATAGATGAACACTACGCATACCTTAGTGATTGAATCTTGAAAGAGATCTAATATTTCTGAAGGTTCTTGAAGAATTCCTTAGGCTTGCTCTTGAGGAAATGATCTTGAGAGAAAATCCTAATCTTGAGGTTGAGAGTGTAAGAGAGGGTTTTTAAGATGCTTAACTGAAGAAAAAATGGGAAAAATTATGCCTCTTTAGGGTTATAAGTCATGGACGGTGAAAGAAAATACCAAAATACCCTCATGAAATAAATTCCCAATTGCTGAAAATCATAGCTGACGATATTTGTGACAAGGCATCAAAAATGTGGCAAGCCGTCAAAAATGTCGTCACATAAGAGCTGGAATTGATGGTTTCTGCCTAAGTCTGATGACATTTGTGACAAGGTGTCATAAATTTGGTAAGCTACCATGAATGTCATCACTTAGGAGATGGTTTCTGCTTTAGGCTGACGACATTTGTGACAAGGCATCACAAATGTGGTAAGCTACCACGAATATCGTTACTTAAGAGCTGATTTCTACCTAAGGCTGATGACATTTGTGACAAGGCATCACAAATGTGGTAAGCTACCAAGAATGTCGTCACTTAGGAGCTGGTTTTTGCCTAAGATGACGACCTTCGTGATAGGGCGTCACAAATGTGGTAAGCTACCACAAATGTCGTCACACTGTTTCCAGCCTGATAGGTTGGAGTAAAATAGGAATAACTCTTTTCTACGATATTGAATTTAGGTAAAATTAGTATCATTGGAAAGCTAATTCAATTATCTATCTATTGTCATGAGCTCAAAAATTCCAAATATAATGAGAGATATTCTCGTTTGAATTTGACTATGGCAATATCTTTCTCAAGAATTCGATTGGTGAGGAATATTTTGATTCGTCTGATATCTGGGAGTTATTTGAAGCCTTAATATACATCTAACCTACTCACAAAACTATAAAATAACCATGATGTACTATGCATGAGCTTGGTACATGGCTCAAATATTGGTTTGGATTTTTTGGGGGGTATTACAAAATATTTCATATTAGGGAAATATTATTGTATGTTTGTTCTATCTTAATACTATAAGTATGAAGGAAGATTAAGGAAAAGATTTGATATATGTCATGGTTAGTTGAGAATTCTATGTGTGTCTTTTTGGGGATAGTACATGAAAGTTGTTATTGATAAAGGTATTAGAGAACATGGAAAATTTTCTAGGTGAGTTGGTTGCCTAGAAGTTCATATGTGGTTATAATGATAGGCTTGAATGTCATGTTCATATATATGTGGATAAATGCATTGTGCGATAGTAAATTCCTTGTAAGAGATTGGAGTTAGTTGTTGAAGTGGTAAGGAGTATTATTCTTAAGATAAGAGTTGTGAAAACACATAAGATGTTGAATCTGTGGCTTATATTAGTATTAAGGTGTTATTTATGGTACCTTGTGACTTTGAGTAGGATTGAAAATGTTGAGAGGATTTAGTTCAGGTTAGACTTTAGTATATAGAGTTATCAATACCCATGTGAGAATTATAAGCTGAATCAAATGAGCATGGTATTTAAGGAGAAAAGTATAGTTAGGGGAGTATTTGAGAAGTGTGGATAAGCTTGAAAGTTAGCAGTTGCATTACCTAAGGCCTAGTAATTCTATCCTAAGTTATGTTATATAGGCCTATGTTCCATGTTACAGAGTTGTAGCCATATTGAGATTCCTTACTCAGATATCTTATTCAAATCATGCCCAAGAATTCTTTGCTCTCTAATATTATTAGAACTTCTTAGAAAAAGTGTTGAAGAAATACTCCAGTTGAGTATAAACTTTTAGTATGAGTCAATCCATACAACTCGCAATTCAGTTTAGCAATAAGACAGATAAGCTCCTATAGTTTTCCATCTTTTCATATAGTCTTACTATCCGAAGTTTCACTAATATGGCTATTCAATAAGGTAATTCATTCACGTCCATGCAAATTGCGAATTCAGTTCAGTCCATGCATATGTCTCCAATTCAGATATGTAGTCATGATTCGGTTTATAAGTGTTCTGTGAATATCTCAGTTCTCCAAGTATTCCAGCTCAGATATTGCAATACCTTTTGTACAACCCTAGTCTTGTTATCTCATGATTCATGCATACATAATGTACTTGATGATTCCATGAAGCCCTTTATTTTGATTCTTATACCTGTTTTGTTGAGGGGGAGTTCCTAGTGTGAAGTTACACACTATATTTCCATACTTCTAAAGCATCAATAAGTTCCCACCCATAATTTGATGACGAAAGATTCCAAGAGAGAGATAATATAATACCCTGCATTTTTGAGCTAGAATTCGAATTACCATTCCTATATGTATAAGCTCTAATACCATGATTTTTATTTAAATATGTGTTTCATGATCATTAGCCTAGTGTGAAGAGTGTTTATGGGGTTAAAAATATTCATAGAAAACACTTAGAGCAAAGTTGAGCTAAGAGCTTTTGATTCGATCAAAATTTGGTGTTCGATCCTACAAGGATCAACTTTGAACGTATAACTTCTGGAATATGTGTAATATTAAAGATCAAGACCCATCAATTTATAGACCTTAGGCTCCGTGATAGCCTCTACTACACAAAGGCTATGTTTCCTACATTCATAAGTAAAATCCCAAGGGGCATTTTGGTCATTCTCCCTTGACCCTAAACACCCAAGTGACGGATTAGAGCCCAAAAAGGAATTATTTTCCCACTTTTCATCAGTTCACACTTACGTAAACCCTTTTCTTTTTCCCAATAACAAGAAATTAAAGCTTTCTTCCCCAAGAATTCAAGGATTCAATTTTCAATTTCAAGCTTTCTTTAAAAATTCATCCAATTAGTGTATGTGGGATATTCATCAATGAATTTCTTTCACCCATTGAGTCCTAAAAACCCTTTTTGTTTCAAGTATAAATTTTACTCTCTTTTATGATAAAATTTAATGTAAATCATGAAATTTATCCATGTTTCCTCTTTAGTTTTATATTCAAGCCATGCTAATAATCTTTCCCATTTGAATTATGTTCCTTTATGATTTAAGTTCTGAAACCCCATGTCATGCTTAGTCAATATCATGTTAAATCTTCAAATTTATGCATTAAATCATGTAAGCATATTGTCCTCATAATTTCACCATATTTTCATACTCATAATCATGAGTTTCATCAGTAGTGATATATTATATGCTTTGGTCTCTAAATCATGAATTTTTTAACAGTGTTTAAAATGATATTACTGTATTTAAAGTATTTCAATGTTGGTGGGTTATGGACACCCGATACCTATATGTTTACATGTGTTTCAGAATTTCAAGTAACAAGTCACCCAGAATCATGATTTTATCACCATATTCATATCACCATTTTTATAATGTACTCACCAATATTATTTCATGCTAAATATATTAGTTCACATGTTCATGATTTCTTCAAGATTATGTGTTCGCTATTATTTTCAAAATACCATGACTTGGGTTTATCATTTATCAGTGGATGTGCATGCACCAACTTATGTTTCAGTGTCTTTCAGTTGAGAATAGGACTTAGCACCGAGTGAACGTAGGGATGGTGGCTCCCACGTCAGTTTAGGCAGAGTTTTTAATAGCAATCCCTCGATTCCAAATCTACGTAGCCAACATGGGATATTAAGGGTCACCCATCAGTTTAGACTTGACTTCTTCTCAAGGGTCACCCTTCTATTTAGGCTTGAATCCCTGATCCTCCAGGACATCAGTTTAGTGCATGCACAAAGCCATGTGTTAGTACCCGTGGCAAGGTACTGACATCATTCCAACAAGGGTTATAGGTTGGACCCTGATTAACTCAGATTGGGGTATGTCAGTTACATGAATGCTCCCACAGTTTCAGTTTAGTGTTCATGTCATTGCAGTTCAGGTTTGCATGACCAAGTGTATAGATATCAGTTATTCAATCATACAGTTATTATTTATCCAGATATATATAAATATACAGATAATAGTTACTTAGTTATTCAGATTGCAGATTATTTCAGCGCACACTTCACTTGGTCTTGCATTCGATTTTCATGTTCATGAATTCATACTCAGTATATTTGTATATTCAGATTCTCAATTTATATTTCAGTTCAGGTATACATGATTTTGTGTCAGTTCCCATTTCATAGTTCAGACCCAGTATTCATACATGATCCTCAGTACAAATTTACAGTATAATTAGCTGTACATGAGATTTACATACAATGTTCATTTTCTACCACTTCCCAACTTACAAAATTGTTTTCAGCTCATGATCTTTAAACTTCACTATGCCTTACAACTTTTATGTACCGCCATTTAACTTATGTTCTCAATTGTAAAGCATATTTTAAATATTTTCATGATTTAGTGCATGTTCTCATATACTCAATACATTCCAAAGTAATGACCTTATATATGCATTTGTGGCTACATTTCTTCATGATATGGTACCAGATGTAATCCATACACCAGGGTCAGATATGTAATTCAAGTTCTGGGGTAGCCTCAGATCGTGACATTGTAGTTCTCTAAACTTTTTGTTTAATAGTTAGAATATTTATATTCTTCTAATATCTTCTTATTGTTCCTATTTTCACTACTAAAATTCAAGTTTTTCATTTATGATATCAAATTTATGATAGTCTTGCCTAAATTTAAGCCAAGTGGCGTTAAAGTTTTTTGTTCAATAAGTTAATATAATATTAAGGTAAATTTAAGATTATATGAAAAACACCTGGATGATCAAAGTGAATCAAGCAGTCCATCGGAATTAGAATTTGTTATGGGTTCCAAAGAATATACAAACTTCTGCTAATAAGAGAATGGGTATAACACTTAAAAATATTTTTAAATTCAATTAGGACAAGCGGTGTTCTTAAATGTTTATATTATTGTAAGAATTATTAGTCGTAATTAAGTTATCTAAGTATCAAAATATAATCATTAGACATTTGCAACTCAGTTCAGTCATGTAATTTTCTTGACCATGAACAAAGATACATTGATACTGATAGTTTTTCTCCCATTAATTAATGAATTTCTTTCATAAGTTAAATGGTAATGCATTGTTTACGTTATATTTTTAATTATTTTTTGAATAAATTTGATTTTTCGATATTTTTCAGTTTAAATTTTTGAAAGTTCAATCTTCCATTTGATATTTGAATTTAATGTCTTGGTTATTCGATATAACTAAAATATCTAACTGAATTTGCATCCAATAACGATTGAAGTATTGTCAGTTTCACTATATATAACTGAATGAGTTATGAACAAAGCCAATATAATTTTCTTAATTTATTCAATTTTTGACAAACTCCCAGCAAACACTTTTTAAAATATCGAATGAAGGAAATTTAGTATGATATACTTTGTTTATACTATGGGAATAAATTTTTAGAGGGTGTTCGAATTGAATTTCGACTAATAAAAAAAATAATAAGGTAGGATTTTTAATTTTTGATTTGACTTAAAACTAAGTTCTTATAAATACTTTTTTATTTTAAGTAAATGCTACAAAAAATACTTAAAATTTTTGTTGGCCTAAAAGCACTTAAAACAAGTCAACCCAAACATGTTCTTAGTTATAACTTTTTTATATTTTAAAAATATTCGAGTTTCCTCATTTTCATTTTGAATTCCTAATTAGTGTAATAAAAAATAAGTTTAAAATAATAATCCATAAAATGTAAAGTTAGTTGAATATAACTAGTCAATTTCTTTTATTTTTTAAATATGTTTTCAATTTAAATTTTTGAAAGTTCAATCTTTCATTCGATATTTGAATTCAATGTCTTGGTTCTTTGATATAATTAAAATATTTAATTGAATTTGCATCCAATAACGATTGAAGTATTGTTTTTCTCACTATAATTGATTGGATGAATTTTGAATAAAGCCAATATAATTTTCCTAATTTATTTGATTTTTGACAAATTTCAACAAGCACTTTTTAAAATTTTAAATGAAGGAAATTTTAATATGATATATTTTGTTATATACTGTCGGAATAAAGTTTTAAAGGGTATTTGAATTGACGTTTGACTTATAAGAAAAAATAATAAGGTGTTATTTTAAATTTTTTATTTGATTTAAAACCAAGTGCTTGAAAATATTATTTTGTTTTACCTAAATACTACACAAAATGCTTAAAATTTATATCTATATCTATAATCTATCTATATTTATATCTATATCTATATCTATAATCTATATTTATATCTATACCTATATTTATGTCTATATCTATATCTATATCTATATCTATAATATATTAAAAGTGTGAAGACCTTTAGAAAAGTGATTTGAAATTTTTACTTTTCATTAAAAGACTCCTCTTTGGACAAAACTATCTTTTCACTATTTTTTAATTTATTATTTAATTATTTTTAATTATATTAAATAGACTTCCTAAAAGATATGAAACTCCTAAAATATATGGTAGGAGAATTAATTAATATTTTCCTTTCTAGACTTCCTAAAATATATGAGACTGCTAAAATATATGGTAGGAGAATTAATTAATATTTTTCTTTCTACTGTTCAATTAGAAAAATACTCCTAAAATAGGACTCTAGTAAGAAAATACTTCTATAAATATTGAGATGTACGTTAAACTAGAGAACAAACCAGCTTGCCTGTTGGGAGAATATGATTAATGATCATCTAACTTGATTCGATTGCAAGTCTAGATTGGTGGATGTTTGATTTTCTAACCCTCAACTTCTTCACTGTTTTTTTCAGCATAATAGAATTCAACATGTGTGTGTATATATAAATAAATATATATATATATATATATATATATATATATCTTCTTTGTTTTCATTCAAAATTATTTTTTAGGGTCAAAATCTTCATTCAGACAAAAATTAGTTGGATCAAAATCGAAGCTTTGTGATCACTATTATATATTTTCTTATAGTTTACATATCGTAGATGAATATCGATTGACTTTGAAGAATTTCTTGTGTAAAGGTTAGGTTTAATTGTATTATTTTGAACAGATGATAGATGAATGTGAGTTGGCTTTGAAATTGTTTTTAGGTAAAAGTTAGGTTTAATTGTATTATCATAATATCTCTATTAGTTTGTTATTTTGTGGTAGTTTACAGTTCGTAACTAGATCTCGATCGGCTTTGAGAAATTTTTGTGTATGTGTAAAATTTAAGTTTAATTGTATTGTTTTGATATCACTTTTTACAAGTGATAGATAAATGTTGGTCGGCTTTGAGGAATTTTTTTATGTAAAGGTTAGGTTTAGTTGTATTATTTTGATATCTCTATTATCGTATTATTTTGTTATTGTTTACAGGTGGTAAATGAGTGTCAGGCGGCTTTGAGAAAAAATTTGTGTGTAAAAATTACATTTAGTTGTATTATTTTAATATCTCTATCATTTTATTATTTTGTCGCAATTTACGGATGATAGAGAAATGTCGATCGACTTTTAAAAATATTTTTAGTAAAGATTAGGCTTAATAAATAAATTCTCCATCTTTACCTACTCAAAATATATTAAATTTAATTATTATATTCATCTTTATTATTTAAATAAATATCCTATTTAATGTAATATTTGAACTCATTAAAGTGAGGTACACGCGCAAGGTGCGTACACCTAAACTAGTTGACTTAAAAACACTTAAAGTAAGTTTTAAAAAAAAAAAAATTGGGGATAGGAGAAGGGAAATGAGAAAGGGAATTACAATCTGAGGAATCGAACCCATTGGAGGTAGTTCAGGTAACTAACAAGTCAATCCAAATATGCTCTCACTTATGATTTTTATATTTTAAACATATCCGAGTGTCCTCATTTTCATTGTGGATTCCTATTTGGTAAAAAAAAAAAGACCAGTTTAAAATAATAATCCATGAAATGTAAAGTTAGTTGAATAAAAATAGTGGAAGAAGACCTAGAAAGTTGAGCACAACCCTTTGAATCACCAGCAATATTCACTCTCAAACAATTGATGATGTTAAAAGATGGATAATCCCCAACAAATCAACCCCAATGGAACCACACTTCAATAGTCTTGATTGATTGAAAGAAAGAAAAATTTTATGCCCATTTATTTATTTGATAAATGTGCAAATTTATTTTTGTTAAATATTATTTGCGCATTGCACGAGTACTAATACTAGTTAGTACAAAAGAGGCAAATTGTTTCTAATAATATGAAAGTAGAACTCATATTTCAAATGGTCAAATTCAAACTTCGAAATTATCCAACGTACAAACCGACTTCATAGGGAATAAAATTGGACTATCTGACGCATTAGTGCTATAACCTTTTCTCATATAAAGTATTATCCAAGAGAGATCATTCAAATGGAACAGAATACATGAACAAAACTATGGTGAGGAAAAAGGATGGGCAATGTTCCACAAGATTGGTAACAACATTTATCTATTCCCGACACTCCAAGAACAGGCAACACTTTTTAGCACCTACATTTTAGCCCCACTGGCCACTGGCCACCGTGAATTCATTAGATGTCATAGCATTTCAAGGGTCTATATGTTTCAACAAGTTTATCAACCATTCTGTATATAATAAATTGTTTTCGTTTTACTGCAGCAAGATTTACTAGAAAAGGAGAAGAAAAGTATAATTGCACTTGATCCACTGTTGTCTACGATGAGGCACCAGTCCACCTAACTGATTGACGATGTTCGATCTTCAAAATCTTTCAACAAAATCAAACAGAGTTAGGACTGCTACCTGTCCTTGACATGCAGCTCATTCCAAGTTCTTTAAGCCTATTAAGCTCGGGCAGTATCACCGAACCAAGATCAGGTCGATCTTTCTTCCGCAGCTCAGCACACTTGAGCGATAATTTTGCATAATTAAGAGCCTCTTCCATCGGCCAGTTTGGCACTGTTGGATCTAGTATATCTGCAAATGTTCCGTTCTCGATGGCCCTCTCCACGTGATGAGTTAAACCCATGGGGGGCCTTGCAGTAATAATTTGGAGCAACATTACACCAAGTGAATATATATCCGATTTAGTCCCTAACTTTCCTGTCTGTTGATATTCGGGATCAATGTAACAAAAAGTTCCTGCAGCTGAAGTCATGTGATATTGTGTAACACAATCAGCTACAGATGGTGGAACTAACCTAGCCAAGCCTACATCACTAATTTTGCAGGCATAATTGCTGTCTAAAAGAATGTTTCCTGGCTTAAGGTCACGATGGACAAGAGGTTCTGGCTTTGCTTGGTGAAGGAATAGCAGCCCTGTAGCGATTTCAGCAGCAATTTTGAAACGTATCTCCCATGGGATGGGAGGGGTGTTACCTTTCCGGAACAGGCGATCTTCAAGGCTACCATTATTCATGAACTCATAAACTAAACATCCATACTCGGGACATGCACCTAAGAGTAGAACCATATTTGGGTGCCTCATGAGGCCAAGGACCTGAACCTGTAAATGACAAAGCCTATTCTATAAGAAGGGAATCCTAAGAGCTTCTATCCACAAGTATAGCAAGTATTTGTAGAAATGGGACATTAATCTAATATGGCCGAGTTGCACATTAATCAGTAGTCTTATCTTTTCAAAAAGAAAAAGGCCTTTGGTTCATACCTCTAACTAACACTACAAATAGATTTCCACAAGTACTTTCTAAAAATTATAATAGAAGCATATACACACAACAAAATATTTTAGATTAAGCAACAACAACAGACCCAGTGAATTCCCACAGAGTGGGGTCTGGGGAGGCTAAAATATACAGAAAATCGATCATGTTATGCATCAGAATGCTTCAAGACACATAAATTTGTCAGTCTAAATCTGGCATTTGTCAAGCTTCCCTCCAGCGTATCCAAGATAAGTAACTTCATAAATTATAATGATTGACCTAATGCTCAGAAATCAATAATTAAGAAACCTGTTCACCCCAACAAAAAGGATGTTTTATATGTGAAATTCATAATATGCATCTTCAAATCAATGTCAACATACCTCTTGCTTGAACTGTTGCATCCCTTGTGCAGCATCAGATCTCAGAACTTTAATGGCTGCAGGTGTGTGGTCAAGTCTCCCTTTGTAAACAGGGCCATATCCACCTTCACCAATCTTCTCTGAATTTGAGAAATTTTTGGTAGTTATCTCAATCTCTTCTATCGTATATTTCCTATAGCAGATATCATTCCGAGATAGATCATTTAATGCTAAATTTTTTTCTTCTGCCTCTCGCATTGCCTTCAACTCCGCATACTTTCTTCTTTTTGCTTCTAACTCAGCCAACCTTTGTGATTTTTGAGCAGCTTCGACGGCAGCTCTGCCTTTAGCTTTTTCCATCTCAGCCATAGCTAGAGGTGTCCCTTCAGAAATACGGGACTGTTTGAACCTACTAGCTTCGTCCATTTTCCATTGATTAAGCTCTTTAGCCTGAAAATATAGAAGATATGACATCATGTAAGTCCTATAATGGAACAGAATGGGACTCAGCCTGAAATCCAAGGATAATTAAGAAGAGGGAAACAGATACTCAAATAAAGACTTCATATGAGCTTGATATTACTTTCCAATTTGTATTTCAGAGGGCCTTTGTGTGGGATCAGAGACACAGTAACAACTTGATCAGAAACTTCCACACAATGGAAAATGAACATAATACTTCTTAATTTACACATTGAATTGACTATATTAGTCTTTACCATTCTGCTTCATGAACAATCTTGATATTATGGTTTTCCTTGGAAGATACCTACTACTCAAGAATTGCTGAATGCAGCCATGTGGTCTTGGCCCAGTAATTTTAGGGTTTTCACTAACAGAAAAAGAATGTTGAATTTCTAACGGATCTTTCCGTGTTCGCGCATCATAAGGAGTATCATTTTAAATTTACTATACAAGTTCACCATGACCGAATCTAGATATCTGCCTGGTTTTAAAAGAGTCAATGTAACAAATGACTGAACATTGACATCTACAAAATGATACACTTCCTGTTTAAATTTGTCTCAGTTTCTTTCCTTTTTAGTTTCTTTAAGCAAGAATGTTACTTTGTATATTTTATTTCTCGAGACGAGCTTCCATCGGAAACAATCTCTCAACCTCTGAGATAGTGGTATGGTGCATATACTCTTCCCTCTCAAACCCCACCTGGTAGAAATACACAGGATATGTTGTCGTTAGTGTCTATACTTAGTAACTCTTTGATTCTAACATTCCAGGTAACATGTTTAAGATCACAAGATTCATTTGGAATTTTACTACATTATACACATCTTTAGTTTAAACCCACAAGATTGAAAAATCTTCTTTATTTTCAACTCTGTGTTAAGACAAACTAAGATACAAAAATGAAATGGAGGGAGTAGTAAACTTTGAAGAAACACGGTTTTTGGCATCATTAACTTTATTAGCTCTTTTAAGTTTTTTAACTTTCAAAGTGCATCTCCTGTATTTTTAAGCTTTAGTATAAAAATCGTATGTGCCAAATTAGAAATTTTAATTTGCAGATGGCCGTTTATATGTCTTTTGCCTAAATAGTTTAAATTGACTTTTATCCTTGCAGTTCTAGACAGTTTAGACAGTACCGTTTGGTTTGCTGAGACAGCTTCTTTGCAAGCTGAGTTGTACATATCCATGGTTTGCCTTAGCTCTAACTTTAATCTGTTCATCTCAGCCTCCCACTGCATACAACGAGTGCATCTCAGACTGTCTATCAACCAGCAAATTTTGCAACATCACGTATTGCATCATCAATATTTCACTTACCGCAGATGAGGAACTACTATCGTCCTTCACTGAAACTTGAGTGAAGTCAAGATTTTGGGCTGTGACATCCACTGATCCACAACTAAGAGGTGCAAATAGACCACTGTCATCGGACAGACCACTCCGGCTATATGAATTCTTTGACTCTCTTGTATGAACATCAAAACTGTCAATTGAACAATTAGATGTTCCGCTTTTGGGCAACATCTCAGGCCCTAACATATTTTTCTCTGCCCTCATATATACTGACCTGTTTGGTGCATTATTTTATTAGTGCTTAGCAGAAATAGAAATACCATCATCTTCGATAGAACATCAATTTAAGTTGTTTCTCTATGTATGCAGTTTTCTCAGTCAAACTTCAACTCTAGATAAGCTGCGTATACAACGAATAAAACCAAACAATGACCAAGATTATTGTGCAAAGGTTGTAATAATTCTAGCAAATAATTTGTAGTCTAAACTCGAGGCACTGCTTAAACTTAAATTCAATTAGCAATGTTGGATAAGTTTGTTTACAAGGACAAACACTGTCTTCACAGTAAAATAGTTTAAATTTAAAAAGAAACATTTCAATGGCTTCGATTTCAAAAAAAAAAAAAAAGAAAAAAAAAAAGAAACATTTCAATGATTTCGATTTCAACATCTTTAATAATTAATACTAATCTTTTTTGTTTCCCAGATGTCTAATAATTAGAGTACACAGTGGTTGGAAATTGCCAAGGTTTCGGGAACTAAATACCACGACTTGGACCAAAGAATATTGCATAAGGTATGGCCAGTTTACTGGTATTTTTGGGGTTTAACTCGGATACCAAGTAACATCATGAGAAGTTGACGTGATATTCTTTGGATAACTGATTCTTAAAGACAAGCATACCAACATTGACACATTTATTTCTGCTATCAGTAGCTAGTTTGATACTCCATCAACCAATTAGGTGAAGTAGTATAGGAAGACTCGCCCTAGCCTCTATAGCGACCCCAACTATACCTGCGAAGCACCCTCCAACTATTTTCATCTTTTCATGTGCCCGCAATTCTGCTTGCCCCATATCTTTTTTGACCTTTTCTGATTCCCTCACCCAATATCACGAGAGACAAGGCTCAGCTGTCCTGCCTTAAGCTCATGTTTTATTGAAATGTTTACCAAATATTTTGTTAAGTAAATCCCTCAAAGTTGACACTAAGCAGGCAGTGCACGTACTTTTTGCAAGCTCAACTAAATTAAAAAGGTCAGCCAAATTACATCCACTGTTATTTGGTACCAACCTGGATACATCTTCTGGTTCAGAGTAATTACTTAGCCTAGCTGCTGACCATGGCTGGGGAGATGTTAGCCTTGCTGAAGAACTAGCAAGAGGTTCAGCTGCAGGTCTGACTGATTGTTGCTTTCCTTTTGATATCACATACACAGTACAAAAATCTGGTGCAGCCTTGTTTACGATAGTTGGCACATCATGAGTCCAAAATTTCCTGCAAAAGCAAATTTTAAAGATATTTATACACAATTCAATGGGAGAATGAGAAAGGGGGGAGGAACTAATTGATCATAATAACCTGGAGAAAGCACTTCTTGATGATGCACCAAGAATGATGTTGCTGACACGATAGCTGTTGATGTAGTCTAGAAGTCCCTTAGACACTGAAATATCTTCAATAACAACCTCTTTCACTGCTATCTTCACCGATCATTAGGAGTTAAAGTTAGATTTTAATCAACACTCCACATTGATGTTCCTAGTCTTCTGATTTCATTAGATCGTAAAATGCTACCTTGGTACGTAATATTTGCTTAAATGGTGCAAATGCATTTATGCAAAGGTATGATGTCTAGCGATCTTATAGACCTTTCAAAGGATGAGCAGTTTTTAAGATTTTCTCCTAAATTTCTCGTGTAATTAAATCATTTTGCTAGGTCTCACTTGTATAAATTGTTTCAACAGTTCTTCAAGCGCATTGAATATGGTAAAAAACGTGATCAAAGAATCAAGCATTTTAAGGGGGAAAAGGGGGAAAGCTGAAATACTCCCTCATGATAATAAACATTTTTTTGAAATGTTTTGAAAGATTCAAAGGAACAAAAGAAAGCATGATAAAAAGACTAGAGTAATTATGGGAAAGGAAAAGAATAGAAAAAGAAAAAGAGTTACAAGTTATAAAATTAATATCCATCCTCCAAAAGCACCATCTTTCGTATTTTTTGTATTCTATCCTACTCGATCAATTGACGTACCCCTTTACGTGCAGAGTAAGCCCGGAAAGGTGTAAAGACCTTATGAGTTTCTTGCTCACTTAATCCACGATTTGAACTTTGACCAGCACCATTAGCACTAACCTCTACAAAGTAGCAGAAATGTCATCATCATCACTAATAAAAAACAGAAAGCATATGTCATCAACATTCAATTAGGACTACTGATTAAGAAAAAAATTTAAACATTCAATTAAGGAGGAAAAACGGGGGCAGGGCTAGGGGCGTGAAGGCTTACACCGCAAAAGTTTTGACTCACCCCACTTCCATTACAATTTTCCTCAAATTTTAACTCGTCCATGCCTAGCCCTGCACTGTCTTGTCCTGCTTAAGTTTTCTTTCATGCCAACTTTTAAGAGAAATGGGTTTGTTCAACAGTATAAGTTGTTATTTTTCATTTAACCTTGCCACGCCCCGCTTTTGATTTTCAAAAAAACATGTTTTAATTCGTCTGGCATATAAGAGCTCCCCTGTCCGGTCATTCAACCAGATTCCATAGCTGCTTTCAATGCTTAGCTTGCATACTGCACTACCTATAAACTTCCAATCCAACATTTTAACAAAAAATTTATTTTACCGTAACAACTTAGAGAATTTTCGCACACCAACAAATCAATTGAACAATCAAATAACAGGACCGATAAAAATAGAGAAGATAGAACTGAAAATGTGACGAAAGGAGGAAGGTACCTACGATTTGGTGAGTTCTTCATCCTAACATGGACCAAAAAAAGCGTTGGATTGCTTATCACGAGATGATCAACCGCCCATTTGACAGCAGAGGAGCTGTGTTTGTCTTTATCAATGGCCACAACGATAGGGTTGTTAATGTCATCGGCAGAAATTGTTGAAGGCATTTTCAAAATGGTGGAGGAGAAAAGATGCAACGGCTTAGCTAGAACGACCAGTTCTATTTGTGCCCAAACCAGATATTATAATAAGGCGATTCAACGGAAAAATGCAAAAAACCACGTAGATGTTTTCAATATGTTAACAAGGCTCAACAATTTATATTCAGGGGGTAAAATGGCGTTTACTCTATTTGTGCGGAATAATATTCCGAGTAAGGATTCCTTTGAAACCCTTCAAATCCAAAGATATGTCTTCTCCTTTGTGATTATAAATGGAGAAATGAAAGAAGAGGAACAAAAGAAAACTGGACTACTCAGTTCTACGTGGAATTAACAGTCGAAATCGAAGCATGAAATGTCATTGATATCACCATAAGATTGTATTGCCGCCAAAAATGGTGGCTAATATGCGTTTGTGATTTCCTCCGTACATTCTTTTAGAGTGTTTGACCAAAGGAAGACCCATTTTGGTCCATGTTCAACATCAATGAAACAATTAGAGATTGTTCATTCAAACTAATGTAAAATGTAAGTGAGAGATTCATTTCCTTGGAAAAACAATAGTAAACCTAGCGGCCATTTCAGAAAAATTAAAAAGAAAAAAAATGAACCTAGAAGGTATTTAACGATTTCAATATTTAAAGGTGGTCTAGCAACCAATAAAGAGAAAATTAGGTTCAATTTTTGTTTTTTGGTTAAAAAGATTTTCGTTCATTAAAAATTAAGGAGGGTAAAGAGTTATGCTCCTTTGTGAAGGAGCCAAAAATAGGTTGTTCGAAGCCACATCCCGGTCGAATGCCCTGTAGGATAATAGCATTGTTTTTAATTCTACAACGGGTTAACGACCTGTTACAATCTGATTGTACACACGCAGTTTTAAAATGGAGCATTTGCCAAAACAGTTTCGAAGACACCATGACCTAACTTCTAGCTCCTTCCTTCGCTAGCATATCCGTCACCACATTCTGTTCTCGGAAAATCTTGATTGGCGGTGTTCCTTGTGTTTCTTCCATTAGTGACCTGCACTCAATAATCAGGTTATGATAGGAGGGATGATCGTTAGCAAGCATTTAGAGGGTAACACTAGAATCAGATTCAATGTTAAAACGGATGAAGTTATTAGCTTTGGCGATGGCTAGACCATGCCGCAAGGCTAATAACTTCACCATGGTAGGGGTGGTGTGAGAGAGATGCATGTAGAAACCTAAAACTCATTGCCCATTATGATCCCTAAAAATTCCCCCTATCACTCCTATGCCAGGATTGGCAAGAGTTGAGCCATCAATGTTCAGCTTTAGTTGGCCATTGATGGGGGTTTCCACCTGGTATTGATGGTGGTGAAATTGTGTGGATGGGTGGGGGTTTTGGTGGTTAACATACTAAATTCAGTGGCTAGGAATATGGTCATATCAATTGAGATAAGATTGGTTCTATTGTTGAAGTTGTTATCATTTCTGTTTAACCAAATGACCCAGAGACAATGTAGGAAGAGCACATCCCATGAAAGCCAACTATTGAAAGGTTTTCCTTGGAGGTTCTGCCAGACAGTATCCCAATTAGCATCAGACAGATTTAGCTAATATTGAGTGGATTTAAACTGGGTTGTGGAAGAGTTCAGCCCAAAAAGTAATGACATTAGTGCATCGGAAGAAAATATAGTTGGTGGTTTCTTCCTGATTTTAGCATAGATGACATTGGGGGCAATGGAAAGTCCAATGTGACTTAGGTAGGCATTGGTGGAGAGTTTGTTATAAAGCAATAACCACAAGAAGGTTTTGGTTTTATTAAGGGTATGAACTTTCCACACCAACTTGAAATTCCTCTGGGTAAGTTGTTTATCCCTACGGTCTTTCAGGAGGTTGTACATGGTCCCAGTGCTAGAGAGGGCATTGTTGGTAAGGCCCCAAACAGGCTTGTCCTCTTCAGTGGAGTTGTGAGGGAGCATCGGGCTGGAGATGACATACTTTAACTGCTGAGGCAGTTCTATAGAAAGGTGGTTGAAGTCCCAGTTATTATTCTGATGGAGATGGTGAATGGTGATATTAGCATCAATATTGGTGAGAGTACCATGAATAAGACTTCTAATAGTTCCTAAGTGAGGGATCTAGTTGTCCAAAAAGAATCTGACCCTTCTCTCTTTGTTTACCCTTCAGTTTATACCTCTAGAGCAATCTGCCCAGCCCCTAAGGATATTTTTCTAGCTTCTTGATCCAAGGGCAATGTTGTTGTTTTTGTATTTTGTAAGTAGAATTCAAGCCCCATAGGCTACTGGAGTGCATGGAAAGCCTCCAAGTCAGGCTGGCATGGAGGGCTCTATTTCTAGTCTCACTCTTATGAAGTCCTAGCCCTCATTTATCCTTAGGACTAGTAAGAATATCCCAACTAAGAAGATAGAGCTTTCTTTTCTCAGCACTACTGCCCCAAACAAAGTTTCTCTGAGTTTTATTTATGAGTTCATGGAATTTGTTAGGAATTTTTATGTAGTGCATGATGTGGGTAGGTGTACTACTCAGGGTGGATTTGGTAAGCACAGTTCTACCAGCCATGTTAAGGAATTTGATTTTCCATCTAGCAAGCCTGTATTTCATGTTATCCAAAATATATTGGAAGTCACTGTTCTTAGGCTTGTTATGAAAGATAGGGTAACCTAGATACTTACCAAAAGTTTGGCTAGCCTGGATGTAAAGGGTCTGGGCACACAATGCAACGTTGGAGAGAGTGCAATTTCTGGAAAACAGAACTTTGGACTTAGCATTGTTAATGGTTTTCCCATAGAAGAGATTGCAGGTTCTCAGGATATAAACAATGGTGAGGCAGTTATTGGGGGTTTCTCTTGCCAATAAAGTGAGATTATCAGCAAAAAAAAGGTAAGAGATCCTAGAGCCTCCATTGGAAATGTTAATGGGGTCCCAATTCTGTACATTAACTTCTGAGTCAATTCCCCTGGAGAGTCTTACCATGCATAGAATGAAGAGATAGGGTGACATGGTGTCTAATACCCCTGGATGGGTTAAAGAAACTAGTATTAGTTTCATTAACAAGCACAACAATAAAGGAGATGGTGAAAGAGGACATGATGAGCTAGGTGAGATTATAAAAAAAGCCAAAAAATAGTAGGGTGTCCTTGATAAAGGACCATTGAATTTTGTCAAAGGCTTTCTCTAGGTCAATTTTCAAAATCATATTGGAATTCTTCCCTTTCATTTTACTGAAATGGGTGATGTATTCCTGAATAAAAATGACATGGTCAGAAGCTCTTCTATTGGCTAAAAATCTTGCTTGGCTAGGACTAATGATGGAAGGGAGGTAGGGCTTGATCCTATTGATAATGATATTGATCACAAGTTTGTAGGTAGTATTGCAAAGGCCTATAGGTCTGAAGTTCCTAAGAGTGCAACATTTCTGCATTTGGGGATGAGACAAATAAGGGTAGCATTGCTATCAATGGGCATGGAGAGTTTGGAAAAGACCTCTTTACATAAATCCATAGTTTTGGTCCCAATTATGTTCTAGAATTTCTAATAGAATAGTTGGTGGAGGCCATCAGGGCCGGGGGCTTTCAGGGGTTTGAAAGATTTGAGAGCTACCAAGACTTCAAAACGCCTAAGAGGGGAGTCCAAGTTGTCCCTAGCTTCCCTGGAGAGGGTGTTGGAGTTGTTGACAGGGACAAAGTGGCTATTTGGGCTACTAATACGGCTGGAAGTGAAGAGTGCCTTAAAGTGACTAAGGATGTAAGCATGGATGTCTTTTTCTTCAGAGATGAGGTTGTCCACTTCATCTCGGAGGTCAGAGATCCTATTTTTTCTCCTCCTATTGATGGTAAAGGTGTGGAAGAAGGAGGTGTTGGAATCCCCCTCAGTGAGCCATGATATTCTGGATTTGGCTCCCTAGAAGTCTTCCTCACATTTGAGCATACTGTCATAGTCACAAAGAAGCTCATTCTCCATGTTTTGGAGGAAGGAGATGGTATGGTAGCGAAGGGATTTTTGGATGCCATCCAACCTGGCCAGAATAGTTCTAAGTCTGTGGAATATGTTGCCAAAACATTGATGTTCCAGTAGGTGACAATAGTATATAATTGAGAGATGGATTGTTGAAGGATGGTGGGACCAATGAAATAGCTTTCAACCAAACTATGAAAGGACTGGTGGTTGAACCATATAGGTTTAAATCTAAAAGGTTTATCACACTATCTTCAAGTCATTTTAGAGCGTGACAGGAGGAGAGGGCAGTGGTCAGATTTAGTCCTAGGTAGGTGAGTGATGAGGGAGTCAGGGAAATGGTTTATCCAAGAGGTATTGGCAACACATCTGTCAAGCCTTTCCTGGATAAGGCACTCCCTATTTTGAAATCTTTTATTTGTCCAGGTGTATTTACATCTCCTATAGCCTAGGTCCACCATATTGTAGTGATTTAAATAATCCCAAAAGTGGTTGGCCTACTATTACTGATGGGGGCTCCTCCAAGTTTCTCATTGGCCCCTAAGACTTCATTAAAATCCCCTCCCAGAAGCCTATCCCCAGTAAGAGTGTTAGCTATATGTGTAACTCCTCCCAAAGAAATAAACGCATATTAAGATCAGGACTAGCATAAATAACGAAAAAGAGGAAGGTGTTGAGGTTATTGCTAACCTTAATAGTTGCATGAATGCCCTGAGGGATGTGGAGAAATGATGGAGGTCCTCCTTCTACATAGCTACAATGCCTCCCCTTCTCGCTACTGCACTTAACTCTAAATAAGCTTCAAAACAAAGGGCTTCAGTGATGTTCTACATCACCTGAATACATAGAGGATCCTACATACACTAGTAGGATGACATAGCCGAAAAGAGATGACATTCCTGATGGGGTTCGTGATGATGCACAACAGGTGCCTACCCCTCCTCCTGAAGGAATTCAGGACATTGTTGACCAATAGACGGAGGTGTTTTTAGCACAAGTTGCTAACCAAAAGAGGGAAGAAGATGCTCAGTACATAGCTCAGAAGGCAGAGTTAGTTGTTTAGAGGAAGTAAATAGACCGTCGAGAAGCACTCGGTGGTAATAAGAATAGAGTTAGAGATGTCCGTGCTTAAGTGATCCAAGCATATCAGTATTTATATCCTTATGAGGATAATGAAGAGGATCTGGGGTATGTTGAGCCGATAGAGGCTGGAGCTATTATTCCTCCTGTTTTTCCTCCAAGCATTAAGTTTGACATAATGAGTGCAATGATTCATCTCTTAAACCTGAAAGGTATATTTACGGGTTTGCCTTCTAACAACGCAAACATGCACTTTGCAAATTTCATTGGTATTTGTAGTTCGTACTCAAATCCAGGGGTGAATTGGGAGGCACTTTTTCACAACCCGAACCAGGGCCTAGCCGTGACGGGTATCTCAAGTCCCACATGGACCGGAGATCAGCCCCACACCTAACCAAACCAAACACACCACACCCTTTGGTTGGTTGAATTCCGAAAATATAACAAGATAGCGTACAATAGTCTAAGAAAATTTTAAATACATGTCTATAACCGACCACCGACGACCGGCCAATTAATCGATTGACACCACCTAATAGCCACAGTATTCCAAACAAAGTCGTCTAAGCATTGATCCAAAATTGAATATCAATAAAGTGTCAGGAAATGTCCCCGATAATATCCAAACACCAAATCCAAAGGAATAGTCAAAATATAAAGCAAACCATAATCATGAAATGGGGTCTTCCGAAGTATGGAAGCTCACCACTTCAATTTGACTCACTAAATGATCCCGAATCCAAGTCACTGATTAGGAAAAGTAGAAGTATGACAAATTTCTATATCTCATAGGGATACAATGTCCAAAGATGGTTAGCAGGGTGAACGCTAGCATGTAACTCAGGGATAAGGATAACATAATGACATGATCAACAGTTTAAAATCATTGAAAACCAGTGCACATAATCAAATGCATAAATATATATATATCATATGCTGGGATAGGGAATAAGGCTTAACATGTATTTCAAAACATTGGCTTGGATTGTGTAGATCAACTGTCATATAATAGTACTCACAGGCTATATAGGCGCCCTCTCTCACCCCCTGGTCGAGCCCCAGTGTGTGTAGCCACACATACAGGGACCTGGACTTCATAGTTTAGCTACTCATCATCATAACTACATATAGCACTCACCAACTTCAAACCACCTAATAGGAAATCTACACCTCCTACCATACACCACCTCAAACAAAAGCCATCTCAATACTAGAGTGGTAGCTATTATTATACGCAAACTTTATAAGAGGCAAATGGTCAATCCGACTGCCACCATAGTCAATCACGCAAGCCCGAAGCATATCTTTTAATGTCTGAAGAGTCCTTTCTGCTTGCCCATCTGACTGTGGGAGAAAAAAAGTACTAGGGCTCATCGTAGTTCCCAGACCTCTTTGAAACGAACACTAAAATTTTGATAAGAACTGAGTACCACAATCTGACATAATAGAAGTAGGCGCCCCATGCAATTTCACAATCTCTTGAAGGAACAACTTTGCATAATCCTCTGCCGAATAATTAGTCCTCACTGAAAAAATATAAGCTGACTTAGTCATCCTATCCATGATGACCCAAATCGAATTGAACTGACTCCAAGACCGAAAATATCGATGGCAAAATCCATGTTAATTATGTCCTATTTCCTTACAGGCAAATCAATCTCTTGAGTCAACCCATCAAGCCTTAAGTGCTTAACCTTCACTTGTTGTCGCACCATCCATTTGGCCACAAAACTAAACACATCTCACTTTATATTGTTCCACCAATATATCTCCATAAGATTATGATACATCTTTGTCAAACCAGGATGAATGACATAACGCAACTCATGAGCCTCAGCCAAGATACTCTCTTTCAAGCCATCTACATCGAAAACACATAACCTGCCTTGGTACCTCAAGATACCATGTCCACCAATCTCGAAAGCTACAATGCTTTTCTATCCCGCACACCCTTTAATATTCATTAAGATAGAATCTAATAGCTGCTTCTCTTTTATCTCAGTAATAAGAGATGACTTCGCCCCTTCTTACACAAACACACCACCATCCTCAGAGTCTAAGAGGAGAACTACAAGGTTAGACAAATAGTGAATATCTTTAACCAACTCCTGCTTATCCTCATCCAATGAGCTAGACTCCCTATAGATAACCTGCTAAAAGCATCAGCAACCACAGTAGCTTTACCTGGGTGATAATGGAAACTCATGTCGTAGTCTTTCAATAACTCAAGCCACCTTCTTTGCCTGAGATTCAACTCCTTCTGGGGAATACATATTGCAGGCCCTTATGATCAGAAAAGATATCTATATGGACTCCATACAAATAGTGATGCCAAACCTTCAATGTGAACACCATAGCTAACAAATCCAAGTCATGAGTCAGATAATTCCTCTCATAAACTTTCAACTACCTAGAAGTATAGGCCACCACCCTACCATGCTGCTTCAACACATAACCAAGTCCCACAGAAGATGCATCACAATAGACAACAAAAACTTCAGTGTCATTAGGCAGAGTCAAAACTGGAGCTGAAGTTAACTCATCTTTCAGTTTTTTAAAACTACCCTTACAAGCATCAGACCAGAAGAAGTTTACATTTTTCTAGGTCAACTTAGTTAGTGAGGCAACTATGGACGAGAAATTCTTCACAAATTTCTTGTAGTAACCGACTAAACTCAAGAAGCTCCAAATCTTTGTTGGAGTCATGGGCCTAGGCCACTTCTAAACCACTGCAACTTTCTGTGGATCCACCATGATCTCTTCACTAAAAATAATATGACCTAGATAAGTAACAGCTTGCAACCAGAACTCGTACTTCAAAAATTTAGCATACCAATGTTGATCTTTCAAGGTTTGTAACATAATAGTGATCGGCATGATCTGCCTCACTCTTGGAATACACCAGAATATTATCTACAAACACGATGATGAAAAAATCCAGAAACTGATGGAAGACTCTATTCATCAAGTCCATGAATACCGCTGGGGCATTACGCAAACCAAAAGATATGACAAATAACTCATAATGACCATACCGAGTTCAGAAGACAGTCTTAGGGATATTCACTTCTCTAATCTTTAGCTAACAAAACCTAAGATCAATCTTAGAGAAACATCTAGCACCCTGAAGTAGGAAAAAAAATCTTTAATTTGAGGAAGATGATTCTTATTCTTCACCATAACCTTATTCAATTGATGGTAATCGATGCACATTCAAAAGGAACCATCCTTCGTATGCACTAAAAAAATAGGAGCACCTCACAAAGACATGCTAGAATGGATAAAACCCTTGTCAAAGAGGCCTTTCAACTATTCCTTAAGCACTCTGTCGGAGCTATTCTATAGGGAAGGATAGAGATAGGATGAGCGATCAGAACAACTTCAGGAAGATTATCAGGAAAAACTTTAAGGAATTAATTAACCACAGAAATGAATAGCAATAAAGGACCTTCCAAGTTAGAATCCTTAACCCAAACCAAATTATAGAGACATCCCTTGGAAATCAACTTTCGGGCTCTAAGATATGATATGAACCTTCCCTTAGGCACTAGAGAACCCTCTTTCCACTCAATGACCTACTTATTAGGGAATTTAAATATGATATTACGAGTTCGAGAATCTATGAAGGCATAGAATGAGTGTAACCATACCATCCTCAATATGACATCAAAATCAATTATGCCTAACTCTATCAGATCTACCAGAGTCTCTCTTTCACTAACAGATACCATAAAACTTCTATAGTCTCTTCTAGTAAATGTATCGTCACCCACTGGAGTTAAAATAGAAAAGGGATCAGGGATACACTCGGGACCAAAACCAAATGTACAGGCACAAATGAGGTCACATAAGAAAGAGTAGACCCCAAATTAAACAAGCAATACACATTACAAAAAAAAAGTAGTAACATACCAATGATGACATCGGGAGATGCCTTAGAGTCCTGCAAGCAGCAAGAGCATATAAATGATTTTGCCCAGTGTCGATACTAGAAGCAGAAGTGTCACCCTTTGGTGCAAGAGCTGATGAAGTGGCAACCAAAATCTTATTTTTCCCCCGAAGCAACCTTAGAAGGACAACCCCTCTACAAATAACCAACCTGACCATACTTAAAACACTTATTCCTCCTTTTTTTACAAATCCCACGGTGTACCTGCCCGCAGAATCTATAAGGAGGATATGATGGAGTAGACTGTGCCTCACTAGGTTAAGATTGGGGACCCTGTGCTTTAAACCCCCATCATATTGAGAACGATGATCATCCAATGACTTTTAATAAGAAGCACTAACTGTAAAGTAGGATCCAAAACTCTCCTACTTCTTCTTAGACCACTTTCCACCATCTCTACCACTCTGTTGCTGACCTCTATCCTGATCAGAAAATCTAAAATTCTTGCTCTACCCTTCCCCTATCTCTGCCCACTTTTTCTCTTTTCCTCAACCTATTGCATATACACAATCAATCTGGAGATGTCTATATCCTTGTCAATAAGGCAGCCTTACTCTCTAGGATTAAATCATAAGATAACCCAAAAGCAAATTTTCTCATTCTAGCTCTCATGCTAGATACTAATTTAGGAGACTATCGAGATAACTGATGGAATTTCAATGCATACTCCTTGACCGTCATCTTACCTTGCTTCAAATTAATAAAATCTTTTATTTTTTCCTCCCTTAACTCCTGAGGGAAGAAGTGGTCAAGGAAAGTATTAGAAAAATCATCCCATAGTGTGGATTCGGCATCATCTCCCCTAGACTATTCACATTTCTTATACCATTGGTATGTTATATCCTTTAGCTGATAGGCTAAAAATTCTACACCCTCCACATTAGTAGCATGAATGACCTAAAAGATCTTCTCCATCTCATCGATAAAGTTTTAAGGATCCTCCTCAACCTTAACACCAGTGTACGCAGGAGGACTCAACTTCATAAACTAACCAACCCTTGTAACCTCAAAAGATGGCATAACAGAAGCTACACACTCAGACTGAAAAGCTACCAACTGAGCCAATATATGAATAGACTGATGAAATTCCATATTCGACAAATCAACCTGAGAAGTTTGATGAAGACTATAGGGAACTGGTGGAACTATAGAAGGGTAATCAGGAACTGGACCCCTAGATCGGGTCTGTAACCTATAAGTAGTAACATTGTCCTCAAATAGGACAGAGGAGTTTCCATGAGATTTAGATCATCTGGGAGGCCTGAAACACCCTAAACTTTGACCCTAGTAAAATTTCTTAATTTTGGAACATTTTGGATAATATACGACTTAAAGGTGTTAGTCATATGCTTGGATACGATTTAAGGTCCTTTCACTTGTATGATAATTAGCATTCTTGGGTATGTATAGCTTAACCCTTGGGCTATAGAGTCTGGGGTCTTGAACTCTTTCCTAAATTTTCTTTGGTTCACCTTTTAGATCATGCCCTTCTGACGATCTAAAGTTTATGAAAACTCACATATCCTACTTGAGGATGGCATGGATGGATCTCATCCAACTCATGAATAAAGTTCCATCGGTCTCTACTAACCCTACTCTTGAAGGTGGCACTCATGTTCAGTTACCTCAAAAAGAGGTTACCAATGTTGAATTTTGACATTCTATTCATCTATTGACCTAGATAGTGACAACTCTGTCATGCCAGTCTGATCCTTTTAGAACGGGAGAGAATAAGGCAAAAGTCGAGAAATAGGTAGAGTAAGAGATCTCAATTTTCTAAACAAAGTGGAGGCCAGCAGTATAGTGGTATGTGGTCCAAGAGAAAAATTCTAGGGAGTCTTAACTTTTATCCTATGGCTAGCGCTCCCTATCTAAAGCCACTGGGAGGCAGATATTTTTAGAGTGGTAATGCTTCTAGGGCACAAAGAACCCAATCTCAAGCCGGTTGGACCCAATCCTCACCATCCTACTCTTTTTATAGATTTTGTAATCAGTCACACAGTGGTTGTTGCGAGGAAGGAAAGAATCGGTGTTTTAGTTGTGGTTAGTTGGATTACATACAGCGGAAGTGTCCCATAAGGATTGTCACTTGGTCAAATAGGATACCAACTTCCACTTCTCTAGCTCTTACACCGAGAGGTGCTGCTTCTAGCTCAGGCACTAGTCAAGATCATCTCAATGACCTCACCATCCTTCAAAAGTTTGAGGTATCTCCTGATACTGACACTGGTATGTTGAAAGCTCTCTTCCCATTATGTGTATTGTTTAATTGGTACGGGGTCCCCTTTTTCTTATGTGACTCCATTTACGGCTGTGTATTTTGGTTTAGTTAAGAGAGTGTTTTGAACACTTTTTCTATTTCTACCTCGATAGGTGACTTTGTGATTGTTAAAAGGTTTATAGGGGGTGTATGGTATCTATTGGTATTTAGGAGACTTTCATGGATTTGTTTGAATTGAATATGGTAGATTCTGATATTATTCTAGGATGGATTGGTTGCACTCATGTTATGCATTATTAGACTATCAGACCAGTAAGGTTGTCTTTGAGCTCTTTGGTGAGTCAGTTATTAAATGGGGGGTGGTTCCTAAGCTTCTAAGAGGAAGTATACATCATATCTTAGAGCTCAGAGACCGATCTCCAAAGAGGTGTCTCTTTGATTATCTGATCTGGGTTAAAGATTCAAACTCGGAAGTTCCTTTCTTGCATTTGGTTTCGGTGGTGAATGAGTTTCCTAAGGTCCTTCTTGATGATCTTCATTTTGTCCTTCTAATGGGAAGATTGAGTTGGGGATTAATCTTATTTCGAACACTTGTCTAATTTTTATTCCTTCTTTATAGAATGGCTTCGGTTGAGTTAAAGGAGCTTAATAAGCAATTAAAGGACCCTTTAGATAAAGGTTTTATCCATCCTAGTGTTTCTCCATGGGGTGCTTTGTTTTTACATGCATAAGCGGGATGGTTTCCCCTGGAAGTATGTAGGTTATCGATGGGTGAATGAGGAATTTAGGATGTCCTTCTTTTGGGGTGGACCATATATGTATATTCTATATGAGGTACTCTATTGGTAGTGTATAATGGTTGATAGACGCTGAGTGGAACTTCAGGTGTTGTTTGTAGTAAAGGAATTATGTTAGCTCGGTGATATAAATGTGAGAATTGTAAAAGTAGATTTGGTAGGTTAGATATGGTGTACTGAAGGGGTGAGGTTGATGACTTAGAAAAATATGATAGTGGGAAAGTTATGACATATAGGTGGGACGTTTAGGTTGAACTGGTGGATTGAGGGTTAAGTTATTGGATGAGTTAGAGCATAGAAGTTTGTATGACTATGCTGGTCTCTAGGTAGCATTTGGATGGATGAGGCTTTAGGTATAAAAGAACCAAGCATCCCTAGTGTACGCCCTTAGTGATACCCATTAGAGTGGAATATTGTGCTTACTGGTGTAATAAGATGAAGGTCGACGATTAATCATAAATTTTTTTCTAGCGGTGGACTTCAAGGGAAAGTCAGGGTGCATTTACCCCTAGTTTAGTAATTCCCTCCTATCTCGGTTAAGAGGGTACTATTCTAGTGTTGCACACATTTTAATAGCACTTATGCCTAAGGTTCACATTCTGCATTTGCATTATTCTCTAGATATGAATCCCGACCTTGCTGTACATTACCCATGATATACGCGGTCATGTTTTTTTTGGTGTCCAGTCCTAAGGACTCTCACTATGGTGTGTTATTACAAGATGATTCCTTTTTTATTTATGGCCCAGGTGGTCGTTATGAAGTACCTCCTACCTATTGTGTCGTGTCTCATTTTGGGGGTCCCACCTTGAGTGGCATAAGTAATTCTCGTACTTTAGTTTCTCAATGACCCTTCTTATGTTAGGCTGGTAGTAGTTGTGGATACATAGTGATATTTTGGGATGAGGGAGTAGGTTTCTTTGGTGGGGAAGTTTGGGGGTAGCCGTTGGAATTAAGGTTATAGAAAAGAAGAGGGAGGAGAGATAAAGTTATTATCATAGGGGATGGTTAGGAGGGGAGTAGGCGATGAGGATCTTTATGAAAATGATAGAGGTTACTAAATCTTTGGACGAGTAGACCATGCCGCGGGTATATAACAGGTAAGCTGGAATATGTCGATTGATGGTTATACTAAATTATTGTGTTGGGTACTTAGGGATCTGAACTACAGTGATAGGCAGAGTAGTGTTTTGGATGGATGTAAGGAATAGAATAAAGCCCTATGGTCTAAGTTAACTCCTTTTAGTTCTGGATGGGCTTAAATATGAAAGTGGTGTATAGCTAGACTCAGGCTCTCGTAGTGATGTGTCTCTGGGGAATTGTAAGGTGGATTGGGCTTTTCCTCTAGCATAAGTTTCATTCATTAGATATTTAATGTGTCTGTTATGAGAAAAAGTGTGGGTGATCCTTCGTTGGTTATTTTCCTCGGAGGGTATTGGTATCTCGGACTCACTGCCCTAAGAAGGTACCAGTGAAGATATTGGGTCAACAAGTTCACCAGTTGCAAACAAAAGGTGTGGCTTCAGTAAAGGTTCTATGGTGGAACCAAAAGCCCAAGGAAGCCATTTAGGATGCGAAAGAGGACATAGGGTCCAAGTATCTGTGTTGGTTTACCGTTCCAAAACTTTGTGTGTATGGTATGTTTTCTTCATCTCATCTTTGTTTTATTTCTTTGTTTTCTAACTTGTTTGAAGGGAAATTTTATGTGCATCAATGTGTTAAATCATGCTTGTGCTTTCCTTTACCTGTCATTCGAGGACGAATGATCCTAAGTGGGGGAGAATGAAACACCCCAAATTTTGACCCTAGCAAAATTTCTTGAGTTTTGAACATTCTGGACAACATACGACTTAAGGGTGCCAGTCGCATGCTTGGGTACGGTCTAAGGGCTTTCCACTCGTATGATAATCAACATTGTTGGGTTGGTTTCTTTCCAAGATATAAGTTGACATCATACTAGTCGTATGATAGGGTAAGAGTGGTATCTTGCCAAACCATATGATGTCTATTGTCTAGTCTAGTGGATTTTGACCAAGGTATAGTTCCAAGGGTATTACTCATATGTTAGGATACGAGTTAAATAGGTGTGGTCATATGATGGATAGTATAGAGGTCTAAGGTGATTCTAGGGTACGAGATAAGGGTACCACTTGTACCCTAGGGTACAGTTTAGAGGGATAGGACGTACCCTCCTGGGATTAAGTTTTTAGCCTTTAAACTGAGGGTAGTCCAAACATTTTCTACCCCTAAACCCTTAAGTCCCCATGTTATATAACACTTGGTGGCCTCTCATAACTCACTTGGAAAGATCAAAACACTTCAAAAATACTCTCTAACTCTCTCTTGCATATTGGAGGCTAAGGTTTTTACTAGTGTTCATCTAGAAGCTAAAGGGGTCAAGTTCTTTTCGTGGATCTTTTTAAATAAGTAAATTTGCTCCTCCCTCATTATTATTTCAACTAAAGTCAAGATTTAATGTATGGTTTTCATGGGATAATTGTGGTATGGTTTTGGGTTTGAATTATATGTTGGGGGTTTTGGTTATAAATGGTTGGTCATGGTTTTCCCATGTCTTAATTATGCTTTTCATGATTTAATGGTAGTTTGAACATGTGGTTGCATGGGAATGGTAAATTAGTACTTGATTTTGGTTTTGGAAATTGTATGCCCTCAACATGTTTAATAAAATACTTATGGGAATACTTTTGTTACATTGTTGAACTTTTATTGAAAACTTTGCATGGTATAAAGTGGTAATGGAACCCTAAATTAGTTTGGATGGTTTTAAATGGTTAAATGGTAAGGTCTTGGTAGTCATGGTTATGGTTAAATTGAAAGCCTTGCGGGGTACGTGGGAATCCCCCAAGCAAACCTAATAATGAACTCCTTGTAGGGTACATGGGAATCTCCCAAGTGAACTTAATGATAATGAAATCTCCGAGTACATAGGATTCCAACTTCTTTAAAAGGATTGGATAAGGACATTGCTTGCAATCTATAGTCGGTATGACGATACCACTTCTCATAGCCTTGGTTAATAATAAATGAAATTCATGGTTTGGTTATGTTACAATGGTTTTAATTGGGCAATAATGGTGGGGTGTGATTAGCTAATCGTGAAGGTGTGAGTCCAATGGACGGACACTGGAAACTCATGTTTGCCGACATGAGGATTGGTCATAGCGACCACATACTATACTTATGGGGTACACGAGAATCCCCTAAGTTACACTTATATAATATCATAGAGAGCGTAGGGTACACGGGAATCCCCTACTCCTATGGTATATTGTATTCATGCGGCTACACACATCGGGACCCATTCAGGGAGTAACATTGGATCCATATAGCCCATGGGTGGTTCTCGGTCGGTTAAGTTATACATACCTATGTTAATGGTTTTAAAGGAATGCTAAACTCGGTTCCCTCTCCCGGCATGGATTATATATATAAATGTATGGTTGTGAATGCATAAGGTTGTTTACTTGGTTTTAAAAGTTGGAATTATTTTATCCTTATCCTGAGTACTTGCTAGCATTCACACACTAACCCATCTTCGGGCGGGTTTATCCCCACGTGATGTAGGAACTAGCCTTACTACTCCTCCTGCTCATTGTTCGAATCAGGGACAAGCAGTGCTAGATTGAAATGGTAAGCTTCTATTTTTTCGAAGGCTCCATTTCATGTGATGGACTTCTTTACATACTCTACCATTTTATAGACATTGGTTTTTCGCTATGGTCGGGTGCATGTCCCGACTAAATACCCTTTGGTTTGGTTTAGAGTCTTTGAATGGACAATTGTGGACTTGGGTATAGAACTATTTTAATATATATATATATATACACATTGAGTTATCATTTTTTGTTTGGTCGGTTATTGGATGGATTGACTTGGTTGGGTTGTTCTAGGAAGTAGACACATCCCAAAGTCATTATATCTTCAAATATGCTATCGTGTTATATGTTTGGAATTCATCTGACTTAGGGTATATGTTGGTTAGTTGGATTGGGTATTGGGGTGGCCTCCGGTCCTGGTTGGACTTGAGATGCTCATTATGACAAGACCCTGCTTCGTGTCATGTCAAGGCATGATCTGTAAAGAAAACAAATAGGATATAGAGAGACACAAAACCTTAGACTCTACAGCTTGAAATAGAACAAAGAGAAACAGAAACTTTCCTAAATGCCTCGTAGCTTCTCCCTTATAAATATAGCGCGTTACACACCCATAAATGAGATGCTAATTGACACGACTTTGTTGGACATCCATTAACACCAAACCTAGACTTTGATACAACCTTTTTCAGGACCCGAACTAGGTTCTAATCATGATGGGTATCTCAAGTCCTACGTGGATCGAAAATCAGCCCCTGCACCTAACCAAACCAAATACCCCACACCCTATGGTCGACTGAATTCTGAACATATAACAAGATAACGTACAATAGTTTAAGAAAGTTTTGAATGCATTTCTATAACCGACCATCGACGACCAGCAAAACAATCGACCGACACCACCCAATAGCCACAGTAGTCCAAACAAAGCCTTCTAAACAATGAATCAAAACTGAAAATCAATAAAGTGTCGGGACATGACTTGACTCGAAATCGGTCCCTGTCGTATGGTCACCTCAAGCATACATATACTGGAGGTCGCCCCGTAACCCACCTTAATTATCATCACAACAACCACAAGGGTCGGATAAATCCCAACCTTATAATAAGATAGCAGAAATATAAGGCTAATAGTCAACACTTAGATAATAACTAACATTTCATTAATGCCAATAGTCTATACCCAAGTCCACATCCACAAAACCTTTAACCAACTGAAGTCAATAATATGTCGGGACAAGCCCCCGATAATAGAAAAGTACTAAATCTATACAAGTCTTCAACACAGAGTAACATGACTATGAAAGGTAGGTGTTTTCTAGAGTATGGAAGCTCACCACTTCAAGGTCAATACCCAAACTCGTCAAAAACCTATTCACTGTGTAGAAGAAGAAGAAGAAGAAGATGCTCTGGCCCTCATGCCGCGTGGGGATATAGCATCTGGAGATGGTTAGTGGTTGGAGTGCTAGCATGTAACCCAAGGATAAGAATAAAATAGCACATTTGTTCAATCTAAGTCAAAGCGTTACATGCAGTCACATTTACATAAGTATAGGCATACATGAAGGTTCATGTACGCGTATTTACACAACGAACCAAAGCATGGGACAAGTTATAACATGCATCCTCAAATCATTCATTCATGATACATGGAGTAAAGAACTTTCAATCTTCCACCTTACTAATTTTATAACCTTAAGCTTCATCATTACATTAGGCATGGGGATCCGAACCCAAACCTACTCAACCAACACATTACATTCGACCGAGTCCACCAAGTTAACCAATTCAACCAATTTAACTAATTTTCTTTGGCAAGGGACTCGGGCTACAAGCCATCTCATTGGACTAGAAAATTGAATCACTAGTCATCACATTGGACTAGGAAATCAGATAACTAGCCATTTCATTAGACAAGGAACAAGAATCACTCGCCGTTTCATTGGACTAGGAACTCGAATCGCTAGTCATTTCACCGGTCTAAGAACTCGAATCACCATCTATTTCATTTGACGATATATTTTAACCTCTAGAGATCTCTTCGGACAAGGAACTCGAATAACTAGTCATATTACCAATCAAGGAACTCAAATCACTAGATGTGTCATTAGACAAGGAACTCAAATCACCCGTCATTTTATAGGACTAGGAACTCGAATCACTAGTCAAAATTGAATCGCCCGTCATTATTAGTAACCATTTGAACTCTTGACCCATTAGTTCAAGTATTTACCCTCGTACAATTTATATCACATTTTAGGACTTTAGCTCAATTAGCCTATTCAACACTATACATGACCACCTGGTCCTCATGGGAGCCTTCATTGCTTAACCATTTTAATAGGTCGATGCCTTAACTTATTTCATCATACAATTCAATTCATGGTCATCAAGATCCACATGGTACCATAAGGTATTCATGGAAATATTTATCGATTAAACACTTAGTTAGGCTAACGCCTCAATACAAGTCATTATTCAATTCAATCGGCGGTCATCAAGACCCTTACTAACTCATTCATTCATCATTAACATTTTAATGTCATATATTAGTTCCACACATAATTTCAAGTTCAAGCTTAAGGAGTCGAACCCTTTTCTTAGCCATCAAACCAACATGGCCATAGTTTAATAAATTACATGGCTAACAACATCAAAACAATACCAATTATCAACTATTCATACTTATGGGTCCGCCACCCCATTTAAAGCCATAAGCTAATCCATTGCATGATTTACAAGTTTCTTATCGACCGTTTACCAAGAATTTACAATCATAATAACTCAATACATGGCCAACAAGGTCTTTACCATCCATCTACAAGTTCTCACATTCATTTAGTTCTTATCATGACTCTTTCATGTTCATTAGACTAATTTCATAGATACACATTAGACCTTTACAAAACCATTTAACCACTAATCACTTCAATAGACTAAATACCTTGATTCAACTCATCATTAATTACACTTACGGTCATCAAGACCCGCATAACCATTCACATTTCATTAGCAAGCTTACATCACATTATCACCATGTTTAGGCTCAACACACATATCAAATTCATTTTTATGTTTAGGGGTTTCAACCCCTCACTAGTCATTAACCCAACAATGGCATCAATTACACAATACATGGCTCACAATACCTTTATGATATCATTCATCAACCATTCATACTTATTGGGCCATTGTCATAGTTTAAAACATCACAAACAAGTGACTAGATAATTCACTTAGACATTTTCACAAACACCTTATGTGCATACCTTTAACAGGGCTATTTTTATGGTAGAAATCATTGAAATTAGGGTTACCCAAGCCCCCATGTTAAACCACATACAATAAGAACCCATATAGGTAAACCATCTTTAAAATGTATAAACACAAGTCTAGGAAAGAATCATAATTATTCATTATTAGGCAACAAAACCCTCTTCATTTGATTTCAAAATCACCATATACACTTACTAATCCAAGTGTAAAATACATGGGTTTAGAGCATATTAACAAGGGAAAGAGTTACATGCCTTAAACAAGTTGATCCGCCAAGAACTTGACTCCTCTTTATCTTTTAGATGAGCAACCTCCAAACCCTAGCCTCTAATCTTGCTTCAAGAAGCTTTTAGAGTGTTTTGGAATGTTTGAGTCATGTAAATGAGGGCTTTGGAGGCTACAATGTCTTATATAGTAAGAAGACTTGGGGTTTTAAGGAAGGGAAATGACCACAAGGCCCTTGGTTAAAAGCTGGAAAATCACCCTGTCTAGGGGTACAACTCCCCCATTTGACACATAAGGGAACCGTACCTTAGGGTACGATTGATACCCTAACTCGTACCCTAGGATCTTTCTAGGCCTTCTACACTGGTTAGGGTATGAGTGGACACCCTTGAGTTGTATCCAAAGGGTACGACTCATACCCTATTCATATTTACCACTCGTATAGAAAAGAGTCCACTACCCATTAGGTGCCATGCATCATACGACTCACCTAGGTACGACTTATATACATAGGATATGATTGAGGGGAGACCAAGTTGTATTGGGGACAGAATACCATCTTCCTAAGATTCTTAGGGTATGATAGGGGAGAGACGAGAGGATGTGAGTCGTATACAAAGGGTACTAGTGGATTGTCCAATCGTACCTTCGTCAACATACTCAAAACTCAAAAATTTTCGTAAGGCCACAATCTTGGGTAGGATCATTCATCTGCGAATGATGGGTAAGGTAAGCATAAATGCAAGTTAACACATTGGCATACACTGACTCAATCTTCAACAAAATTAGGACAAAGCATACAACAAAGTTACAACACAACACATATCATGATCATCATTAATCAACCTTTTCATTTCATGGATCCTTGAGGTTCAAACCCATCATTTATCAAAATACTTAATTAATTCAAAGCTTAAGGGATTGATCCCATTGTCTTTCAAAGATATAAATCAACTCAAACATTTGGAACTCGAATTCCTTGTCTAACAAAGACATCAATCAATTACAAGCATCGGGGATTTCAACTCATTGTCTATCAAAGACATAAGCCAAGTTAGGAATACCAATACACATCTCAAACATGAGTTTCCAGAATGGAATATAACTGTGGATACTTGGACTTCATGTCCTTCTCCACCTCCCAAGTAGCTTCCTCAGACTATTGGTTCCCCCCTAGGACCTTCACCAAAACCACTTTTATCATTCGCAACTGGTGAACTTTCCGATCCGAGATCCTCACCAGGATCTCCTCATAGGACAAAGAGTTCAAAATATCAACATTCTCCAAAGGAACAACCAATGAAGGGTCACCCACATATTTTCGCAACATAGAGATATGGAAAATCGGGTGAATTGAGTTTATACTAGAAGGTAACTCCAGCTCATAGGAAATATTCCCGACCCTTCTAATAGTTAAGTAGGGACCAATATACCAGGGACTAAGCTTCCTTTTCTTACATAAGCGCATCACTCCCTTCATGGGAGATACTTTCAAGAATACCCAATCACCAACACTAAACTCCAAGTCCCTACGCCTTACATCCGCATAGGACTTTTGGCTACTTTGAGCGGTTTTCAACCCATTATGAATCACCTCCAAGTTCTCTAAGGCTTGGTGAACTAGATTGGGGTCAAGCAACTTACCTTTACCAACCTCATACCTTCAAATAGGAGAGCAACATCTCCTACCTATAATGCCTTAAAAATGCACCTTAGAATCTCCCCCACTTGGGGACCTCTGCATTCTCTATTTCAAACCATCACCATGCTCCCCCGAGCCAAAACCAATACAAGAAGGGTCACGGAAGGACTAAAGTACAAGAACCCCTCCCGCCACTCATGGCAAGAATCTCCGTAGAGAACAATACTATAGATACAAAGGGCTTCATTGCAACCACCTAGGTAACAAATGAGACCCACTCTAACACAATACACCAAAGAAAGAGTCCTTAAGACTGGGCACTAAAAGACACACCACCACATAACTTTTGGGAATCTACCATGATCCCTTTACTAGAGATTGGTAATATTACCAAGAAAAGCTACGATTTTCAACCAAAACTTATACCTGGAGAACTTGTCATACAAACGATGATCCTTCAAAGTTTGAAACACAACACGGAGGTGATCGATATGACCCGCCTCACTTTTAGAATAGACTAAGATGTCATCAATAAAGACAATGACAAACATATCCTAGAATTGATAAAAGACCTTATTCATCAAGTTCATAAATGCCACTGGGGCATTGGTTAACCCAAGGGGCATGACAAAATACTCGTTGAGGCCATTCCAAGTTCTAAAGGCAGTCTTAGGGATATTCGCATCCCTAATATTAGGCTGATGATAACCCAATTGGGATCAATCTTAGAGAAACAATTACAATTATTATTTATGATTACTTGGTTCAACCAACAAAAGTCAATGCACACACGAGGGGAACGATCCTTCTAGCGTACAAACAATACGGGAGCACCCCACGGATACATACTAGGGCAGAAAAAATCTTTATGTATGAGGTATTTCAATTTCTCCTTAAGTTTTCTAACTTAACCGAAACCATTCTACAAAGAAGGAATAAGAGTTGGACAAGCATCCAAAACCAAGCCAATTCAAGCACCTCAGAAATCTCATTATCTGCAGGAAGACAATCTAGAGAAAGCTCTTCTGAGTTAAAATCTTTGACTCTAACCAAATGAAACAAACATACCTTTGAAATCAACTTTCAGGCTTTAAGATAAGAAATGACCCTTCCCTTAGGCACTAAAGAACCACCTTCCCATACAATGATTGGCTCATTAGGGAATTTAAATGTGACCCTACGGGTTTGACGACCTAAGGGAGAAAAATATAAATGTAACCCATCCAAGCCCCAGAATGATATCAAAGTCAATCTTATTCGACTCTAAGAAGGTCACAAGAGTATGACTACCACCAACAGATATCACACCCCCCTATAGACTCTTTTTAAAAACCATAGAGTCTTCTTTCGGGGTAGAAATAGATAAAGAACTGACAGACTCGCAAGACTAACACCAAGGTGGACAGCCACATTCGGGGTCACAAAATAAGGAGTAGACCCTGGGTTAAGAAAACAATACACATCATAAGGGAAAAGTTTCAATATACCTTTGCCAGAGTAGACCCTGGGTTAAGAAAACAATACACATCATAAGGGAAAAGTTTCAATATACCTTTGCCAGTATTAGAAGATGCCTCGGGCTCCCTAGGGATCTTAAGAGCATTGAGATGGTCCCGACCAATGTTAAAGCTAAAAGTGGCACCCCTAGGGAAAAGAGCTAGAGAAATGGTAACTGACATCCTTTGCTTTTCACAAGCGACAGTCACTATCAGACACTCACGTTATATGTGACCCAATTATCCATATTTAAAACACTGGTTCTTTCTTTTCTCACAGCAACCATGGTATGATTAACCTTAAAATCGATAAGAAGGATAGATAAATGCAGATTAGACCTTACTGGACTGATATTGGGCACCTTTTGTCTCATGAGCATTACAAATTTGAAGAAGCCCGCCTCCTAACAGTTTTGGGTAGGGAGCACTAGTTGTCGAGTAAAAACTAAGACCCACCCAATACCTTCTCATGGACCACTTTCCACCTACCTAAGCCAACTGAGCAAAAAAGCAATGGAACCCAATATTTATAGGCAATTGAGAAGAAAGGTCACCTCCAATAGTATGTTAGTTTGAATAGGTAAAACACCATGAGGATAGTAAGATGTCACGACCCTTGACCAGGTCTGAATCCCAAAAGTTGAACGAGTTTTGTCCATGTTATCCTCATTTGGGATAGAAGAGCTTTCTTGAATGCCAGATCTTCTTGGATACATAATCTAAAAGATGATCAAGTAGAAATCAGAGGAATCTAAGACCTTAAGCTCTATATATCTTGAGATTGAAACACAAGAAAGGGAAATATTCCTAAATGCCTCATAGTTTCTCTCTTATAAGTGTGGCATGCTTCACACCCATAAAAGAGACTCTACTTGACTTGGCTTTGTGGACTCCCAACTGACCATAAACCTAGGCTCTGATACCAACTTGACACAGCCTGAAACTGAGCCTTCTCGTATGTGCACCAAAAGCACACGTGTACTGGAGGTTGCCCCATAACCTACGCTAATCATCATCACAACAACCATAAGGTTTGGATGAATCCCGATCTTATAATAAGATAGCAAAAATATAAAGCTAATAGTCAACACTAAGACAATAACTAACATTTCATTAATGCCAATAGTCTAGCCAAAAAAACCCAAGTCCATAGTCATCCACAAAACCTCTAACCAACTGAAGTTAATAATATGTTACGACAAGCCCCCGATAATAGGAAAGTACTAAATCTATACAAGTCTAGGACATAGAGAAACGTGACTATAAAAGGTAGGTCTTTCGGGATATGAAAGCTCACCACTTCAAGGTCAATGCCTAAACCGCTTGAACACTTGTTCACTATGTAGAAGAAGAAGAAGATACTCCAGCCCCTATGTCGCCTAGGGACATAGCATTTGGAGACGGTTAGCAGTTGGAGTGCTAGCATATAACCCAAGGTTAAGGATAAAATAGCACATTTGTTCAATCCAAGTCAAATTGTTATATACAATTACATTTACACAAGTATAGGCATATTAGAAGGTTCATGTACGTGTCTTTACACAATGAACCAAAGCATGATACAAGTTATAAAATGCATCCTCAAATCATTCATTCATGATACATGGAGTGAAGAACTTTTAATCTTCCACCTTACCAATTTTATAACCTTAAGCTTTATTGTTACATTAGGAACTCAAATCACTAAACATTTCATTTGATGAGGAATTTTAACCTTAAGAGATCTCTTCAGACTAGAAACTTAAACCACTAGTTTATCATCGGTCTAGACACTTGAATCATTAGCCGTGTCATTAGATGAGGAACTCAAATCACCCATCATTCATGGGATGAGGAACTCGAATTACTAGTCATACCATTAGATGAGGAACTTGAATTGCCCGTCGTTATTAGTCGTTATTTAAACTCTTGACTCATTAGTTCATGCATATATGATTCATTAGTTCATGCATTTACACATACAATTTATATCACTTTAAGGACTTTAGCTCAATTAGTCAATTCAACATTATAAATGACCACCTGGTCCTTATGGGAGTATTTATTGCTCAACCATTTCAACAGGCCGATGCCTTAACATATTTCATCATACAATTCAATTCATAGTCACAATACCCACATAAGACTATAAGGTCTTCATGAAAATATTTATCAATTGAATACTTTATTAGGCCGATGCCTCAATTCAAGTCATCATTCAATTCAATCGGAGGTCATCAAGACCCTTACTAACTCATTCTTTCATCGTTAACATTTCCATGGCATATTTAGTTCCATACATAATTTCAAGTTCAAGATTAGGGAATCGAACCCCTTATTAGCCATCAAACCAACATGGTCATAGTTTTGACAAATTGCATAGCTAACAATATCAATCTAATACCAATTATCAACCATTCATACTTATAGGGCCATCATCCCATTTAAATCCATAAGCTAATCCATTGTATAATTAACATGGTTCTTATCGACCATTTACCAAGCATTTAGGGTCACAATAACTCAATACATGGCCAACAAGGTCTTTACCATTCATCTACAAGTTCTCAGATTTGTTTAGTCCTTATCATGACTCATTCATGTTCACTAGACAAATTTCATAGATACACATTAGACCTTCATAAAACTATTTAACCACTAATCACTTTAATAGACTAAATGCCTTAGTTCAGCTCATCATTAACTACACTTACGATCATTAAGACCCACATAACCATATACAATAAGCACCCATATAGACAAACCATCATTAATAGCATGTATAAACACAAGTCTAGGCAAGAATCATCATTATTCATCATTAGGCAACAAAACCCTCTTACTTTGATTTCAAAATCACCATGTACACTTACAAATCCAAGTGTGAAATACATGGGTTTAGAAATATTTAATGAGGGGAAGAGTTACATGCCTTAAACAAGTTGATCCACCTAGAACTTGACTACTATTTATCTTTTAGATGAGCACCCTCCAAATCCTAGCTCCAATCTTGCTTCAAGAAGTTTTTAGAGTGTTTTGGAATATTTGAGTCATGTAAATGAGGGATTTAATGGATACAATGCCTTAAATAGTAAGAGGACTTGGAGTTTTAGGCAAGGAAAATGACCACAAGGCCCTTGGTTAAAAGTTGGAAAATAACCCTGTGCTAGGGTACGACTCCCCCATATGACTCACAATGGAACCGTACCCTAAGGTATGAGTGGTACCCTGACTCATGCCCTAGGCTCTTCCTAGTCCTTGTATATTGGTTAGGGTACGAGTGGACACCCTTGATTCATATCCAAAGGGTACGACTCATGCCCTATTTATATGCACCACCTGTATAGAAAATAGTCCACTTAATACTAGGTGCCATGCACTATACGACTCACCTAGGTATGATTCGTATACTTAAGATATGATTGAATGGTGGACAAGTCATATTGAGGATAGAATGCCATCATCCTAAGTTGCTTAGGGTACAGGAAAAGAGGGATAAGAGGATACGAGTCATATACAAAAGGTACGAGTAGCTTATCTAATCATACCTTGCTCAACATGCTCAAAACTCAAAACTTTTTGCAAGGCCATAATCTTAGGCGTTTTAAGACATGTCCTCGATAATAGCCAAAAAAATAAATCCAAAGGAATAGTCATAACATAAGGGAAACCATAATCATGGAATGGGTCTCTCAAAGTATGAAAGCTCACCCCTTCAATCTAACTCACTAGCTGATCTTCAATCCTATCACTGAGTAGGAGAAGTATAAGTTTGACCAATTCCTATATCGCATAGGATACAACGTTCTAAGATGGTTAGCGAGGTGGATGCTGTCATTTAACTTGGGGATAAGGATAGCATAATAATATGATCAACAGTTTAAAATTATTAGAAACTGGTGCATATAATAAAATGCATAAGAATATAAATATATATATATATATATGTATATATATATATCACTTGCTGGTATAAGGAATAAATATTAATATGCATTTTAAAACTTTAGCATGGGTTATGTAGCCCAACCATCATATAATAGTACCTATGAGCTATATGAACCCCATATCTCACCCCCTAGTTGGGCCACAGTGAATGTAGCTGTATGAACCAAAGAATAATCTCATATATATATGAAAATAGGAGAATCGAACCTCCCAACATATACAAGGTGACTTTAAGACTATAATGATTTACACGGGACTTGAACCTCCATAATCATGAAATAATAATAAGGGGCACTCAAACCTCCCTAGTTACTTTGCTCCCCGCATCGACAAATGCGGTTTCCTGTATTGGTCACTCGGACCTCCACTTTCACGACTCAACTACAAAACTCTTATTAAAGCCCAGTTAAAAGAAGTATCACACATTTCCATTCATTTAACCAGAATCCATATTAAGGCATACATTATTGGTATCGTCATACAACCTACACTTTCAAGGTAACAATAACATGCTAAAACAATTCCCATTAACTTGGAGAAAACAACTTCCTTTATTCATTAATACACTGAGGGGGTCCCCGACTCTCTTTGTTCATTAAATCATATTCTTACATTTCAAATACCTCTTTGTATCATAAAATAGTTCAAGACTAGTTCAATTTTAAAAATTCCCACAGTTCTCATAATCAAAACTAATATCACCTTATGGGGTTGGGGTCATGACCTCTCCAAAAGTCACAAGTTTGGGAAAATCACAGTTCCCTAGTTCATTCACCATACCCATGTACCCACAAGTTCAAAACCATAATTAAAGCAGGAAAATCATATGAAACCATGAGAAACATTGTTCAATGCATAAACATTAAAAATAACCAACCTTTGTTTCAAAACCAATATAACATATCATGAAATAATACTTTAAAACACATAATTTTCACAAATTAATAATGAGAGAAGAGTAACATGCCTGTAAGAATAAGATATATAGAAGGAAACCACCCTTGAGAGCCCTAATTGATCAAACTCTTAAAAACCCTAAGTGTTCTTGACCTTGAGAAGTTAGGAGTATTTAAGACGTTACTTAGATTTTTTCTGAGAGATAATGACACTCCAAAGAGGTTATATAATGTGGGTTACAACATGGTCAAGAGGGGAAATGTCTAGAATGCCCTCAACTTAAAAGCTGGAAAAGGTCACCTTTGGTTATGAGTTAATCCTTGAATCATAGCCACTCCTTACGACTCATCACCACGAGTCGTAACCGAAGAAATACCACCAAGGCACCCTACACTATTATCCTTATGACTCAACCAACCAACTCGTAATTAGACCCTATGACTCATAGGGTCTAGTCGTAGTCAACGCTAAACCCAAATTGAGACTTACACTAGACACCCTACAATTACATCTTACGACTCATAAAATATCCTTATGGCTCTTAGTGAGCCACTCATGCTCAAAGAAAAATCAAGCCACAAACTTACTAGTTTGGTTATAACTCATCCCAATAACTCGTCATGACACCCTACTACTCATAGGGTCTAATTATAACAAGGACAGTGAGCTTAAAGCTATGGAAATTTTAAAGGGCCAAAAATTTATGGTGTTTCACACTTAGATTAAGGTTGTTCCCTCATGTACTTACATAAGAAGCATATTTATGTTTGGGGGAACTGCCAAGAGGATCTATCACTATATGGAATATGTTTTGCAGGTAATTCTTAAACCGAATCTTTCCTCCATCCAGGATATTGTATCTTAAGGATGAGATTTATAATTTTACTCAATTGCAGTCAGAGTCTATGTATGAGGTGGGTTCAAGTTCAAGAAGAATATTATTATAGTGCCCAACCATCAAATTTTCAGGAATGATCAAAGATATTCTACAGAGCCCTGACCATCAGTTTTAGAGCCATATAGGCACCATCTCTAGAGGAGATTTTATGAAACTATGTTGGGTAGTAGCTTCAGATATCCTAGATCAGATCTCTATCACTAATCGAGGGTGGAAAACTCAAGAGGCTAAGAGGGGATTTGACACGTATGTTATTGGTTCTTCTCATGACCAGAAAGTAGTTGATGATTCAGTAGCACAAGAAATTACACTGCTGAGAACTGATCTTGGGTATTTAAAAAGTAGTTTGCAGTAGTAAGTTCTGAGAAAGTGAATGTAGAGGAGCATCGGGTTTAGCTTCCAAAGATTATGAGTTAGAGTTAGAGAAGGAAACAAAATATTTGGATCTTCAGTTAGCAGGTTTTTAAGCCCAAGGGAAAAGAAACCAAGGTTGTAACTGTTATGACAGATACAATGACCATAGTAGGGAGTGAATGGTGACTGGAGAAATAATGATGACTACAGAAAGAAGGAAGACTATACATTCTGCCCGACAGATGAGATACAGAATCAAGAATAGAAGAGATGCTGACTAAGATGGTAAACCATCAAGAAAATCCAGAGAACAAACTTAAGAAGATTTAAGATGACATTTCAAGGTTGGCCTAGAAGGTTAAATCTCATGCCACTGCTATCAAATAGTGGGAGCACCAGTTCGGGCATATGCCAATAACACTGAACCAGAGCTATCCAAGTACCCTTCTGAGAAATACTGTTTAAAATAATGATCATGTTCTTGCTATTAACATAAGGAGTGGTGCAATTATTATGGATCCCCCCATTACCTACTACTGAGACACCAAGGCATGATGAAGTTGTTGTTGATGAGACATCTATTCTAGAGTCAAAAAGAGCAACGGGTGGTAGTGGTAAAGTTGGTAAGAACAAAGGTAAGGGTCTGGTCGTTGAGACAGAAATAAGACAAATTTTATGACCACCCCCACCTTTTCCTTAAAGACTGAAGTAGAAGAGAGATGAAGGAAAGTTTAAGCAATTAATTGAAATACTAAAAGGATTGAGCTTGAATATTCCTCTTCTCAAGGTATTAGAGAAGATGCTTAGATATGCCAGGTTTATGAAGTAATTGGTTACAAAAAAGGGGATACTATTGACGATGTTGATAGATTGCACCATTGTAGGGAAGTCATGACTAAGTCTTTGGCCCATTAAAAGAGTGATATCGGAGCATTCACTATTGAATGAACTATTGGGTCATCCCAATTTGCCAGAGCCTTATGTGTCTTAGGAGCCAGCATAAATTTGTTTTCGTTGACTTTATTCAAGCAATAGGGCAAGCCCTCCTGAATCGACTATGATTCAATTGTTGATGACTGACCGAACTATGAAGAGACCTATACGAATTTCTTTTGATGTGATTGTAAGAGTTGGTAACTTTATCTTTCTGGCTGACTTTGTTATTATGGACTTTGAGGTTAACGCTGAGATACCCATAATATTAGGGAGACCATTTATGGCCACAGGTAGAGAAATAGTTGATATGGAGAAAGGGAGCTGAAGTTCAAAGTCAATAGTGAGAAGGTCATGTTCAATATCAAAAAATAATAAAGCAACTAACTGATAAGAGGGTGGTGTCGGTAATTGATTATATTGATGACCCAAGAGGGTATTCGTATGGGTATCTTGATAAATTCTAATTAATCAAGGTGACTACGTCGTGTCACGATGTTAAATCAAGAATTGTATGGGAGGCAACCTATGGCCTTATTGGTAAAGTTTGAGTAACCGGCATAGCCACGTCGTGCCGTAATGTTAAATTGAGCATTGGGTGGGAGGCAACCCACGATTTTAGTGTTCACATATTTTTGTTTTTTTGTAGTTTTATAGCTTATTGACTGACCCTAAATATGGTAGGATTTCTACATTCATAATTTTCCAGGTAAGGGGACTTTTTTTACAGACTCATCATGGTCACAAGTCCCACTCGGGCTAGGTAATGTTGTGAGATACTTAAAAAGATGGAATTTTGAGGATCCTAATGGAAATTCTAGACTTTGATACATAATCCCACTTAAGGAGTCATAATTGCAAGTTATGAAAACATAAGTAGCAAGGTAAACATTGAAATGCAAAGTTTGGAGACCAAGATATTGGGAAAAAAATTATGGCCCGCTTGTGGTCTGCACATACGGACCGCTTGTGGAAGACGTAAGTGGCCACTTGTCAGACTAAATTTTATTTAAAATTTTGGGCCCATCCATGCTTAAAAGACCTAAATCGCCCCACTCTTGCTATTTAAGCTTATGTTAACTCATTTTAACTCATTTAAATCCTTAAAATCTCATTCTTTTAAAGAAACTCAAATTCCTTCTCAAAATATCAAACTACCCACGTTCCCACACTTAAGCAAGGCATAAATTGAGACTTATTCAGGGGTACCAACTTGTCCTAAAGCACTAAATACAAGTTCAATCATTGGTTTTACTTCACTCAAAAGGTAACTTTTTTGGCTCCTAATAATAGTATCCTATTCTAAATGCTAAACAAGCAAGTGGATATCTTTATTTTCATGCAAAATATAAAAAATAATCCTACTTGTGTGTAGGATCCTTGAAGTAGCCTAAAATTTTGATGTGGGGCTTTGGTTTGAATTAAACCATAATATTAGGACCTAAACGAAAGTTGAACTTGAACGAATAGAGGAATACCAAAGGTTGGGCATATTAGTTTGCATTAAAAATTATGATTCATTGTATATGTGTGCACATTGAACTTTTTAGGAATGTAAATAAGTTATAGAGGTGTGAAATTTGAGGACAAATTCAAAGTTTTCAGATTTTGAGTTTTTCTTCAACTTTTGCATTCCTTCATTATTGGTTAAATATTAACACTTGTTTTTTAGGTAAAAATGGCACCTAAAGATATGAATAATAAGGTTTTTGCATTGAGAAGACAGGATGAGTCCCCTGAGCCCATTGGATCAGTGGAGGAGTACCCTATTGCACAGCTTAAAGCAGCTGTAGTTGGGGTAACACACAGAGTGACTAGAGAAAAGGTGTACCAGGTAGCTAAGACTATTATTTAGGGAAATATGGGAGAGCCACTTCCTGAGCACTTACTATGGGGTCAGAATATTAGCCTTTACCCGGCTAAGGTCTCGAACTGAGGCCATTCAAGCTATCCAAGCTGCCCAGGTAGCTCTAGCCCGACTGAGGATGAAGTTGGCTCAGAGATCACCCCCACACTCTCTTATGCTGAGTGGTGATAATGATAAGGTTGATGCAAATTGAAGCTAGTTCCCAGGATTTGTCTGAGGCTGCAGATCAGGAGGAGTTATTGGCAGTACCCTAGTATAAGGAGGGTACTGTAGCTCATGTACAACCGTTAGGTGTAACCCAGTATGAGAAGGGTATAGGGAAGGTTTCCCATGAGTTTATTATTATTATAGATGAGGAGGCACCAATACAGTAAGGCCAGAGTTTTTCCCCTACACATGCTTAGGAGGTAACTCTTGAGAAGGACAACCAAAGATGGTGTGTGGAGCGAATGTGGATGTTATTTGACATAGACAGTCCTATATTGGAGACCGACAAGCCTAAAAGTCTCATTTTTTAGGATCCTAGTATTGAGATATCTGGGTTGAGCAGAGTACCACAGTTGCCGACAACCTTTGATCATTAACAGTTGGAGCGGATGACTAGACCACTCAATTTTTACAGTCCAAATTTGGTGTGAGAGTTTTATGTATCATACCGTGCCATAGTAGTTATTTCGATGCATAGATTTATAGGGTTTATGAGACATATGGATTGCCATAGCATAAGCAGACCCTTATGAGAGGGGCCAGGGTTGATATTTCAGCAGCGACCATCTGGTGAGTTTTCTTTGGTCCAGACTATTTTGCCCCAGTATCCACAACAAATTGTGACTACAAAATAAGAGTCATAAATGAAATACATATTATAAGGGAGGTTTAGCATAGACATGAGAGAGTTGAGATGGCTAGGTAGATTGTTAGCAATATTTTACCTTTAGGTGATGAGACCACTTGGATCGAGGGATAGGGCATTATAAAGATAACATTATTGACATTTGCTACTAGGTTTTAGTGGTTGATTATCAAATATAGATTATCCTGACTATGTCAGATAATGTATTAACTTGGGAGGGAGACTCCCTAATTGCTAGTATGTTGGTTGGGTATGATATTGACTTTGTTGCTATCCTCCAACACAAGATTCATGATAGAGACTTTGGGGAGATGATGAATTTGTCATCTCCTTATCTTATTCAGAGATCTTGCAATGATATTGATGTACTATAGATACTAAGAGTTGATTAGAGAGTACAGGTGACAACCACTGCATAGACAAAGATGATGAAGGATCTGGCATGCCTGGCCCTTTCCAGGAGACCTAGTGGGATTGCTATAGTACCTCCAACAAATTCTAAGGGCCAATTAGTACCTACAAAGCCTACTGATGTGCAGACAAAAGATGTGGGAAAAGGTATAAATTTTATAATAAGAGAGCAGAGAGAGAGACCCAAGGTTAGCACACAGGGTAAGGCGACCCCAGGGTCATCTATATTGGCACCGACTTCTACCTCAAAGCCAGTAAGTGTATCTTCAAGAACCACTAACCCATCCACTTTAGCTGTTGTGTCAAGTATGGTGTTAGTTTCTTATGCAATTTTGCATAGCTTAGTGGATATCTAGAATGCCACAACCAGACAATTAGAGAATATAGAGAAAAAGGTGGCTACCTTGTATGAGCAAAACCAACCATGGGTCTAAAACAAATTAGAGTTGGTAGAGACTCGATGGAAGATTGCAAACACAACTGCTATGACACAACTATGTGATGATCTACATGCACGTATTAATGCTTGTTAGAGAAACGTGTCACACAGGTTTACAGTGAATGAGACCTTAGATTTAGAAGCTATTAGAAAGGAGATGATATACTTAGAGTTGAGGTACGCTCACTAACTAAGAGCCACCCATCAGTTATTCGTCTGTTCATATACCTAATTATACAGCTGGCACCTCTACCTGGACCTAGATATTTTGACCTATTTATGGAGAATGACGAGGTGGTTCTCGTTATTGGGACCAAGAGAGGTCGGGGGGGGCTTAGAGGATCCAGATATGCTATAAGAGCAAGCCATGGAAAAATCCATTGATGATTCTTATGAGACTAGATTTATTGAGAGGCCAATACGTAATGAGATAGCAATGGGTGAGGTATACCATAGTTATCGTGGGTTTTAGTTGGCGTGCTTTTTTTATCGATCGCAGTATTGTTGTGGAACTGATATGTCTAGGTTTCTGTCAGATTATGTTTTGTTTCATATTATGTTTAGTTTTTTTGTAATTAGGAGATTTTAAGTATTTAGGGAATTTGTCATGTTTTTAATTAATTTTTGAGAAAAATAATACCCCCTCCAAAATTTTAGAACTGCGTGAATGTATACATGTGTGAACATTGTAGATCTTATTATGGCATTAGGATTAAGGGCATTATTATCATTTTCTAATAATTGTATGAACCTAATAGATCCATTTCTTTATCATGGTATCAGAGCCAGGCCCACTCAGTTTATTATTTTTGATGTTGGGCCCCTCGTCTTATATTATCCATGCTCTAGATATCTGGCTCTAGGTGTGTGGGGGGAGTTGGAGTCCCACATCGGTGGGTTAAAGGTTCCTTGGTGTCCTTATATGGTCTTGAACAATCCTTCCCTCATGAGCTAACTTTTGAGCTAGCTTGTAATATTGACCCTATGCCAAGTGTAGATGAGATGCTACTTAGTTCCCTTTGTGTGTTAACCAAAACTTGCCTGATTAGTCTTGCCTAGATTTTAGGATAGCTAGTTAGGAAAGGATCATAGGCCATTTTTTTAGGATAGCCCATTTTTAGCCTAAATAATCTTTCTTGTGAAAATTGTATCCCTTGATCCCAAAGTTTGAGCCTTATAGCCTATTTTTCTTATTATGCCTTTCACTTTCCCATTTGTGTTGCAATAACCTATTTTGGCCCATTCCTCCTTGGACATTATGCACCTCAACTTTGGCAAATATCCTAAATTGAGGGTGGCTAATATAAAAGTGTGTGATGTAAAATGGGTATCTATAAAGGTAAAATGAGAGAAAAGGATAGTAGGTATGGGTGTGGTAGCAAAAGCAAAGAAAAATTCTAAAAAAGTTAAAAAGAAAAATAAGAAAACCACACCCAACTTGAACGTGCAATAAAAAATAAAAAGGGAGAAATAAGGGTAGAGTAAAAAGAAATATGGTTTGTGAGAGGACCCCAAAAGTTAGTGTAGTGCCAAGAAGGCTTAGTCACTCGATATCCATATGTACCATCCCAGCCCTCTATGCCTACATTACAAGCCGATAAAAGTCCTATAGTGATCCTAACTTGACTGTCTAAAAGTTAAGGTTAAGAAAATAAGGGCAAGCCTATGGTATTTGATTCACTTTTATTGGAACTTCTCTTTTGAGTATGAGTGTCTCTTAACTGTCCCTGCATCGACATGCATTATTTCATATGAGGAAGTAGAACTTTTTTATAGTGAGGGCACATGAGTCATGTTGCTAGTCGCTTACTTGTTTTGGGTAGTGTAACTTATATGTACATGCATAATTATCTATTGTAAATATAATGTCATACCTTGATCCCATTGTGTCACATTGTTGTGCTTTATATTTATACACAATTGTTTTCAAAGGTTGAAATAGGAGAGGGTATTGTGGTTTAAGCTTAAAGTGTTCATTATCTGCCTTGAATAGCTTAGATTCTCCTAGTTAAACATCTTGTTTTATTTTATTTTTATTTTATTGTGTTATGTTACCTGAGGGCATAAAAAAGTTCTAAACTGAGGGTGTTAATATGCTATAGAAATATAGCACTTTCGACGCTTAAAACGATAAAAATATGCAAAGTTTTGTAGGTTGTTTTGTTAGATATGATATGTTTTGGGTATGTTTTACAGGAAACTAGGTTTTGGATGTGAGGTTCAAGGAAAAGATGAAAAACAGAGTTTTTGGCTTCTTATTTGGGAATTTATGGCTTTTACTGGGTATGTGTAAATAAAGTATGTACCATAAGTTGAAGTCCAGAAAATTGCTTGCAAGAATTTGAAGACCTGACACTTACCTATGTTTACATATGGACCGCATGTAGCACTTTTGGTCATTATATGACTAAGGTAAGTACCAAAATTAAAAATCCAGAGAGGCCACATATAATACTTACCTATGTCGACATGTAGACCACATATAATACTTGCAGACCGCATATGGGTAAGGTAAGTACCAGTATTCCGAAGACCAGAGAGAAAATAGTGCATGAAATTTTTCTGGCACTTACCTAGGTCTCTATGTGGACCACATGTGGTACTTGTGGACCGTATGTGGCCCAAGTAAGTGGCTATCTACCCATTTTGTCCTTTTTCATCCAAGCTTTGATTTTTAGGGTTTCCTCATGTACTATAAATACATTTTATGTGTTTTATAGTATAAGTTATGTACTCATGATATTCACAAACATATATTTGATTTTGAGATCCATCTTTAGTCTTGGAATTATTTTATATTGATTTGGGTTGTTAATTAAGTTAAAGTTATGGGGGTTTTAGTTGTTGATTATTGTGTGATTGTTGAATGTCTTCAAACATGAATTATTTTAATTGTTACATAAGTATGAATGGCTAATCACCCTTAGCCAGGGCTGTGAGAACCTTGGCTTTATAATGATGTAGGGGAAGTGTTCAATCCTTCTAGAGTATTGTTGCTACATGCATTAGGTTTTTTTTGCTTTGATTGATTTCTTAATGGGTACACATGTTAGGATCCATCCTATATTCACTAGAAACCTGAGAGGGAGGTAGTGATTGGGAAAAGGAAATCACAATGGTGATATGGGTTTAATTGTCAAAATAAGCTTTCTTGTACTAGTTTCTTAAGCCAGTTAACTCCCATTTAATAAACTTGAGACCGAGAGGATATTATTGTAACTAGGATCTGAGGTAAGGTTTAGAATGCGACACTCTGAGATCGAGAGGAAAATGAGTGAAATTTACCAAATGGTGTCGAGAGGCGGTTGGTGATACCTATCTTAATAGACTCTACATGCATAACAGTTGTACAGACGGATTGACCAAGAGAAGCTTACTAAGTTAGAAGCCAGAGAGGACACAACCCTAGTGTTGATCCACGACTGAATTACAACCAGAGTTAATATTAGTTACTTGTTTGATATAGTCACTACAAAACCTCCTTTTTACTTTTCTAGTTCTTTCTGTTAATTACAATATTTAAGAGTTGTAATTTTATTTATTTCCTTGGAATTTGACCCTAAACTTTATTGGGTTACTACATTTTACAGCAGCTGCATAATCTTTAAATTGAAGGTGTTTCTTGGGTGTTATCACTTCCAGAGGGGTCCATGGAGACTTGAAATTCTCTAAGTCTCAAGCTGGTGCTCAGCTGCTAGCGTGAACGCTAAAGGGGCCCTTTGGGAGCAATAGCGGCCCTGGCCGCCAAGCCAGTACCACTAAAGAGGTAACTTAGGCGCTAACTGCTAAAGCAGTTGAGGGTCCACTTTAGAGAACTATCACCCTGGGGTGGGTACCACTTTAGCTTCACCTGGGCACTTTAGCGTCACCTGGGCGCTTTAGCGTCGACCGCAAAAGTGGTCGTAGTTTGCTTTACCAGCACCTGGTAATATTATATAGCCTTTTTTCACCATTTTTGAGGCTTGGAGCTCGGGGTTGAAAGTTTTTGAATAATTTCTTCTATTTCTAAGAGTGGGTAATCTCCAAAACACCTATTTCAACTACTTTTCTTCAACTTTATCATTTAAATCTTATTCAAACTTGGATGCAAAGGTGAAATTTGGGGATTTTGGTCGGAAGGCCTAAAAATTATATTTATCAACCCAATTTCAATCTGTTTTCACTTGGGTTTTCTTCTATGAGTTCCTTTAATCATGATAAATATATTTTTGAATAAAAAATCCAGTTTTACCCTTCTTTTTTAAGAACCCATTTTGGGGACGTTTTGACCTTGATTTAAAAGTGGTCAATATGGGTATTGCTAACTTTATTTTGATGTGTAGATTCTATATATGTGTATTTTAGTTGGTTATGGGTCTATTCGTGAGGGGAAATCTTTGGATTAAAGTCTTTTTGGATCAATTTTCAACATTCGACGTAGATTATGTCTTAACTTTCTTCATACTAGGTTGGGTAGTTAATAATAATGTAAAAGCATACTATAGGTATGGGGTTGAATCATGGAAAAAGTGTTTAGGTGATTTATGTGCCCCTGTGGGGGCCTATATGGATAATATTTTTTGGTTTTGTGACATTATTTACTTATGTGTGGTCGTATAGGGTCTTATATGATGTTGTTGGCCTGGTATTGATATGTGATGTTTGGTTACACTCTTTTTGGTTGAAAATGCCTAAATTTTAGGAATTATACGATATTAATGACATTTTCTTGCATATTTCACTTGGTGGTTTTTATATTATATTAGATCATGGATGGTTGGTGGATTTTGGCTTACTTGGTTGGTGTATTGGTTTGATATTAGATATTCTCATTTTGGTTGGTTGTGAGTATTACATCCTTATATTATATTCATTCATAAAACATTGGTACTACCATGGACCTATTGGAAATATTAGGAACACTAGCTTTTATAATAGAAAATGTGACATCTTTAAAAACCCTCTATCAATGTATGTATTGGAGAAGAGTTAAGCAAGTTGGTATTTGATATTGGTTGTATACGGATTGACGAACCCTCCATGGGTCCTACATTGGGAAGCTTTAGCTCTGTAGGTGTATACGGAGGTTGTGCAATGACCTCGTGCATCACATCATCATTATCATCATTATCTTCATTGCCCTTCTTATATTATGCTTATTTTTTATTGTATTTCTATCTTTGACTTGATATCTATCCATTTGTTCTACCTTTCTATACTTCTATTTGATGCATGTGTATGCTTGCCTTTTTTTCCCTTCCCATATTTATTTTATGTACTTATAGTAGAATTATTAGTAGAGACAATGTGGGCTGCCGTTTAGGACATTTTATGATTGCATGTATCGTGCCCATAGTTTGTGTTTATATGCTTTATTTTCTACTTTATTCAGTCATTCTATGATACCTACTGAGTACAAGTGGATCGTACTTTCCCTATTGCACCATTTGGTGTAGATCCAAGTACAAGTTTGTCGCACGGATAGTTAATTCAGGCGATATTTGGAGTCCATTAGAGGTAGCAGTTTATCTATGCATCCGAAGTTGACTTCTATCTTTTCTTATCTAGACTATGTCTTACTTATATTTGGAGACAAGGATATCCTATGTAATTTAACCATGAGTTGTACTAGTTATTTCTTGTACTATGACACCAGGTTTTAGGATTAGGTTGGTTTCTTGATTTTATTTTTGCTTTTACTATATATATGTGTGTGTGGTTTCTCCGTTCTAAGGGTCTTGCCTTAGTTTGGTATTTTTTTCTCATTTTATATTACTTTAGGTGATAGGCTTACTTGTCAAGGCTTACTGCGACAAGTGCTATAATGACCCTTGGTTTATGGATCATGAAAAATTGGTATCAGGGCAGCTAGGTTTTCGTTGGTCTCAATAGTGTAAGAACGAGGTGTCTAATTTAGTATTGGGATCGATACATAGACGTTCGTATCTATCTTTGAGAGGCTATAATATATCTTTAGGAACTTTTCTTATTTTATCCTATATCATGTGGAGCTTTCATACCTTGTGTTCTAAGTCATATTTTAATCTTTTTTGCACAGATGGTGAGGACTAGATCCAGTGAGGCTATAGATTCAGATTTATTATCTAAGGAAAGATCCCAGTCTAGTGGGAAAGCTACAAGTTATGGTCGAGCTTAACATAAAGGACGGGCACAAGGATTTGCCCCGTCCAGAGATAGCACTAGGGGGCTCTCCCCTAAGTCTCGAGATGAGCACATTAGAGATATAGGTCCTACACTAACTCCACTGAGTTCTTCTAATCCAATTTTAGAGGGGTTACTGGTTCGCTAACTGACCTAGTTAAAGGGTGCTCCCTTGAGTAGACCCAGTATTCCTCCAACTTTAAGTGTTGTACCCTCATATATGCCAAAGTCTGCTTATGGTGTTCTTCCAGTTTCAAGTATGGATCTTCCTGTTATATCAATATTGAATTATGGTATTCCATAATGCAGTTCCTCCTTCGATGCCTGTATTTGAGTATGGTATTTCGAGATATGAAGTTTAGCCTTCATCTATTATGCCTTTTCAGATGGGTTCTCATCCAACCAGAATTACTATGCCTCTAATTATTAACACTACAACTATGTCTTCTAAGGGTTAAAAGAGGTTTGATAGATACACTCATTTAGGTCTTCCTATATTCAATGGTGTTATAGGCGAGGATGCCTTTGAGTTCTTGATGGATTGTCGTGAGAAATTTATAACCTTAGGTCTATTGAGTCGCATGGGGTTGCTTATACTACTTATCAGTTGAGATAAGCAACCAGAGATTAGTGTAGGTCACTTATTGATTATTGAACTCTTGGTTTGCCAGAGATTACTTGGGATTCGTTTACAGAGGCTTTTTTAGATAAATTTGTGCCTCTCAGTTTGAGAGATCAGATGAGAGATAAGTTTGATCATCTGGATTGGGGCTCCATGACTAATATAGAGTATGAGTCACGATTTTATGCCTTGTCCAGATATTGTTATGCTAGTATTGCCACCAAGTCTGAGAAGATTCAATAGTTTGTCAAAGGGTTAGATTTTTCTCTTTAGCTTGCTACGAATCAGATGGTAGTTATGGAGCATCATTTCAAAGTATAGTGGATTATGCTAAGATGACTGAGTCCATTTGTCGAGCATCTCATGGAGGCGCCTAGAAGGTGCATCATTTGGGTAAGATCTGAGGTCACATCTCTCGAGGTAGAGATTACCGAGGCTTCTACAGGTAGCATGGTAGACCAATGAAGGCAGCCATGCAAAGTTCAGGCAGTGGGTCTTCTGGTCCAGCCACAACCATTGTTCATTCCAGTTCATCCATATCTCTTTTTTGCAGTTGGGCCATAGGGTTTTCTATGTGTGTGATGATACTAGCCTTGTGGCCAAGGACTATTCCCACTATGTTTTCAGAGCTCCTCCTATATAAGCAGTAAAAAGCAGAGGTTCTACTAGAGTTATGAGAGATAGAGGTAGTAGGGCATATGGTGGTGGTCATGGGGCTACTCAGCTAAGTGGTGAATGTGGTCACTACAATGCTATACCTACTAGGCCAAAGAAAAAGGCCTCTAATGCCATCATCATAGGTATCATCCCTATTTATTTTAGATATACATCTATGCTATTTGATTTGGGGTCAACTTTATCCTATGTGTCTACATACTTTTCTTCAGGTTTTGATTCCACTTGGGAGCTTTTAGATGTGCCTATCCATGTATCTACCCCCATAGGAGACTCTTTAGTGGTGGATCAGATGTACCAATCTTTTGGTGTAACTTTTACTAGGTGTGAAACCTGGGTATATCTGATTGTGTTAGGTATGAAAGATTTTGATATCATCTTGGCTATGGACTAGTTATCCCCTTATCATGTTATCCTAGATTGTTATGCTAAGATTGTGACTTTAGCTCTGCAGAGTATGCCAAGAATAGCTTGGAAAGGTATACTTCATTTGGAACCCTAGAGAGTTATATCTTTCTTTTAGGGTCGTCATTTGGTTGAGAGAGATCTTTTTCCTATTTGACTCATATTCGTAATACTAGTGTTGCTTCACCTCTTTTTTTGGATTCTGTTAGTCTAGTTAGTGAGTTTAGGGATATTTTCCCCACAGATTTGCCTAGTATGCCTTTGGATCGCGATATTGAATTTGCTTGTGTTGAGCTAAACACCAAGCCTATTTCTATTCTTCCTTATAGGATGGCCCTAGCAGAGTTAATAGAATTGAAGGACCAGTTGTATGAGTTATTCAATAAGGGATTTAATTGACCTAGTGTATTGCCTTGGGTGCGACTGTATTATTTATGAAGAGAAAGGATACGTATATACGTATGTGTATTGACTATCGATAATTAAACAAGGTGACAGTCAAGAATAAGTAGCCTCTTCCTTGTATTGATGATTTATTTAATCAGCTTCAGGGTTCTTTGGTGTTTTCAAAGATTGATTTGAGGTTCGGGTTTAATCAATTGAGGATTAGAGCTTTGAATATTCCGAAGATAGCTTTTCAGACTCAATAAAGTCATTATGAGTTCTTGGTCATGTCTTTTGGGTTAACCAATGCCCCAGCCATGTTTAGAGTTAATGAACCAAGTATTTTGATCATATCTCGACACCTTTATTATTATATTTATAAATGATATCTTGGTTTATTCCAAGAGTGAGGCTGATCATAAGGAGTATTTATGGATCATGCTCCAAAGACTAAGAGATAAGAAGTTATGTGCTAAGTTCTCTAAGTGTGAGTTTTGGTTGGAATCTTTCTCTTTCTTAGGTCATGTTTGATCCTGCTAAGATTGCAGCAGTTCATGACTGGGCTAGACCTACTCCTACTACCAAGATTTACAGCTTTATTGGTTTAGCTATTTACTATTGTGGTTTTGTTGAGGGTTTTACATCTATCGTAACTCCATTAACCAAGTTGACTCAAAATAAATTCCTTTAGTGATCTGATGCTTGTGAGGTAACCTTTCAAAAGCTCAAGAATTTATTGACTTTATCTCTTATCCTGACTTTGCCTAAGGAGGGCATAGGTTTTACTGTTTTTTGTGATTCTTCTGGTGTTGGTTTAAGTGTTGTGTTGATGTAAAAGGGTAAGGTGGTTGCATATGTTTCTCGTCAGTTTCCCCATAAGAGAAATTACCTTACCCATGATTTAGAGTTGTGTGCGGTTATTTTTTTCTTTGAAATTATGGAGACACTATTTTAATGGAGCCTGTTGTGAAATTTTCTCAGATTATCATAGCCTTCAGTATTTCTTCACCTAGCGAGATCTTAATATAAGAAAGCATCATTGACTTGAGTTGCTTAAAGACTACGACTTGAATATTCTCTATCATCCCAGAAAGGCTAATATAGTTGTGGATACCTTAATTCAAAAGTCGACTAGTATGGGTAGCTTGGTGCATCTATTGACCTAAGAGAGGCCTTTGGCCTTAGAGGTTCAGTCTTTGGCTAACCAGATCGTTAGGCTTGATATTTCGACACCTGGGTATGTGTTGGCTTTTGTGGAGGTCATCTTTGATAGAGCAACTTTGGGCTCATCAGTTTAATGATGTTGGGTTGAGAGTGATTCGAGATAAGGTGCTGAGTGGTAAGGCTAAGGAAGCCTTGCTTGATCCTAATTATGTTTTGAGGTTTGATGGTCGAGTTTGTATGTCGAGAGTTAGTGATTGGATTAGATTGATTTTGGAGGAGGCTCATTGCTCCAGATATTTCATCCATTTGGTTTTGACTAATGTGTATCATGATTTGAGACAACATTACTGGTGGGGTGTTATGAGGAAGGATGTAACAAATTTTGTAGCTCTTGCCTATGTTGCCAGTAGGTGAAAGCTAAGCATTTGAGATTTAGTAGTTTGCTTTAGAGGTTACCCATTCTCAAGTAAAAATAGAAAAGGATCACTATAGACTTCGTGACTAGGTTGCCTTATATTTCTCATAGTTCTGACAGTGTTTGTCTCATCGTGGTCAACTAGCTAAGTCTGCTCATTTTATTCCAGTTCAAGTTTCTTTTAGTTCTAAGAGGTTGGCCTGAATCTATATTCATCAGATAGGGCATCATCATGGGGTGCCAGTGTCTATTATCTTAGATCTTGGTTCAGTGTTCAGATTTCACTTTTTGCTGATTTTTTAAGAAGAGTCGGGTACTCGGGTTAATCTTTGCGCAATATTTCACCCTCAGATCAATGGTCAGTCAAAGCAAATTATTTAGGTTTTGGAGGATATGCTCCATACTTTTGTGATAGACTTTGGAGGCCAGTGCAAGCAGTATCTATCCTTGGCAGAGTTTGCGTATAATAATAGTTTCCAGTATTAAGATGGCTTCTTTTGAGGCTTTGTAAGGCAGGCGTTGTCGCTTTTCTGTTGGTTAGATCTATATTTCTAAGATCAGGCCTCGAGGTATGTACTTACTTCGTGAGTCCTTAGACAGGGTTTGGGTTATTCAAGATAGACTTTGAGCAGATCAAAGTAGGTTAAAGTGTTATGCAGATCAAAGGCTCCGTGCCCCGGGGGGCTATGTGGGTGATCATGTCTTCCTTAGTGTGTTTCCCATGAAGAGCGTGTTGAGGTTTCGGAAAAGGGTCAAGCTTAACCCCAGATATATTGGACCTTTTGAGATCATTCAGACTATTGGTGATGTGGCTTATGAGTTGTCTTTGTCTCCAGATTTATCAGTTGTTCATCTAGATTTTAATATTTCCATGTTTCGGCGTTATATTCTAGATAAGTCCCATATCATTAGTTGGGATTTAGTTTAGCTTGATTAGCGGTTGTTTTTTGTCTAGGAGCCCATCTCTATTTTAGCTAGAGATGTAAGACTATTGCGTTCTAGAGATATTCCTATGGATAAGGTCCAGTTGAGGCATCGTTCTGTAGATGAGTCTACTTGGAAGGTTAAATCTGATATAGGTAGTAGTTAACCCAGCTTTTCTCTGGTTTAGGTATTTCCCTTACCTTTAGTTTGAGGACAAACTAGATTTTTAGTGGTGGATGATGTAACGACTAAATTTTGGTGATTTTTGTGAAATATTCATTACTGTGTGATTTGATCATTTTAGACCTCCCCGTATTGCATTGTAGTATTTTTGAGGTGTGGAGATGTTTGGTAGAGTTTCTAAAGCATTTCGGAGTGAATTAAGTGAGATTGAGGTTTTAGGTAGCTTGAAAAGCCTTATAGTTGACTTTGGTCAACATTTATTTAGTTATGCGTTGGATGGTAACAGACTATAGGTCTAGAACGTTGATTTTAGGTTGGTAACATGGTCGGTTTGGTTTTATGGTTTTTGTATCTCATTTCGACCCTTGGTTTAGAAAGTTCTAAAATTGATATTCGGGGGTCAACTCTGTGAAAATAACATCTTTTAGAAAATTTGATATCGCCATTAAGCTTGGAATGTCGATTTTGATAGGGTAGCATAGTCTGTTTGCGTTCACGAGATTCTAGATAAATCCCGAGAGGTCCACGGATACTTTGAATTCTCCAAGTCTCCAGTTGGTGCTCAGCTACTAGTGTGACCACTAAAGTGGCCCTTTGGGCGCTTTAGCAGATGGTGCTTTAGCGGCCCTTTAGCGTTAAAGTGGCCCTGGCAGCCTAGCAGGTATCACTAAAGCGGTAACTTGGGTGCTTTAGCACTCACCGCTAAAGCGGTCCAGGGTTTGCTTTAGCAGACTGTCACCCTAACATCACTTAGGCGCTTCAGTGTCGACCGCTAAAGCTTCCCATGGTCCACTTTAACACCACCTAGTATATTTAAATACCCTGTTTTCGCCTTTTCCATCATTTTTTAGACTTGGAATTTGGGGTTTTGAGATTTTGAATAATTTCTTTCATTTCTAAGCATAGGTAAGCTCCAAAACACCTATTTCAACAACTTTTCTTCAACTTTATCATTTAAATCTTGTTTAAACTTGGATTTAAAGGTGAAATTCAGGGATTTTAGCCGGAAGGCCTAAAAAATTATATTTCTTCAATGTAAATCCCAATTTTAATCCGTTTTCACTTGGGTTTTCTTTTATGAGTTCCTTTAATCATGGAAAATATATTTTAACAAAATTTTGTTTTTACCCTTCTTTTTTGTGAATCCATTTCGGGGTCCATTTTGACCCAAATTTGAAAGTGATCAATATAGGTATTGTTGACCTTATTTTGATATGTAGATTCTATATTTGTATATTTTAGTTGGTTTTGGGTACGTTCATGGGGGGAAAGCTTCAGATTGAAGTCTTTTTGGACCAATTTTCGGCATCTGAGGTAGGTTATGGCCTAACTTTCTTCAGACGGCTTTGGTTAGTTAATAATAAAGTAAAATGATGCTATGGGTATGGGTTTGTATCATGAAAAATTTGTTTAGGTGATTTATGTGCCTGTGTGAGGGTCTATGTGGATAATATTTGGTGGTTTGTGATATTATTTGTTTATGTGTGACCGTGTGGAATCTTATATGATGTTGTTAGCCTGGTAATGATATGTAATGTTTGGTTACACTTTTTTTGGTTGAAAAAATACCTAAATTTTGGGAATTATGTGGTATCAATGACATTGTCTTGCATGTTTCACTTGGTAGTTTCCGTATTTTGTTGGATCATGGATAGTTGGTGGATTTGAGTGGATTTTGGCTCACTTGGTTGGTATATTGGTTTGATATTAGATATTCTCATTTTGGTGGGTTGTGAGAATTACATCCTTATATCATATTCATTCATAAAACATTGGTACCATCATAGACATACTGGAAATACTAGGAACACTGTCTTTTCTGACAGAAAATGTGATATTTTTAAAAACCCTCTATCGATGTATGTATTCAGAAGAGTTATGGATATTAATATTGGATTATTGGTTGTATATGAGTTGACGAACCCCTCATGGATATTAGCTTTGTAGGTGTATACAGAGGTTGTGCAATGACCTCGTGCATCACATCATCATTATCATCATCATCTTCATTGCCCTTCTTATATTATGCTTATGTTGTGATTGTATTTCTGTCTTTCACTTGATATCTGTCCATTTGTTCTTCTTTCTATACTTGTATTTTATGTATGTGTATACTTGTCCTTCTTTTCCTACCCATATTTATTTTATGTGCTTATAATAGAATTATTAGTGGAGACGGTGTTGGCTACCATTTCAAACATTTTTTTATTGCAGGTGACGTGCCCATAGTTTGTGTTTATATGCTTTATTTTCAACTTTACTCAGTCGATGTATGATACCTACTGAGTACATATGGACTGTACTCATCCCTACTGCGCCTTTTTAGTGCATATCTAGGTACCAGTGCACCGCACGAATAGTTGAATCAGGCGATATTTGGAGCCCATTTGAGGTAGATGTTGATCTATGCATTCGGAGTTGACTTCTACCTTTTCTTATCTAGACTATGTCTTACTTGTATTTAGAGGCATAGTTTCATTCCTGTTTGGATATCTTATGTATTTTGACCTCGAGTTGTACTAGTTAGTCTTGTACTGTGACATCATATTTTGGGATTCGGTTGGTATCTTGATTTTATATTTGCTTTTACTATATATATATATATATATAGTTTGACTCTGTTCTAGGGGTCTTGCCTTGGTTTGGTATTATTTTCTTATTTAATATCAGTTTGGGTGATAAGCTTACTTGTTAACTCTTGCCGCCACAAGTGCCACCTTGACCTATGGTTTTTGGGTCCTGACAAAGTGCTACCGTCTTAATGTCACCCATCTTTGTCTTGTTGGTTAGAATATCCTTCAAGTACTTAACATACTTAAGATTTTCTTGAAAACATCTAACAAAGGAAGGTTAGTGTGAAGTTCTCTGAATGTGTCAAACAACTTCTGGAATACATTGTAAAATAGAGGATTAGGTTGCTAACATCTTCACTAAACCACTTAGCAAGGACCGATTCTTGGGTCGATAAAATTGAATTGATTTCCTATAACACTTGGTCATCTCCAAATAAGATAGAAGATTGATTACAATTTCCCATCAGATCTAACTTACTCTCATATCCTTACAGGTATGCATTCATGGTAGAAAAGAAAAAGTAACAAGAGAAAGAAATACTGACTAAATACAAGGTATGAATCGAGACCCCATAGAGTGACCTGGTTCCCTCAAAAGTTAGTCTGTCATACATACTTAGGAAAGTTCAAAATGTTTTTTGCATGCCACATAAGCTATTTCTTATTCTCTCCTCTTTATAGATTCCTATTTATTAAAAAAATGCCAGTCTTTCCCTCTATTTCAAAATATCTAAGTCACTTCATACATATTATTTTAAACCCTCATCAACTCTTCTTACTAGCTGACTTCATTATCATAAATATCCCAAACAAACTCTCCAATGGTCTCTGTGAAAGAATCTGAAGGTACCGTTATAGCTATTGAAAAGCAAATACCTCCTTTAATAGAGAAACTAAATCAAAGACCTAGTAGTGTGACTGATACGCCCAAATTACACCTCTCTTACGAGAGCATAAGCGGTCGCTGTCAAATATAGAACCCAACTAGGTTAGGGTCGAATCTCACAGGGAATATGGTGCTAATTAAGTTGTATGCAGATTAGTTAACTTTAATCATTCATTTTCGTAAAACAAAAAGGGGAAATTTGATTCAGTTCACAAATTAATGGTTTCAGTTTAACAAGATGAAATATGTATAGTAGTTAGTATTCAAATTCAGAGAAATAGCAAGCTAGGGCTATGTCCACCTTGTAGTTTTCAATAATTTCTAACTATGGGCTTTACGAATTCATACATGCATCGTGCTTACAGAGAAACGTATTGTATTTAATAACATAATCCTAGTGTTTCTGAACCATCAAGGACTAATTTACTTTAGTTCTCTCGAATCAAAAGTGTTTACAAAAACAATATGAAATCTCCAAGTAGTTAATCTTGTTAAGGCATTAACATATGAAATAGGGGTTGGAAATCCTATTTTCTTGTCACTACTCTCTTTTCCGAACCTCAACCTTTCTATCGAACAAGTTGAGTTTTAAGGCACATCCTCTATGTTTGCAACCACGAGAATTCAAGATAAACAAAAAGAGTATGATATAAGCAGATCAAAACATGATGAATTCAAAAACCCAAAGTAATAGATTGTATGTTCCAAGGCTTCCATAACCCTAACTAATAAACTTAGCTACTCATGAATAAAACGGGAATCACAATAGAAATATTCATCATACCAAAAGCTAGAAGATGATCTTGGTGTGCGAATAGTGAAAACAAGAGAAAAAACATTTTTCTCTCTTTCCCAAGCTAAGCCGCCCTTCTCCTCTTCAAAAACTAATACAGAATATTCAATAATGATAAAAATTCAGCATCAAGTCTTTTTAATAATCTTTCTCTCATATTTGCCTTCTAAGTCCCTAAACTAATTATAAATGACAAATTAGTCTTGGACATAGTTTCTAAGCGCCACATTTGGTCCAACAAGCTACTTTTCTCTTGTGTCATATGCGATCCGCATTCCATAGTCCCATTATGTCTTCATCTACCTCATTAATACCTGAAATCATGCTAATCACATTGGTTATCTCAATTACATAGAAGTAGAGTAAAAACATAAGAAACCAGCCACTTTGTCCTCCAAACTTAGCTAAAATATGGGTAAGCTATGATGCTTAGGCGTATAAATACACCCAAGATCACCACCCCACACTTAAAGCTTTGTTCATCCTCGGACAACATATCCATTTATGCATCCTACACAAGTATTAGCACCTACAAAGGAAAAACAAGATGTTCAAATAGGCTCACACAATAATTGTAAACAAGAAGTAATTCATGGACCATTACTAAAGAAAACCTACCCTCAAGAATAGACTCATTAAGTTGGCAAATTCATACATACCGTTTAAGCAAAGAAATCATATAAATTACCCAACCTTCATCAACCATGTTCCCTCACAACAAGCAAGTTACCCATAATCACTCACAATCATGTAATTTCTAACAAAATGGGTACAAGAATCAAGTTGTGCTCACTCTCACAAAGAATTCTCAAATTACAACTGATGACCATATGCTTGCCCTTAGTATAATGCTCCACTAATATCAGAATGCTAAGATTAGGATCAAATAGGTCTTTTACGGGTTGTAATGCAGGCCAAAGGATGGGTAGGAACTATTTTGGCCAAAAATAGTGACTATCTTCCCTAAGCTCTTTAATACACTACATTATGCAACTAAGACCAATTTCTAACAACCAATTTACACCACTTTCATCGATCCATATCTTTTGTTTTCACCCCATCCCATTAAACTCAATTAATAACATTATGGTGGGAGTATGAAACCCTTTCAAATATATTTTTTTGTTGCACCCATTTCACATTACGCACCCCTATGATAGCCACCTTTAACTTAAGCGATTTGCCTTAGTTGAGGTGCACAATGTCCAAGAAGGACCAGGGCCAAAACAGGTTCATTATAACATGTCCGGGATAAAAATTGGAACTTTTTCAACAATTTTTGCTACTTAAAACCACATATGCCAATAACTAGACTTTAGGGTATCAATTTTACTTTTTTCCTCTTATTGTCAAACTCCTAACTCAAATTGATTTTACATTAAAGCTCTTAGGAGATTTTGGATCAAATTACGGTCTATTAAAGAATGGGTTAGGCTACATATGAGGCTAGCAAAAGAACAAGGTAAAGGCTCAATGGGGCTAACTAAGATAATGTGCAAAGGTAGGTCAAAAGAAGGCATGAACAATGGCTATCAAAGAAATGCCTAAATATTCTCCTAAACTCACAATCTTTATTTCGCTTTGCACACACACCAGGAAAGTTCTAGCATCAGTTGCAATAAGGAATATACAACAGTCTTACAAACTCATGGCATATGGTCAACTCAATTAGGAGCATTATAGATTCTCGACCCAATAATTAAATGAATTCAACTAAAACCAACAATCACAACAAGAGTCACAACTAGAGCCTAGGTGTTTCAAACATAATGATCCATCGCATACTCATGCTATAATGCAATATGATCCACAAGAAAATTTACATGCAACAAATGACTAATTTTCTCTTAAGACGGTCGTCATCCATCCATCATCAAGAAAAGCACCTAACTATGACTAAATCAAACAAACATCTAACAAGAAACAAAATAAACAAAATAACTGATCCTATCACAGAATTATACTAGGGAGAAGGTACTAATTTCTTACAAAACAAGCATCAAAGTAACCATCCTCTCTATACTTAATCTAGGCACTATCCTCGATGCAAATAACAAGCTAAAGAACCTGGCTAGTGGTACTCTTCATCCACATTAGGAGTCATGCCACCTGCATGGAGATCATCATCGAAGCCATTTTTTTTGTATTCATCACATCACCCATGTCATCCACACATAATGAAACTAACTACAATTAAGATGAAGGTAGTGAAGTCACCACCTCACACTTAATTTGTTAGTATAAGCCAATTAAGTGTTATTGTCAGGTACTCAGACATCACCGATATACACTTTGATATGGTGCACCAACATTAGTCGCAATACAATTCACTCACTTTAATTTCCCAAATTCTATTTTAATGAAGCACTTTTTGAACAAAATCATGCCCTACAGCTTCAACCATATAAATATATACAGAACACCATCACTTTCACATGATTTTCTCTACATTATGTTTAACACAATAAGATGGAAACTAATAGTTACACAGCTACCATATTGGTTGTGAACAATTCACTCACATGTACAAGCTCAAGTACTATAAAAATGGTGCTTATCTTCCTAAGATGTTCAAAATCTTTATTTGACATAGACTTTGCAAGAATTTAATTCATAATCCTCGAGAAATCAATTAACTATAAGAAAAGGTCACAATAACTACGTGTTAAGAAAGTAAAACTTACCTTGAAGATGGAACATTGAGGAAGGAAGGGGGAAATTCTTGAGATTGTTAAGCAAAGAGTAATCTTGAAGGGCAAAGAGAATGGTGAGGGAGAAATCTTGTATGGCTTAGGGGTAAAATAAGGATGAATTTGGGTATTTAGGGTGCAGAGTTTATTAAAAGAATGAAATTTGGATCGGTTTGACCCAATTCAAAGAAGGATATATGTTGAAATTGGAAGGGTGTGCGGCGCACAAGTTATCGCACAAGTTTAAGTGTGTGCCACATTGGTCATCGCATACGTAAAAAAGTAAGCCTATACAGTATGGTGTGCGACGCACATGTTATCGCACAAAGGTAAGTATGCGGTGCATATGTTATTGCACAAGTTTAAGTGTACACCGCCCAAGGTATCGCACAAGTTAAACAGTGAGGGTGTGTGGTTGGGTGTGCGATGCACAAGCTATTGCCAACATTAAGGTGTGCGCCGCATAAAGTGTTGCACAAGTTAAGTTGTTCGCTACACATGGTAACACTTACTTGAGGCAGTGGGTTTAGGCTATATCTTAGGTGATACCTTTGCCATGGCCTATGTAAACTTGGATACCACACACCCTATAGTACACTTAAACTTGGATGTCATGCACCCCATTCCCTATGCTACCACCACAGGCCTACTTGAAAATCACAATATAAAGTCGCACTGCAAAGCTTTGGGGGGAGAATTAATATAATTTGGGTCACAACTCTAACACGAGTCATGACTCGAGCCTTAATATTTGACCACTCCAACTTACCTGTAATCTCACAGTTACTCCTAACTTACTACCTTTGATATGGCTTAATTCCAAACCAAATTTGGTATCAATCACCTCATTAGTACTTCATGCACCTACACTTAATCAAAAACAACCAAAATGATTAGAAGGATGGGTTGCCTCCCACCAAGCGCCATAGTTTTAGTCATGGCTCAACTCTTATTTTTGTATTTTTATTTAACATGATAAAATGAAAATAAAATCATGGGTTACCTCCCATGCAGCACCTGATTTAACATCACAGCACGACTCGATTATTTTGACTACTCAGACTTCACAAGATACATCGATGATACCATTTGTACCTTTTTGGTTGGATCAAGAAAATGATTTATTCCAAGTCCAGCCACTTTGAAGTCACTCACATCTTTGCTTGCAAGTTCAACCAAACTAGCTATGGTCTCCACAGTAGGTTTATCCTTAAATGGTACATCTCACTCATCTTTGTAAAATACATTAATAATTGAAAAGACACTCATCTTCTTTTATTGTTTCATGGATATACATACTTCAAAACTAACCTCTTTTTCGTTGAGCCTAAATTACAGCTCATTCAACTCTAGGTCAACTAATACTCTCCCGGTTGCTAAGAATGGCCTACCCAAAATTATGGGTACTTCAAAGTCCACTTCGTAATCAGGAATTATAAGTCAGCAGGAAATATAAAATCGTCCACCTTTATAAATACATCAGTAAAATCCCAACCAGTCTTTTCACTGATATATCAACCATTACAAGTCACATGTTTGTAGGTGTAGGGTCTCTCAAACCCAACTTCTTATAAATAGCTAGCCGCATCAGATTGATGCTAGCTCCCATGTCGCATAAGGCCTTAGCAAAATCCAGAGACCCAATCGTACAAAGGATGGTGAATGCTCATGAATCTGCCTTCTTCTGCACCAGTGACTTTGTATAAATAGCACTACAATGATGGAGATTATCCACCGTATCATAGCTTATCTCTCATTTCTTTGTCACAAGATCTTTCATAAACTTAGCATATCCGAGCATTTATTCCAGTGCTTCAACTAAAGGCACTTCACTGTCAATTGCTTCAACATAGCCATGAATTTGTTAAACTTTCCTTTACCTTCTTTCTTCTTTAATCATCATGGAAATGGGGGTGGTGGCCTTGGGATTTCAGCTGGATCAACTTTTACCTTCTTTCTTATGTCTTGCCCCACATCACTAACATGCTTCGGCTTAGGTGGTTGTACCACTTTTGCAATTTTTTTTTCAAAACCTCCCAACTCCACAGGCACCACTCAAGATTCATCAACCATCTCCTAATCCATTTAGACCACATCAGTATAAGAGAATGCTCCCAATCCTAGACTAGATAACATTTTACTGCACCTAGTGGTAATGGCCATACACAATCCATTAATCCTTAGATTCTAAACTGTATCACTTGGTAGAGTCCTATTCTATCTTTGGTAAAATGCTACAGATAATTGGCTCATCTGCTGCTCTAGTTGTTTAATAGCGATTGAGTGAGAATTTACTAGTTGACTCATGGAAGATATGTCACTCTTCATAGTAGTCACCCCAGAATTAGTCGCCTCAACTCCTTTTAATAGTTTCTCGATCATGTCCTCCATGGACATTTTGCCTGAACTGGTGGTAGCATTATCACGACTTCCAGAAGGTACATACAGTCCACTCCTGTCACTTTTATTATTCCAATCTCCTTGATAGTTCCAAGTTTGTCTTCCTTGACCAACGATTCGAAAACCCCCTGGTTATGCAAGTAGATAGCTTCTTCCTCGGTGTCTGATTCAGCTTCCTTACTGTGGGACCCCATAGGTTTTACCTTTTTTATATTCCTTGATAGCAAATATTTCGTGAGCAGATCTATCTGGGTTTTCATATGAGCCATATCCTGATCATGCTCCTCTTTTCTCCTACGATGCTTTACTGATATTACATTAGACCCAGTATTGCTTGCTACCACAAAATCTCTGGTTAATTATTCAGCTTCCTGTTGGTTAGCCATTCTTTCAATGAGATGAGGTTCAGATTGAAGGGTAATAATGGTTCTCCTGAACTTCTGGTTTGTGGCATAAACAACAATGAGCCTGTAACGAACAAAAATAAAAATAAACATAAAATAAGGGAACTTGACTGACAGTCAATTAACACACATAAACTCAATCGACAACCGTATTCTCCGACAACAGTGCCAAAATTTGATAAGCCCAAATTACACCTCTCTTATGAGAGCGTAAGCGGTCACTGTCAAATATAGAACCCAACTAGGCTGGGGTCGAATCCCACAGGGAATATGGTGCTAATTAAGTTGTATGCAAATTAGTTGACTTTTAATCATTCGTTTCCATAAAACAAAAAGGGGGAATTTAATTCAGTTCACAAATTAATGGTTTCAGTTTAACAAGATGAAATATCATAGTAGTATTCAAATTCAGAGAAATAGCAAGCTAGGGTTATGTCCACCTTATAGTTTTCAACAATTTCTAACTATGGGCTTTTTGAATTCATACATGCATCGTGCTTATAGAGAAATGTATTGTATTTAATAACATAATCCTAGTGTTTCTCAATCATCAAGGACTAATTCACTTTAGTTCTCTCGAATCAAAAGTATTTACAAAAACAATACGAAATCTCCAAGTAGTTAATCCTGTTAAGGCATTAACATATGAAATAAGGGTTGGAAATCCCATTTTCTTGTCACTACTTTCTTTTTCGAACCTCAACCTTTCTATCGAACAAGTTGAGTTTTAAGGAACATCCTCTATGTTTGCAACCATGAGAATTAAAGATAAACGAAGAGAGTATGATATAAGTAGATCAAAACATGATGAATTCAAAAAAACCAAAGTAATAGGTTGTATGTTACACGGCTTCCATAACCCTAACTAATAAACTTAGCTACTCATGAATAAAACGGGAATCACAAAAGAAATATTCATCATACCAAAAAATAGAAGATGATCTTGGTGTGCGAATAGTGAAAACAAGAGAAAAAAATATTTTTCTCTCTTTCCCAAGCTAAGCCGCCCTTCTCCTCTTCAAAAACTAATACAAACTATTCAATAATGATAAAAATTCAGCATCAAGTCTTTTTAATAATTTCTCTCATATTTGCCTTCTAAGTCACTGAACTAATTATAAATGATAAATTAGTCTTGGACATAGTTTCTAGGCGCCACATTTGGTCCAACAAGCTACTTTTCTCTTGTGTCATATGCCATCCGCATTTCATAGTCTCATTATGTCTCCATTTACCTCATTAATACCTGAAATCATGCTAATCACATTACTTAGCTCAATTACATAGAAGTAGAGTAAAAACAAAAGAAACTAGGCACTTTGTTCTCCAAACTTAGATAAAATATGGGTAAGCTATGATGCTTAGGCCTATAAATACACCCAAAATCAGTGACAGTTCGTTGACAAAGTTCTAGTATAGAAATTAGTGCCAGGGCAATGGTTGAGAAAATAATTAAAAAATCACATGATGAAGGGCTACTTATTGAAAAGAAAAATTCTTTGAATATCTTGATAGTAAATGTTAAGAACGGAACTTCCCTATGGGTTCTTGCACAACAAATTATTTGAATTTTTTAAAGTACTGCTCGAAGACGGAGTCTCATAGACCAAGAAGCAAATGTTCACCATTACCATCCCGAAGAAATGTAAAATCACTATGAAGAAGGTGGTGTGAAACATCACTCAATGGTGATAGATCATATTTCTACCTAGGATAGAGAAAATACAAAAGTGGATTGAGTGACTGCTCTACTTACCAAAAGGGATGCCAAGATCACTCAATTAAAGTTAGTCTTAGTGTGGGACCTTGCATCGTGGATGCTTTAAAAATAGAAAATACTTAGCTTACCAAATGGACTGATGAATTAACCTACATGATCCTCAGAACTCATATTGATGTTGATGATCATTTGACTATGGTTCTCAAGTCTCTCTCCAAGCCCTCTTCCTAAGTCTCTTATCTTTTTGTATGTTAACCTTTATTTCTAAAAGTCTGTGTTGTCTAGTTATGGCATATGCTTGGCTATATTTTATGACTTTGGTATTGTTTTCTTCACTATATCTTTACTACATATTATGTTACCTAGTGTTTTCCTACCTCTTGCTTCAGTGCTCTTAACTTTCTTTTTATGTTGTTATTACCTCAGTGGTAATGAGTTAACCTAAAATAATTTACCTCTCCTTGTTTTACTGTTAATTAGTTTAATGATGCCAAAAGGGGAAAATCATGTGAGTTAGTAATTGGTTGTAAAACTTTAGCTATCACAAAAGGGGGAACATATAGGGAATAAGTATAGTGACAAGAGAAACAAAAATGAGGGCTAGTGTCAGGGAAATCATCCTAATCTGGGTCCACTACTGGCTTAAGTTTGTCATCATCAAAAAGGGGTCAAATAACTTATTCATGGTTTTCATGGTTGGCAGAATTATTCTTGTATATGATGATTGATAAACTTAAAAAAGGGACAAAAAAAGCAAGAAAGTATATTATATGCAGATGCTGATAATACGTGGAACTAATAAGGGAGATGCTGGTGATAGAAGGAACTAATGAGGGACCTAGTTCGCCTAGATGGTAGGAGAAACTAAAGAAGGGATAAATGTTGATAGTATGAAAACTCTCTGAACCTGTTGTTGTTATATTAGTTATTTGATTATCATCATAAAAAAGGACTGGTACGTCGTTGGTGAGAGGGGGAAGCAAAGGTGCTTGGTTAAAGTGGAGTTCGGATAAATCTTAGTGTAAAGGGGAAGTGCGAGTTTGTGTTTGTCATCATCGAAAAGGAGGAAAATATTGGGTTCAAGACTCTTTTATAATGTCATATTTTGGTGATTAATAAACCTAATCGAAGGACCATTTACTCAAACTAGTATCCATAAATATAGTAGTACAAAATTGTCTTATGTGCCAGTTGTATTGTATTATCTAGTAGTGGCAGCAGAATAATGGGACGTGCACCGTAATTCTCCACTTTTGTGTCCACTAGTGAGAAGGATTCTTTCCAATTCTCATCATATATATTCATCATCTTGAGAAGGAAAGTTTAGGTTTTGTATATCCTCAAAAGGATCACTCGTTATAGCAAAAACCATCACATCTCTTTAAGCTTAAAGCTCTTACAACAAGGGACCTGCTCTCAACCAAGTTAGTATTATTAGTCTATTGTTGTTTGAGTCTTTGTAATTGTGCTAAATTGTAAATCTATTCCTATTATGAGAAGAAAGTATAGGTGTATTATTTGACTCTTTTTGTCAGGAGGTATATCAACTAGAGGGAGTTGATAGTTGTGCTAGAGTTAGCCAAGGTGGGTTGACTAGAGTTAGTTGACTGAAGGCTATAGTTGGTGTGTTGACTAGAGTTAGTTGACTAGAGCTTGGTGTTTCCATTAGCTCAAGGGAATGAGGTTAAGAGGTAAACAATAGGAATATAAGAGAAAGTCTGCAATCTTACTATTGCCATGTTCTAGTAAAATTTGTTGGTGAATTGCACTGGGTAGGTCATGATTTTATTTCCTTAAGAAAGTAGGTTTTATTTAAACATCTTGTGTTATTTCCTTACTCTTTTTTATTTTTTATTCTTATCATTATTTATTTCCTCATATAAGGACCAAGTAACGAATCACAAGATCTTCTGGTGATTTTTTTTGTGTTTGTTCTTTAGGTAGTCCTTTCAAGAAGGATGCTACTTTTGAATTACCACAACTACTTGAAATACCTCATTTATCACTATACATTCAATAGTAAGGTCATGAAAAGGGACTTACGATTCGGGAATTTGTGCTCCAACCGAATTTTATCTTCTACCTTTTAGTCAAAAAATTTGATAGCTACGAACTTCTTTAATCATGCATATTCAATTCTATACTTCTATCAAGTGTTATTCATTGTTCTTTTAAATTTTTTGTAGAAATATATATATTGTACAATCATTCTCTACAGCACTTTGGATGTATCCCTTGTACAATAAGTTTGAATGTGCCCCGGTCTCAAGTACCATATAACGCTAATTTTTAGTAATTCCTTCATCAGGAACAAGAGGATATTCATTTTTTAACCTTTTTAATTCTAGTATGGTCATTAAAAAAATCTTTTTTTGACAACCTTTGAAGTTAACACCTGAAAACTTTTTAGTTTCTCTACCAGTGTCATTGCATGAGCAATATTTGAATGGTTTGATGAGAAAATAGACGTTGCTGCAGCAGTTTTCATTCCAAAATTGATATTAATTTCTTTATCATTTTTACCGTCAATATTTGACACATAATTTAGTATAACAGAATACTAACAATAAAGAATTTATCTTTATTCACATTTTTTCTAGTTAACGGTGAAGTTTTTATATTCTTCGAATCACTAACACGGTGAGCTTTTAACATTTCTATTGAAGTTTTTATATTCTTCAAGTTGGAATAAAAGTTTAAATATAGTAGAAAATCATAAAGATTTTAATCTCTAGAAATAAAATACTGATCAAAATATATGTAAATAATTTCCTTAAGATTATTATTCAATTTGTATTCAAAATATAAATGTGAACAACAAAATAAAATTCAAACTATTTTAAGAAATATTAAAACAAAATGAAAGGATTAAATTGAGCTTACTGAATTCATAGTGTGTCTTTAAACAATCAATGTACCTGAGGTTTTAAAATATATCCTTCTAGAGTAGAATGATTTACTCACCAGTGTAGAGGTACCACAAATGTCAGAGAATAACAAATTCACTAAACGATAATAAATCAAACTAAAGGATTTACAGTGCAAGAAGAAAAAGTGTAGAGGGTATATTTGTATAAAATGTCTAAGGAATCAACATATGTGTGCATATGTGTGTGTGTGTATATAGACCATCAAGTACTACTTTAGAAGAGAAATGGTTCTTAAAAATGGACTCACTCATTCATGTCAGCCTCCTATATTTATGTTTTATGTTCTAATAATAGCAAACTAATAAGTGAACTTTGCAGAATATTGAAGATCTCTAATGATGGAAGGAGATCTCATACAAAGGACATTGAAGATCTCAAATCATGGGAGGATATCTCGCACAAGGCAAGGAATATTCTCTAAAAAAATATCGTGCTAAATATGGAGCCAGATCAAAGATATTGAAGATCCCTAATGATGAAAGGAGATCTCACACAAAGGACATTGAAGATCTCAAATCATGGGAGGATATCTCACACAAGGCGAGGAATATTCTCTCAAAGAATATCGTGCTAAATATGGAGCCACATCAAAAGTAGGATATCGCTTGACAAGGTAAAAAAATCATATCAACTAAAGATCCCAATAGAAAAGAAAATTGGACGCACCTCACAATAAGATCAAAGGAGAAGGAAGATCTCACAACTTACATAGACATATCTACTATGGACATGTATAGATATGAGAAAGGAAAATCGCACCAAGTATGGACATATCTGATATAGACATACCATAAGGTGCAAACTCCCTCAATCAAAGAATCAACTCAAATCCTTAATTGAGAAGAAATCTCTTGGGTTTCCTTATAAAGAAATGAAACATATACAATAGAAGACTATAAAAGCCAAAACGAAAGAAAGAAGATACTGCGCAACTTCAAAGAAGAATATAAAAGTGTCTCGATCTTAGTCTCACAAGGCTTTGTAACTTTTAGTTTACAATTCACTATAATATTTTTGGCCTAAGGCCACTCTTGTAAAGTGTGGCCTTTGATCAAAGGATACACTTTCGAACTTTAGGCAATACTATTTGGCAAGTGGCCTAAAAAGGCGTAACCTTTGATCAAAGGCCACGCTTTTCAAGTGTTGCAATATCAGCTATATTTAAAAATCTGGGCCATTAAGGTATAAAGGTCACGCTTTTGCAGCTTATCATTGGCAACACATTTATTTGATAAAACTAAACTTACAAGTGTTGCCTTTGTTTTGCTATTGGGCACGCTTCACAAGCATAGTCTTTTATAGCACCTCTATAATAACACTTAAAAAATGTTGCCTTTGTTTTACTATTAGGCACGCTTCACAAGCGTAGCCTTTTGTAGCACCTTTATAACAACACTTAAAAATGTAGTCTTTTTTTATTACTAGCCACACTTAAAAACGTAGCCTTTTATACATCCTCTATGACAACACTTGTGAAGTGTAAGCATGTTTTAGCCACACTTTTGAAGTGTAGCAATATTGCCTAAAATTTGATAGTTCAAGCCACATTTTACGGAAATGGCATTTGGCATATAAAATTTTAGTACATAATTTCTAATTGAAAAATAATTATCTTGATCGAAATGTATACATCACTAAGCACATTACATAAACATACATATTTATGTATAATCTCACGCACCAATTAGCTAATAAATAATTGAAGTGATAGATTTGATTTCAAAAAAATATGTCTTTTACATACTAATTAGAAAACAGCATAATAAAAATTTGTACCAAGTTCCACACAAAACAAAATGTATATAAATGTATATCAAAATATTTCAAAAACTCTTGTGCGCCCACCATTCAAATTTGATCCCCCGCATTGATCCTACATATTCAAATTCGATACCTTGTGCTTGTTACCTCTCAAGTGTTGATCATAACATAGATCTCTAGAGTATTAAACTTCACTGTCTTTACAGTGGTGAACAATGTTTGATGTAAGCTTCTGTTGAGGTGACACAAAGCCAGAGTTGCTGGACGAATCTGCATTTTTCTTTCTACATGAGTAAGGGTGTGCAGAGCTTAGAGATTGATGTGGTGAAGATGTCATACTTGGAAAATGATTTGTCAGTAGGGCTATATTGGGAGCAAAAAATGGAATTTCAGCATTTAAACTTGAATTGCACTTGACGATGGTACCTGATAGAATGAAAAAAGTGGTATCAGCAGCAACGGTAATGAGCAGTGAACCCGAGAAAACAAATATTTAGCATTAGTTGCTTTTATACTTGTAGATTTTATTATTACTTACTCTGTCCATTAGATCCCAAATGTTTTTACGTCTCTTGAGGAACTTCGGTGTGTATGTAAGTTGTTGCACCACAATCAATTATTCTACCAACAGATTTCATGTTTTTACAAAATGTTTTCTATTTTTTACCTAAAAGATAGATATTTTCTTTTAGATTAGAATATTTTGATACACAGAACATTAGATATACAAAGTTAACTCTCATGATTCAATGAATGAAATCAGTTAATGGATCAGGGAAGGGAAGAAATGCTCAGCACTTACATTTGAATTGCTCTTTGAGATGGTACCAGACAGAGTGAAAGGAATAAAAATCTTATAAATATCAGCAATAAAACTATACAGTGTGTGCCAATAAATGTAACATTCTACAGTAACTACTTTGAGGTTCTCAACTCTAAAGAAAATAGATGATGGATCAGTCAGATTCAGTGACAATGTTAGAGGCAACGTCATTGGAATTGGCTCAGTAAAACTCAGCTCATCATGTGAATTCATTGAAGTATATCTAGTGGATGACCTTTGTAATGACCCAATTTTCTGAAATCAAAATGTCACACGGTGCTCATGATTCCGAAGGACCACAAGCAAACCCTCTACTGATATTTGTACTTGAGCACAGCATAATATAGATAATAAATGCAAAAACTGGCCATAAGGTTCAAAACATCTAAAAATACTCAAAACTGAAAACTAAATACTGATACATCTGTCCAAAAAGCCTCTAAATTATCTGAACTGTGGAGTTGATGGGACATGTCCCTAACTAACTTCGTCTACTGAAAATAAACAAAACTTGATGCAATAATAAACTTAGGATCATCCTCAAATAAAGAGGACTCACTGCTACGTCTACTTTTGCTGATTGGGACTGAGCTACTAAAGGTACTCTGGATCTCATGCCTCTAAACCTATGGCGTCAAATAAAACACCATAGTGCAAATGCGTCAGTACGAGAATATACTGAGTATAAAAATGAGGTAAGGCTAAATGCAAGGGCTTAAGCATGAACAATTACTTAACTGAATAATCATGGGAATACTGAATGTGAACATATGCATGAATGCACAAACCATAGCTAAAATCATCATGACTCTGAATACTGAAACTCAAATACAACTTTACTGTCATCTGAACTCACTACTTATACTAAGATACTGAATAACTGAATCTCTTGATATCGATAACTGAGTACTAAAGTTTAGATCAGTCTTATCTAGTGAGTGATCTCGAAAACTGATGATACTAAAACTAATTAACTGAATCTACTCATATCAATGACTGAACTCTGAGCTTGCTGCTCTCGACTGACTGAATCTAAGATCAAACCTCTATAACGGGTAATCCCTTAATCTACAATCAATGATAAGAAATAATCATGTTTTAGATCAAACCTATCTAGCGGAAGATCTCTGAATCTAATAATGAGAATAATCACTGAATCTGAGAATGAGATCAGGCCTATCTGACGGGTGATCTCTTGATCTGATAATAAGAATACTCAACTAAATCTGAGACTGAGATCAAGCCTATCTAACGGGTGATCTCTAAATCTGATAATAAGATTACTCAACTGAATTTGAGACTGAGATCAAGCCTATCTAACGGGTGATATTTGGATCTGATAATGAGATTACTCAATAACTTTATGTGGGACCATGCCTATCTAGCGGGTGGTCCATAAGTCAATGGAACTATCTAAGTTCCTTACTGAGATAGATGACTGTATCTAACAGTCCTGATTTCTGAGTTCTACTCTGAAGATTGATACTGAAACTGCAAACGTGGGAGTGCTCACTTAATCTATATGCCCCAAATCTGAACTGGTGGGGTCCAACGTGTACCCCAACTGGAAGGGTGTCAGTACCATGCCATGATTAAAGACCTCTACTCTGGTCAAACCTCTCTAACGGGTAACCTTCACAGGAAGTCAAGCCTAAGGCAGTATAATAGTCAAGCCTTATTCTAACGGGTAACTCTTGCTCCTGCCCTGGCTATGCAGTTCTGGAATTCAGGGATTGCTCCTAACGACTCTACCTCTCTAACGGGGAATTGCCATCCCGAACTCACTCAGTGCTAGCTCCTACTCCCAACTGAAAGACTCTAAACTGATTCTTAACTGAACTTAAACTAAGCTGAATCTGTTACTGATCATATTTCTCAAATGATCTGACTGAGTTATGTTGAATTCACTTGGTTCTGTATCTGACGAAATATTATTAAATCTCATTGTCTGACTAAATAATACTGAGCTCGGGATAGATTACTCGAATACTATGAGGACTGAACTAATACTTGATTACTACTAGATCTGAGTTGAGTACTGAACTGAGGCTAGAATACTAGCGACACTGAGATTACTGAGATTTCTTACGTTTTGTATCTGTCTGGGAGTACAGAGCTCTATAACTCAGTGAGTTCTGAGGATCGTGGCTTGACTGAGATTATCGAGAAAACTGACACTGACTCTAGACTACAGCTAATTTGTCGTGTATAAATACCCCCAGGACTCGATGACATAAAAGTAAAACATAGCCATTCTTGAATAATCAATATCATGGACATTCATTCACCATCACTATCACTAAAGTAGGGGTGGCAAACGGGCGGGTCAAGCCGAATATGGGCGAGTCAAAAGTGGGTCATGCAAAAATGGATAAAATCTCCAATCCAACCCATATTTGATTATGGATAAAATGGATAAACCCAATGGATAATTTGAATATGCATATTATCCGTTACTTCTTATTATATAAGGACAAAAGTACTCTTATATTACAAGAAAAACTACACGACTTAGCAAAAAGTTTTTAATTATTAAATTTAGCCTAAGTTTCGATTAATTACAATCCATACCCTCTCTTGCTAATTAAATATCTCCATAACCCCTCTCTTTTATTTCTCTCTGAACTATCTCTTTTTCTCTTTCTTTTTGTTTCTTTTCCAACTATTTTTTCTTCTTTTTCTTCTTTTTTCCTTCTCCTTTTTTTCTTTTTCATTTTTCATTTTTTATTTTTCATTTCTCATTTTTTCTTTTCCATTTTTTTCTTTTTTTATTTTTCTATATTTATTTTTTCACTTTGTTATATTTTTTTGTCATTTTCCCATTTTTATATTTTCTTTTTCATTTTGCTTTGTTCATTTATTCTTTTTCATTTTCATTTTTTGTATTTTTTTCTCTCATTTTTTGTTATTGTATTGTATATTTATATGTAACATACTACATACTTCAAATAAATTTATTATTTGTATTTTAATAGTTTAAAATATTTATAATTTATTATTTATATTTTTACACAAACAAGTGTATGAATTTATTGTGTTTGTTTGAGTCTAAAATATACAAATATGCATGCATCATTTATACAAAAGTATCGTTAGTATTTGTATGTCAATTTTACCATTTGTATTTGTATATAAACAAGTACCATTTGTATTTGTATAGTTCAAGTTGTATTAATATGTATCATATTTGATACAATTATATCAATAAAAATACAAATGATAGTATGAACTATAAAATAAAAATACAAATGCAATTATATCAATAAATATAAAAATATAAATAATAGCGTGAACTATAAAATAAAAATAGTCATCCAAGTGCAAACTATAAAATACAAACACAATTATATCAATGAGTATAAAAAGAAAAATGAGAAAGAAAAATTAAAAAGGGAAAAAAAAGGAAAAAAGAGAAATAGAAATTAAAGATAGAAGAGAGAAAAAAACCAAAAGAAAGAAATGAAAAAGGGAAAAAGAAAACAAAAATAGAAAAAAGAAAAAGAAAAAAAAGGAAAAAAGAAAAAAGAAAAAGGGTGGTTCAAATAATTTAAATGAAACAACAATACAACAACAACAAACCCAGTTTATTCCCACATAGTGACGTCTGGGGAGGGTAAGATGTACGTAGTCCATACCACTACCTTCGGAGAAGTAGCAAGGCTAAAATAAATTAAATGAAAAAAGTCAGTTTTTACAAAAATGAAGTTCAAAAAAAAAATAAAAAAGTTATGAAAATAAAAATTCAAAAAATGGAAAATATTTTCTATTATTTTTTTAAAAAAATATTTTTGAAAAAAAAATTCTTCATTCCAAACACACCCTTAATAACTATACTTTAGATATTGCTACATCTTCACACATGTCATACTTTAAGGAGAGTGTAATTGGTGGATACCCATGGGTTAACCATATTTTAGAATGGATAATATGGATTGACCCATATTTGACCCACTATTAAATGGGTCGGATACCCAACTCATTTAACATGGATAAAATGGGCGGATAACCATATAATTTATCCATTTTGGCACCCCTACACTAAAGCATCTCTTCAAGTATTTAGAAATCATAAACATGTGATAGTATAGGGAGACATGCTATTGGCTCATACTCCATTCAACAAGGTCTTACACCAAACACTCAGCATGTATTAAAGTCTTAGCATGTATCGAAGAGTACATAATTGGGGAATTTCATGTTATCATATCACAATTCATTCACTAAGGCTTTTCAACAATGGCATGCATGAGCTTGCACACAATTTGGGATTTCTAGTCAACATGTTATAATGGCTCTAATTCCTTCACATAAGCATTTTATCAAACATATGGGGAGCATGCTTTTCTTATTCAACAATTTGTTTACTTAATTGACATGAACATATCACTTAACAAGAAACTTGAAGAGGGTTATCATGAACATCACATGAATATCACATATTAGGGTTAAATCCTGAAACCTCATCAACAAAACATGAATTAAAAACTCAATAATAGCATGAACTCCAATTTTAATTCATATAAATCATGAAAACTCATAAACATAAGATCTTTGAAATCTAGAAAGGGGTTCTTGAGCTTCTTGGATGAAAGAGACCCAAGAATCGACATCTACATACCTTAGGAAACTCTTTCTTGAAGACTCTTGGAGAGATTCTTGATTTCTCTTGATTTTTTTCTTAAAGAAGAAAGAAGGGTTTTGATTTTGTAGAAACTCTATTTTTGATGTTAAAGATAAGAAATGAAGTTGGGAGACTTGATTGGATATAAATAGGGGCTGAAAAGAGTGGAAAAAGACCAAAAAGTCCTTTTAAAAATGACTCAAAAATACTGAACGGGGGCTGCGACGGTCGAAGCAACGGTCTGTCGCTTAGTCTGATGGTCCGTCGGATCGTCCATCGTATATCGATCAGAAAAAGAACATGCTGCCTCAATGCGATGGTCTCATTGATGGTCTATCGCAAACCCGATGGTCCGTCGGATCCATCGCACGTTGGCCAGATGAGGCCACACTGCCTCAGCGACGACGGTCCCAGCGATGGTCCATTGCAAACCTGACAGTCCGTCGTCCTGGCCATCACACTTGGGCCAAGAAAGGAGTCACTGCCTTGGTTCTGATTGGCTGGTCCACGATCTATCGCAATATCGACAGTCCATTAACTCGGCCATCGCACTTGGGTGGTTTCAACTGCTTTCAGTAAAATAGCCATAACTTCCTCGTCTGATGCCGTATTTTGACGAAATTGGTATCTATGGAAAGATTATTCAATGATCTACATGAAAAAAAGTCAATATTAGGGAAATTCTACATGGTTTAAAATATTTCTCACTTAGAAAGATACTTCTTAACCTTTTAGGGTCGGATTCACACTCCACTGAGCACGCTCTAACGCTCAGACTATGAGAGAATTTTGCGTGGTCTTACAACCTTAAACATAATTTGCTTAGCATCAGTCAGCTGAGTGATGCTGGTTTTGGAGTCCTTTTCAAAGCCAAATATTGCTCAATCAAATATGACAAAAGAGACGTCTCTCTCATAAAAAAGTACAAAGAGAAGCTGGATATTTCATCACCTATGTTCACAGTAATTACGAAGGAGAATTTGAAAAAAAGGTATTTGAGAAATACTGTGCTCAGAACGGATACCCAAAACTTCTCATCGCCTTAGTCTCCTTAACAAAATAGTATGGTGGAGCAAAAGAATTGGTCTCTCCAAGAAAATTCCAGGACCATGCTGTTATAACATAATCTCCTAGATCACTTTTAGGAAGAAGCAGTAAGTATAACATGTCACATCATTAACATATGTTTGATCAGACCTATTCTACAGAAACTGCCTTATGAACTATGGAGAGGAAATAAGCCTAACATTAGCTACCTTTATCTTCTTGGATGCTAATACTTTATCCAAAATAATGGTAAGATTAACTTGGAAAAATTTGATCCACGAAGTAGCGAGGGTATTTTCCTTGGGTATTCTCCTATTAGCCGCGCTTACAGGGCTTACAATAAAAGAACCTTATGTTTTGAAGAATCTATACACATTGTATTTGATGAATACAATCACCCACTTATGAGTTTGAATATTGATGAAGAACAGGTGAGTGATCTATAATTTGGAGCCAATGCTAGCACAACCTTTGAGCCATCACAATATGAGTTGACTATACCCCCTTAGGAGTCGACTCCCACAGCAAATATAGTTAAACCGACTATTCTAAGAGAATGAAAACACGATGCTAGCTATCCAAATGAATTTATCATTGAAAATCTAGATGATAAGATGCAAACATGAGCATCATTGAGAAAGCAAGTATCTGTTGCCCTTATATCTCAAATTAAACCAGAAAAAATCGATGAGGACCTCAAAGATGAATCATGGGTTGAAAAAATGAAGGAAGAATTAGACCAATTTGAATGAAATCAAGTTTGGACTCTGGTTGAAAGACCCAAAAACTGCTCAGTAATTGGAACTAGATGGGCCTACCGAAATAAATTGGATGGAGAAGGTAAGATAATCAGAAACAAAGCCAGACATGTAGCTCAAGGCTACTACCAAAAAGAAGGTATTGATTATGATGAAACTTTTGCTCCTGTGGCAAGGTTAGAACCAATTCAAATTTTATTAGCTTTTGCTGATTTCAAATGTTTTAAGTTATATCAAATAGACATAAAAAAACATCTTCTTAAATAGTTCTATTTATGAGGAAGTTTTTGTAAAACAACCCCCCAGGTTTGAAAATTCATCTTATCTAAATCATGTTTTTAAATTGTCAAAAGCACTCTATGGTCTCAAACAAGCTCCAAAGGCTTGGTATGAGAAATGAGTACTTTCTTACTAAATAATAATTTTCAAAGAGGTAAAATTGATACAACCTTATTCATACAGAAGCTTGATTCAAATCTTATTATTATGCAAATTTACGTTGATGTATTATTTTTGGTAGTCCTAACATCTCTGTGTGTGAGAATTTTGCTAATTTTGATGAAAGGAGAATTTGAAATGAGTCTTATGGGAGAGATCATATTCCTCTTGGGATTACAAATCAAATAAACTCTCAAAGGTACCTTCATCAGTCAAGCTAAGTACACAAGAAAATCATCAAAAAATTTGGTATGGAAAAAGAAAAGGCCTATAGAACTTTGATGAGTCCATCCACAAGTCTTGATTTAGACTCGTTTAGGAAGGATGTTAATGAAAGTATGTACTGGGGAATAATTGGATCACTACTTTATTTGACCTCCAGTCGACCAGATATTATGTTCAGTGTATATAAGTGTGTCAGGTTCCAGTCAACTCCCAAAGAGTCTTATCTAATTGCCATCAAAAACATCATATGATACCTCATAGGAACTCAAGACATTGGACTATGGTACCCTTGTTCTTCCTATTTTGATTTAATTAGATATTCAAACGCGGACTTTGTAGGTGATAAAAGTGATAGAAAAAGTATTAGTGAAACGTGTCAAATTCTTAGTGATGACTTGATCTCATGGCACAGCAAGAAGCAAACTCCAGTTACTCTTTTAACGACTGAAGTCGAATACATAGTCGTTGAAAGTTGTGGTACTCAAATTTTATGAATTATGCATTAACTACTTGATTTAAATTTGTCCATTTAATTTGTTCCCATATTATGTGATAACACGAGCGCTATTAGTTTATCTAAATATATTGTGCATTATTTTAGGGCCAAACACATTGATATTAATCATCATTTTACTCGAAATCATGTAAAAAATGGTGATTTTTTGTTAACATTTGTTGACTCCGAATATCAAATAGCAAATATTTTAACAAAACCTCTGTTAGAAGAAAGATTTTGTTACCTTAGAAAAAGACTTGGTAGTCTCAGCTTTAATGAATTATGAGTCTTATTTTTGGTCAAAAATCTCGTTTACTTATTCCAATTTTCTCATTAGTTTTTAACCAAAAAATTGGTTTTCAAAAGAGGGTCTTGTCCCTTGTTTTTGCTGGGTTGTAAAATAATTTTTAATACACTAGCTGCCACACTATTTGTTTTGTCTAGTACTTGTTAGTTAATAGATTAAATCTCTGATATCTATCTATTGCTCTTTTTGCTACTCTGTGGTTCTTTTTTATTATGCCAAAAGGGGGAGAAAGACAGGAACATCATAAGTGCCTACAATCAGAGGGAGCAAGCCGACTACAGTGACAGACAGGGAAGTTAACTGATGTTTATGCTTGTTTGTCATTATCAAAAAGGGGGGGATTATTAGCCTCATATATTTATATTTTATGTTTTAATAATGAAAAAATAATAAGTAAACTTTACAGGATATTGAAGATCCCTAATGATGGAAGAAGATCTCACATAAAGGACATTGAAGATCTCAAATCATAGGAAGATATCTCACACAAGTCAAGGAATATTCTTTCAAATAATATCGTGCTAAATATGGAGCCACATCAAAGATATTGAAGATCCCTAATGATGGAAGGAGATCTCACACAAAGGACATTGAAGATCTCAAATCATGGGAGGATATCTCGTATGAGGCAAGGAATATTCTCTCAAATAATATTGTGCTAAATATTGAGCCACACCAAAAGTACGACATCACTTGGCAAGGCAACAAAAATTATATCAACTAAAGATCCCAATAGACAAGGAAATTGGATGCACCTCATGACAAGATCAAAGGAGAAGGAAGATCTCTCTACTTACATAGACATATATAGATGTGAGAAAGAAAAACCACACCAAGTATGGACATACTATAAAGTGCAAACTCCCTCAATCAAGGAATTAACTCAAATCCTTGATTAAGAAAAAATCTCTTGGGTTTTCTTATAAAGAAAAGAAGTATATACAACGGATAACTATAAAATCCAAAATGGAAGAAAAAAATACTATGAAACTTCAAAGAAGAATATCAAAGTGTCTTAATCTTAGTCTCACAAGGCTTTGTAAATTTTAGTTTACAATTATTATATAAAGAGTAGGATCGAGTCAACTTTATAACATCAACTGAAGCTGTGTCATAAGATCTGAAGAGCAAAATAAATCTTTAAAACTTGTTTTCCATCACTGTACTCAAGCCAATATTGAACGGTCTTAGGAAACTTTGAAACCCAAAGGGACTAGAAGCAGGCACCACATTGGTGTTCCAAACCAGGATAAATTTCTCTGTCCTTACTTTATGTTAAATTATTTATTTGCTTAATTTTTTTAAATCTAATCTGTTTTGTGAAGTGTACTGATCAGTAAGTGAGTCGACTGTGAAGAGTCAGTATTCTACTCCCAAAAAAATTTTTAATTCACCCTCCTCTTGAATTTCAGTTCAGATAAAACGAGTATCAATAAATGAGTGTGTGGTCTGCAGATCAACCTTTATAGCCAAAGAACACTCCATTCATCCAAATTAGAAAGGTAAAGAAATGCAAAGCTTGTATGCAGAGGAGATGTAGTCTACATATCAGCTAATGATGTAATAACTCAATTTTTTATTACCGAAAATAATCAAATAAATATCTAAATTTATTACATTAATGCCAAGTTAATGTCATAATTAGCTATCGTTAGGGGCATTGATAATTTTGAAACAAAATCTAAAAAGGGATGAGTCGACTACCTAGGACTACTCAACAACCCATTGCATGATACAGTAGACCTACTGTAGTGAAGTCTGAGCCACTGTAGTGGGTATCAATAGTATCCCACTCGGGTTTTAAGATTTTTTTTTCCTGTATTAATGTTAACATGATTAAGTCCTCCAAAAAATATCCTAAGGCTATTACTAAACCATAAACTACTAGGACAGAAAGGCACAACCTTGGAATGATGTGTCCTAATTATAGGCTCATGAATTCTCCATCAGAACTACTAAAATGGAATCAAATAACATGGATTAATGCACCTCATAGCAATAGCTTGGCGTTGAGGTGGGTTATGATTTATGAGTAGTAGACTATGATTAGGAAAATCTAATAAAAATATAAATTTGATGGGAGAAATCATGCTTAGGCCTATAGACGTGGTGTTTGGATGAATAAAATATGATAATATCTCATATAAAGAGTTAATTTAATGTTGATGTGATTATATCTAAATTCCTTATTGAATGTGGTATGTTGTATGATTTCTATGTTAATTGCAAGTGTTTGGGTGTCCGTATGTATTGATAATGAACCTTGTGAGTATGCAATTTAATAAATTGTCCTAGATACTTAGTTAGAGTGATACATAAAAAAAAGTGGCGGTTAGGAGGGTTTAAGAACAATGATGCTAGGGTGAATGAATATTGAGTATGGTTTAGACAAGGTTAGAATCGAATTGATCATAGGTGTAATTATAATTTAAATTGTAGTTATAGACTTGATATGAATTTCACTCCTATTCATAAGTTGAGTGTTTGTAAATTGGTCTTCGGACATACTCGTGATTCTGTGAGTTGGTGGATATTGATTGTATACATGAAATGATAAACTTGAATTTGACTAAGTTTCTAAACAAAGTATGTACTTGCATAATTAGGGCCCTGTATTATATTTTGGTTGATATTTAATTTGACATTCATACATTATAATATTCAATGGGTCAGGTACTGCACCAATATATGTTACTTATTTATTCATATTCAAAATATTGGTATTTTACATGAACGAAGAAGGTCTATGTAGGTCATGACATTGGGCAGATTAGGCCCCTTAATATGTATGATAAATTTAAGGAGAGAAAGTGATGATGGTACCATTGTTGCAATGCACAGTCATTTAATTTCTCATTTGCACATCATAAAATTTTGTAGTAATTTTAGGTAGCATTACACTATTTTGTGAGATGATTAAGTGATGAATAATTTGATATGGTTGTCCTAGTGATATTTAGAGGAATCATAGAACCCTCCACTTTGTTGTTGGGCTTACATTTGTGATTGTAATTGTGAAATCTTTGTTAGGGTAAAGATTGGTCTTGTTGAGGTTATTGATTGTTTAAATGGTTTTATGTGGATGGTAAAGTATTGGTTGGAGTTCCTTTCCGTGTGTTATACTACTACATTATTCATATTTAATTTATGTTTAAGTGTGATAGTGCTTAACTATTAGTTGAGATATTTTATGAGTTGTGTAACTTTATATTTTATAATTGTTGTGACGTTGTCTTAATGTGATAGAAAAATAGAAGAATTGTGGTTAAAAATATAGGTATATTATGCCACTATCGATTTATAGAGTTGATTATGGGAGATATATTAGTTGTGTATGTGTAGTGTCAATATCTCATAGACATAGGTTAATTCTGGAGTTGGAGATATAAGGAGTTTTCTAGTTGGATAATGTTCACATGTTTAGTGAGAAAGCTGGTTTCATTAGATGAAAATTGATTGGTTCGATCATAATTAAATTGATCAACTCAACTAATAAGATATAATCGAAAGTAGACTAAGAAAGTAGTGCTGGAAATGAAAATTGTTACTTGGTGTTGAACTGCTGTATGAATTGTTATTTTTTCTGTTATTTCTATATAATGTTTACGTGATCTAACCATGATCAATCGATGATGCCTACCAGTTCTTGTGATGGACTGATACTACTCTTGTTATATTTTTTTTGAGATATAGATATGTTGCAGGTCGATTAGGAGTTTCTTGTGAGGAGAAGCGATCATCCAACATCAACTTCTGCACCCTTTTTATGTTGAAGTTGTGTCTTTTCTTATTATCTATTTTCATTGTAGAAGCTCTTGTACATTTCTAGATCAGCTCTTGGGTAATGTCGTAAGTTGTTACTTATGTAGATAAATGTTGTAAAGACTTTAAGTCCTTATTGATTTTACCTTTTGAAATTGTTTAACTTTAATAAAGTCTTACTAAATTTCCGCATGATAATTAGTTGGGTGGTAAGGATTCTCCTATCTAATTAGAATAGAGTAGGTGTCCGCACAATTTCTTAATTTTGGATCGTGACACATATGATCCGCATATCCCTCTGCACACCAAAATAGAAAGTTGAAGTAACACAACCCTTTATTATGCATTATGTGTGCGGACCATACATTCATTTATGTGGCCACACATGCGGGAAAAATTCGGGTCAGAAATTTTGGATCAAATATTTATTAAACAATTAAGTTCAAATAAATTTGGTCTAAAAATATCATCCCTCGATCGATTATTTTTTAAATTCAAATCCGAGCGAGTAAGTGACGATGAGCGCGGTTAATGCCTTTTCTCAATCCTTTATCAACATGAATGGGTGTTTCTATATTTAAGCATATAAACTTTTCTTTCCACCAAAAAATAAAAAGAAATGCTTCTTTTTATAACAACAAAAGGAGAAATTCATTTTTCAGGTTCCCTCCATTTCTCATTCATCTTTTATTAGAACCCAACAGTGACAACTATGTATCAAAAAAATTATTCATTTATATTATTAGTTATCTCTATCTTAAATATTGCAATTAATTTGACTATTACTTATCGAACTTGTAAGAAAAACTTTTCAAAAAATTAAATATTTTGTGCTGTAAATTTGATAAATCAAGTAATAGTAACTACTCCAGTCAGACATGTCTATAATGTCACCTTGTTATAACAATATTTCACTATAACAGTCTGATTTTATTCGAAACTAATTTTTCACGTTATATTTTTACTTCTCTATAACGGCATTCTACCTATAACAACAATATCATTTATTATAGTGGTACGCTCTTTGTAAAATTACCTCTCTATAACAGCACAATCAAATATTATGTAATAATATTTTATAAGAAATTATTATGTCCAAAATAAAATATCAAAATATTTATGGTAATCATCATTAACTTCATGCATACAATAAATTTTGAGTATGAATATCTAATTTAAATAAAAATTATATTTAAATGATGCACATTTCTTATTTCTTAACTTTATGAAGAAAAAACTACTATTGTTTGATTTTTTTATATTTATGACCTTTTTAGTCTTATACTTTTGTTTATAATACATACATGAAATATGTACATTAAATATAGTATATTTATATTACAGTACCTTTCTATAATATTCATGAAATTTTTGGAGAAGAACTGTCATTAGGCCTAATTGATACCAAAAGCTGATAGGTACTTGGTAACTTGAGTTTGGCAGGGTAGATATGCCAACTTCCTGCTTGTCAAACACTTTCCTCGCCGCAAAAGATTCCCCCAACCCCAACCCCAACCCCAAACACACACACACACGCCTGCTAAACAAAAAACTAAAAGAAGGATTAGAAAATTGATTTACTTTTTGAAAATTCCTAAAGCTTACACTTCTTCCATTCTAATTAATTTTTTTACTTCTTTTAATTCATTTTAAAAAATATCTTTCTTTTTAGCAACTCCTTAGTTCCTAATAAAAGGTAAAAGATAAAAGATAAAGTGATAAATGAATAGTGAGGTAAAGAAAATTTAAAATTGAAGAAAGAAATTAATCATCGGTAACGAACGGTAAGAAAAAAATATAAATTCGTAAACAAAAGAATAAATATTCAATTGAATAACAATAGAACGTTAGTACTTGCTACGTTATTGACATTTAATTTTCGGACACTATAATTCGAGTGTGTTCTTTGGATCATTACATTGTTCTCTTTTCAGTTTTGGAAAATTTAGAAATAAATTTAGGTCGTAATTTAATTACTTAATTCTACAAATAAAAGAAAAGAAAAATGAGGGGTGAGGTTGGGGGGATGGGGGGGGGGGGAGGGGGGGACGGGGAAATCTATTTGTAAAACAAGAGAGCTTTGAATTGAGTTGGCCATAAGAATTATTATTCATATGTTTTTGAATTTTTTTAATTGAAAACTAATATTTGATCATGAAAATTATAAATATAACTTCAAAACATTCAACTTTTTTCCACTTTCATTATATTCAAACAATGAAATATTATTTACAAAAATTATAATCGAACACAACTTTATCTTCAGCTCTAACTTTAAAATTTAGAATGAGTGAAAAATATTTAGTAGCTCGTATATAATATCAAATTTGTGACATTTATTTGACTATCAATTTTGAAATATTATTTTTTAGAAAATATTTAATTACATATTTCAAGTAATTAGTCAAGTTAATAATTTTGTCAGTTTTTAATAATCAGAGGATTAAATTAAATTTCTTATAAACTATATTTAAGTTCTAAACATTCTTTACAAAAATAAGATCAAATTTAATTTTTAAAATTTCATTTTAATGGCTAAACGCCTATTTAGAAAGTCGCAATCAGCGTAAACCGAATGAGTAGGTACGCGTTCTTACAACTTAATAAAACTAGTGTTAATATCCGTACGAAGTGTGGATAATATTTAAGTAAAAGTAATTATTAAACAAAGATAAATTAAAAATAATTTAGATTTATAAATTTATCAAATAGTAAAGCATAAAAAAATATTTCATTGACCAATAGATAAGTCAACATAAACTAATGAAATGTAAGTTAAAATCTCCAATAAATTATAGTTTCTTGAATAGTTCATAACAAATAATTCATAATAAATTACTTCAAAATTTAAAAAAAAAAAAGTAGATAAAATCAATTTGAATTTATTAAAAATATTTATCTATATACGAATATTGAAAGGAGACCAAGTATAAAGAAAAAATATTATTGTTCTAGTTATACCATTTACAACATTCACATTTAAGTCAAAATAGGATCATAAAATACTAAACATAAAAAAGAGATAAAATTTATCTCTAAAAATTTAAAATTTTAAACGAATAAATCATAATAATCTCAAGCAAGATCTTGAAATTTTTATTTTTCATTTGCGTCAAAAAAATTGATATATTTTTTTTAGTTTTATTAATAGATTCATTATTTAGCAAGACTATATTACGAAAATTTGTATTTTGATAAAGAAATCACTAAGGTAACAAACTTATTTTTCTCAAGAAAGAAAATACTATGAATAATTAAAATCATTTTTAACAAATAATATTCTTGCTTCAAACCTATATTGTTTGAATATATAGTGACTTCTCATAGGTTTCTTGAGAAAATTGAAGGAAAGGTGTCTTTTAAGTCTTGAATGAAAGATTGGTGACATTGACCAACAGATAGGGCCAAACATCATTAGGAAACTTGATTAAGTTGATTGTGGACTTGATTAATATTTTTAAAACTTTCTAACCTTTTCAAAAATACAAATCAACCCAACTCACACCCCTCTTCAATCCAAATCACCCATTCTCTCCTCTCTCTCCAGCTTCTCTCAACTCTCTCCCAACCAATAATTCTGCAAAATTTCTCCCTTCAACCTCCGACGACTTCTACCTCTAGCGATAAATAGTTGGGCTTCGAGTTCCCCTCTTTTCTCCCTTCAATCCCCGGCGACTTCTACCTCCGGCGACAAATAGTTGGGCTTCGAGTTTGCCTCTTTAATTCAATCAACCTGTCTCTCATCCCTCTCTCGACAATTTCTCTCAACTCTCTCCCAACCAACTGTTCTGCAAATTTCTCATTTCAATCCTCGGCGACTTCAACATCCGACTACAAATAGTTGGGCTTCGAGTTTTTTTTCGACTTCAACCTTCAATCGATGTGACAGCCTTGCTCTCCGGCCACAACAGCTTCGAATTCTTTATCGTTCCTTTTCTTCTTTCACAAGTAAAAATTTATGGCCTTTTTAGTTTTAAAGAAAACGAGGAACTTGAGCCAACTTCTCTAGTATTGGTTAACAATTTCAATATTTATTGTACTAATTTAAAAATGCAGTCTGAAATGGCCTTTTTATTGTTTGTGTTTATAAAAATAAAATGACAATTTAGTTTGATTTATTCTGTTCTTGTTCTTGATAAAAATGATGAAATTGCTATTTTTTGTTAAACAAAATCGTGCTACTGTTTTTTATTTTCTCCGATAGGTTACTCATCTGGTGCAACATATTAACCATCTGATGCAACAAATTTAGTATATGATGCACCAGATCAACCATCTGATGCACCAAAGGAACCATCAGATTACAATTCTGATGCAATAGATTAACTATCTGATGTAATAACTTTACCATATGTTGCAACAGATTAAGCATCGAATAAAAAAATTGATGCAACTACTTAACCATCTGGTGCAATGGAAGAACTATCAGATTAATGATCTAATGCAGCAGATGAACCTCCTGTTGGATCAAATCTCATCAGCTATTCCTACAGAAAATATCCAAGACTTGATTTTTTCAACTGATCATTCATCTGCCATGATAGACGACCCTATGTTGGAAGAAATCTAAACAATATTGACCGTTGATAATTGTTTCAAAAGATTACTCATGTGTTGCAATAGATGTGTGACCTGTTGCACAGAATATTCATCTTTCTCAATAGATGAGTGATATGTTTTATGTTGTCGCAACAGATTACTCAGTCGTTGCTGCAGGTTAGTTAACTGCTCTGACAGATCACTCATATGTTGCAACAGATGTGTGATCTATTGCACAAACCATTCATCTTTTTCAATAGATAAGTGATATATTTTGTATTGCCACAATAAATTATTTAACTGTTCCAACAGATCACTCATATATGTAACATATAATGTCACAATAGTTGCGTGATCTGTTGAACAGACCATTCATCTGTCTTAAAAGATGAGTGATATGTTTTGTATTATTGTAATAGATTACTCATCCTCTGAAACAGTTTAGTTATATATTGCAACAGATATATTACCTGGTGCAACAGATCGGTGATCTGTTGCAACTGTTATTTTACTATTTTACTTGTTTGATTTACTGTTATCCTTTTTTAATGATGCATTAATTAATAATGATATATTATTTTATGTTCCTGCTAATTTTAGATAATATGGTTCCCAAAAGAACAAAAACCGAATCAAGTCCAAGTAAAGGACTCTATGAGCTTGCTTTACAAGCATTATCTCAATCGGGAGCAGAATATGATGAACATGGAGAGGAGGGGTATTTCAAAAGAGATGATGCAGATGGTAATAGCCCTTCTACCGAAGAGCTGGTCAAAGCCTTCAGCATTGATCATTATCCTGTGAGAATACAGTGCGATGGTGCGCAGATTTAACGGGTGATTTTGTGGTTAAGTCAGCCATGGGAAAATCTTTTGACACCTTCAGAAAAATACTTCAAGAACAAAAATTGGATGTTTATTTCAGGGACAGCTGCTTTGGGAAATATCTTGATTTGTCGGAGGACAACAATGCTTATTTCCAAATGAAAATGGTATATGAACTACTCAAGCGTAGGTTTATGTATGAAAACAAAGATAAGATGGGTGAGGTGTGGATAAATTACTATAGCATGCCTGTTTGTTTTGGTTAGAAGGAGTTTGCCATAGTTACTGGACTAAAATGGTATCCTTCTTCTCAAGTTATACCTATTCTAACCCAAAAAAAAAACACCCTGTACACCCAAAAAAAGGCAAAGGTAAGTCGTGTGATCATGATGACCTGGTGTCCATTGTTGGTCCAAGCTTCAAAAACAAAAATTTGATAGAAGTGTTTAAAGGTAAAGGACTTTCAAAGAATCACAAACAGTCATTGTGCTTGGTTTGGTTTGCAAATAATATTCTTTGGGCGAGAGACGTTAACAACAACATGAGCCTCAGTTTAATAAAGCTCTCCGAGGATCTTGATGCGTTTAACAGCTATCCTTGGGGGTATGAAAGCTTCAAAATGACTGTCAAATATTTGTTGACTCCGTTAGCGCCAAAGACAGTCAACTTATATGGCTTTCCATGGGCTTTCATTGAAAATGTTTCTTTCTTCTATTATGATATCATTCATTTTTTTCGCTCAACAATGGTTTTGATTTATTGGCGTTATTTTATAGGTTTGGGCATTTAAAGTCATTCCTTATTTGAGACAACAAGTGAACTACCAGAAAAGAGTTTTCTGTCCAAGAATCTTGAGATGGTTGTCGGCCAAAACTGATAAAAGCATAAAATTTCTTGATCTCTTCAACCTCCCGAAGGATGTAGTAAGTATAATTATAATTAATTTTTTCTTTTAATTAATGATTTTTTTGAATGATCTAATCATCATTCTAATATATGTAATGATTTATGTTAAATTATGCATCCGTCGCTAGTTCCGACCAATCGAGAGTTGAAGATGTCATTTTTTATTACTTTACGATCTGTGTAAACTTTATCAAATCGTAAGGTCATCGACAAAATAAAAATGGAGTTGTTTGGAGCAACAGCCATTACAAGAAAAATAATTTTGGAGGGTGGGCTTGTTGTTGTTGTTGATGGTCTTAGTGGTGATGAAGCTGTTGGTGGTGGTAGTGGTGCTGTTGTTGGTGCTAATGGTGCTCCTCTTATAGTATTTAAAGCAAACTATTATGAGTATGATCATACTGGTTATACAGATTTTACCTCTCCCAGCGAATGTTCTGCATGCAAATGTCAAGACTGCAGGGCAAAACATAATGTAGTGATTAATGTTATTAATGCATTAACTGCTTCTACAAAGGAATTTACACCTAAGAAGGGTCTCATTCCATCAAAGAGGATTTTATTTTTATCTACTCCATTAGATATTAGGGCTAAGAGGAGAAGGAGAGTGATTTCCAGGGCGTTATCAAGCATCCAAAAAAGTAAAATTACAACTCCTCTGTCTGTGTGTTGCACTGAGCAACGTACAATGTCCAAAAGAGAGAAGCACGAGCTGAAGAAGGTGAATATATTATATGTCTTCCAACTGACAAAATAAACAGACACATATCTATTTTAACAAATGACACATCTGCTGAAAATTATCAAACAGATATATACATTTGTTTCAACAGTTGATAACCTGTTACACCAGATACTTTATCTGGTGTAACATGTGTCTCTTCTGTTTTATCAAATCAAACAGCTTTTCGTACCATTTTTATTTGTACCAATAGATGACCTATATGCTGCAACAGATGATTCATATGTTGCAACGGATGGTTCATCCATTAGAAATTATCACACAGGGTCTTCCTCATGTAGAAATTTATCCCGACAGTTGATTCATTATTGCAACAAAAATATAATCTATTTGGGATAATTTAAAATAGGAGGAAGACCTGTTTAATTTTCTAGAAGAGATGAGTTATCCTTTTTTGTTTTGTTGTATCTCCGTGATTAGCATTGACCAATTCTGGCTTTTCAGATACATGTAGAAGAATCTACTGCTGAACAGCATTGACAATATGCTACTCTTTTTATGGAAATACGGAGAATAGAAAGTACAAAAATCATACGTAAGCGACAATAAAGATCCACGACAAGCAAAGCCGAATTCCATAGCACCGGATAAAGAATAACTTTCCCATACTGAGTAAATCTTTATAGCTTGAACTTGTCAAATCAAAGCAATCCTTGGCAGTATACTTAAATTGTTGTTGATGTATTTGTTGAGATTTATACCCATAACAATTTTTTTACATATCATTTATTCATTGATTTATTTCAGCTAATTTATGAAGGGTTCGATTTATTTTATTTTGTCTATGAATTTTATTTATTCCTTAGATTTGAACTTATTAATTGAAAAGGAATACTAGATTCAAATATTGCAACAGATAATGTACCTGTTGCAACAGACCACATATCTATTGAAAAAATTGAACAGATTTAGACATATGTTACAACAGGTAGGTGATCTATTGGAATTTATCAAACAGGCCTTCCCACTGTTACAACAGATGGACTTTAGATAAAAATATCAAGATAATTCAACAGATGACCAACCTATTGCAACAGATAAATTATATGTCAGAACAGGTAGGATAACTGTTACAACGGATGGAGAATCTATTGCATTATAAAAATTCAACTTTCGTTGGACATAAAAAATTATCACTACGTGTAAAAAGGTTAAAGTGAATTCAATTAAAATAAAAAAGGCGTAACCCATTGATAGTGTTCAATTCAAACACCTAAAATAAGATAGGCATCAAGTAGGCAGTGTTCATTTTAAACACGTAAAATAAAATAGGCATGAAATGTGTTAGTGTCAGTCTGGCATATTTCGCTGACTTGTCGTCACTTGGCCCCCAACAGTTATTTTTCCCCCCATTATCTTATATATTCATCTTCCTCCTAAAATTTAACCCTAAATTCTCAAATCTTATTCTTCATTGTCATCTTCTTTTATCTATTTAAATTATTTCTTTCCTTTTTTCCAACTGAGCTTAACAATGTCGAGCGCATCTTCCACTATTTTTTGTGATAAAGATTTTTGATATTGTAAGTGCGGTCATAAAGTTTTGTTAAAGACTTCTTGGACTCAACAAAATCTAGGTCGTAAGTTTTTTACTTGTAAGATTTCAAAGGTAATATTTTTTTATTTAATTAATTGATTAATTATTGACTTGTAATTATTTTGTAATTGTGTTCTCTTTTTTATAGAAATTGGGTGGATGCGATTACTTTAATTGGTATGAAGAACGACACCCTTCACAAGCAAATCATGTAATCTGGGGTTTGTTGAACAAAGTCA
>NC_061116.1:126633934-126639432 GCF_002878395.1 Capsicum annuum
ATTTTATTAATTGATTAATTATTGACTTGTAATTATTTTGTAATTGTGTTCTCTTTTTTATAGAAATTGGGTGGATGCGATTACTTTAATTGGTATGAAGAACGACACCCTTCACAAGCAAATCATGTAATCTGGGGTTTGTTGAACAAAGTCAAGGCTTCTGAAGAAAAACAAAATCGAGCAAGAAGATACTATATTGTTACCATTATTGCTACTGGTTTGGTGTTGTTGGGCACATGGATATTCAAGCCTAATTGCTGAAATTTTCATGGTGGTGTGTATATTTGATACTGGTTTGGTGTTGTCGAGCACATGGATATTCAAGCGTAACTATTGAAAAATATCAAAAAGATTTAGGCATATGTCGTAAAATTTAGGTCATCTGTTATAAATTATCAAACAGGTCTTCCCACTATCGCAACAGATTAGACTTAGATTATTAGATTATTCATAGAAATAACATCATCGCAATGCAACAGATAACCAACCTATTGCAACATATAAACTATCTGCCACAACGGATTAAAGATATTTTACAACAAATTTACAATCTACTCTCTTGCATTATAAAAAACTCAACTTTCATCAAAAAAAATTATTGCCACTACATGTACATGTAATAAAGTGAAGGGTGACTTGAAATTAAAAATTTTTATTTCACAGGATCTTCTATATACACGGGCTTTAAGCGTCTAGTTCTCCAGTTAGTACCCCATAAGCCCAAACCTCTTGCAGGTTTGCTACAGCATTATCGCACAGAAAAGTCATTGGCTCGGTCATTTTTGTACCAGTCAGCAAACATTCGATGTAGGCAAGAGCATATGAGCCACTCGCTTTAGTAGCATCATATTTTGGAAGGATCATTCCCCTGTTTTGACCTTCAAAATCCCATGATTTTTCATCAACACTTCCTTTGGCAAATGATTCATTAGTTTACTCTCCCTCAATAAGATGGAAAACAGCACCATCAGTGGATTCACGGGGAGAAAAAGATCGAAATCATCGACAAGAGGTATGTTGGACTCATAAACATTGATCTTTCCCTCCTCGAGTAGTATCTCAATAGCCCGATAATGCATGCCGTTCACGCTAATGACTGTAAGAATCCTTTTTGCCTTGGTCCAGCTCTTGCCGTGTGGATTTGGCCTGTCCCCTCTGACATATCTTAACATTTCTTTTTCATCCAAGACCAATGTAGGAACTAGGAAATCAAGTCCCACGCTAAGAGCTGACGTCTTTCCATTGAGTTGATCGTACCTATTCTTGAGTTTCTTACAGAAATCGAGGTTCATTATCATATCGGCAGTATCATAAGCTTCCCGGTACGTTAATTGTCTTTTCCTCATGAGGCAGATAATTATGTCAACATGCTGTGAGATAAGAAGTCAATTTTTAAATAGGTTAGTAATTGTAAAGATGCAACGGATAGTCTATCTGTTGCATAGGGTTCTCTGAATCAATAATCCAACACAACTTATGCAACAGATGGATAATAAGTTGCAACAGAACCACTACCAGTTGTACCAGTATACCCAGTTGTTGCAACAAATGTGAAATCTGTTGCATAGCTTCTTCTTCATGGGGTAGATTAGAAGGGATAGGTTAGGAAAAGTAAACTTACCTTGTCCTCATACGGCATATGCATATCAGTCATAGTCTGGAAGTCTTGGGGGGAAAAGGGAGGCCTGGGGTAATCTGGTGTACATGGCTTGGCATTCTTGGCTTATCGCAGATCCCTCTTCTCTTCGACGCCAAGTTCCGCGTATATGTCCACCTTCTTGACTGGCCCCTGAATTTCAACAGCTTTTGGAGAGGGAGAAATCATAATTTTTTTTAATTTTCGAGCAAAGAGTACGTCTCTAATTGCTCTTTTCTTTCTCCTAACCAACGTTGTAGGAGTGTGTGACTCCCTCACCTTCTTGGATGGTATGACATACCTCTTGGATTTGAATTCCTTGATAGCTTTAGAGATAGCCTCTACTTTTTCAAAGAGTTTATCCTGTCTGTCCTTGCACTCATCACATTCGCAATGAGAATACGAGGGTGAAGAGGGGTGAGAAGGACCTGTGTAAGGGCGAAAAGAGGTGTTTTCAAACATATTTATTCTTTCTTGAGCATCAACATGCTTATCATCATGAGTGGTAGCAGCATCAGCATATCTGCTACCTACACCAACAACTCCACCAGAAGAAGCACCCGGATCTGCCTTAGTAAAAGGTTGGTCATGAAGAGCCTCAACATTAGGCTGACTTTGCCTAACTGCTCTTCTTATTGCTGTTTCTCCAGCTAATTTCTTTTTTATTAACTCTACCGTTGGGTCTGCTATAGCATCAACATGACCTAGAGTAATATAAGAAGTCATCACCGACTCCTCCTCAGTAGGCACGATCCATAGATGCACAACCTATAAAAAAAGACAGATGTATTTAAATCATATAATATAATATTTTTCACAGTTGGGCTACGTTTTAAAAAAAAGACTTATCTGTTGCATAGTTTTCAATATAGGTTAAAATCTATTTGAGTCTGGTTCAGAAAAACAGAGCAACACATGGATAATCTAATGTAAAATATCAATCATCTGTTGTAATGGTTGCACAAGATGGGTAATTTGTTATGCAACAGATGATCTGTACATCGCAATAAATGAAGAATATGTTATCAGATTAAACATCTATTGCATTATTTACAGTAGATGGTTAATCTTTTAGGAGTTAGGTTCAGAGAACCAAAGCAACAGATGGGTAATCTATGCAAGATATACCCTGTCGCAACAGATGTCTCATCTAGTGCATCAGATATAACATCTGTTGCACCAGATATAATATCTGTTGAATATCTTTCTTATCTTTGAGTAGAATTATTTTACTTGAACAAGACGTACTGCATCATCTGGAGGATTAAAGAGATCAGCCTCCTTAATATTGGAGTTGCTCTTTGCAACCAACCACCTAAACATCCTTGGATGAGAAACCTCATTCGGGTTATCCATTAACTGCTTTCGGAGGGGAAGAATGACTTCAAATGCCCTAGCCTAAAAAATGTAAACAGGAAGCAAGCAAAAAAAAATCATAATAACTATATTCAATATAAATTAATGGATGAGTAAAATTAGTGATTAATTTTACCACGAAAGGCCAAGGAAAGCCGTATAATATGGTCATCCCTAAGGATAGCTTTGTCAGTAAATATTGGACAGTCAACTAGAAGTTGTCATATCCCCAGGGATAATTATTGAATTTATCAAAATCCTCAGCATGCGCTAAGAAACCATCTTCTATGACCTTGTTGATGTCTCTTGCCAATACAACCGAATGGGCAAACCAAACTAAGCATAATTGCTCCATGTACTGCTCTGGTTTGATTTTATCCTCGAGATCTGTCAACAAATTTGATGTTTTGTAGCCACGTCGAGCAATGTCAAACAACCCATCTATTTTTTCCTTGTATTTTATTGCCTTGGATCTCTTGCGGGGTGGTGGTCCTTCTAGATGATAGCATCTCAAGCCCGTCACTATGGTAAACTCTTGCAAGCCAAAACAAACAGGTATGCCACAGTAGTTGATCCAGATTTCATCCATCTTCTTTTTGCCCCCTCCTCCGGATCTTTATCATCCCCCGCGTACTTGATCTTATGCTTGAGAAAACCATATACCATCGTCATAGGGAAGTGGATACAGGTAAAGGGGTCCTCAGGCATCTCGATAAAGCGTCCAAAGCTGCTCTTCTTAAAAAGTCCACTTATGTTTTCGTTCTTCATAATTTTCATAAAATGTTCAAAAAATTTCCCCATCTAATATTTAAGTACAATTTGACCAGTTAGTTGTTTTCCTTCTAGGTCATTTATCGGCATCGCAACTTGAAACCTGTCAATACTAAAAGTTTTGATAGGATCATGCTGGAATGTCGATATTAACTCACGCTCGTCGGTGATCCATTATCATTATGTTGATGATCATCCTCTTTTTCTTTCTGACTCTCAAATTCCTTCTTTTTCTTACTTTTATTTTCTTCATCAACATCTACAGACCCTTGTCTACCTCTCTCAGCATTGTTTTCACATCTATCCTCAACTTCACTTTTCCCTGACTGAGATTGTTCAGGAAGCTCCTCCGAATCCCTCTGTATTGTAGCCTTTTTTTTAGTGGTCGTCACGTTGATCCACTTTCACTTTTTTTTCTTTTGGGAGACATGTTTTACCACAGATAAAGAAAAACAGAAATTACATTACAGTTGATGTATGCATAGATTTTAAAAAATACATTACAAACACCACGAATACTGACACACCAACAGCCACCATCACAAACACCACCAACCAATGCCAACAAATAAACAACACCACGAATACTGACACCAGCACAAACACCACCAACCAATGTCACCACCGGTGCCACCACCACGACCACAAACACCACCACCACCAACACCAACACCACAAACACCATCCAACTATACCGTGACAGTCAACGGAATACTGTGATGGAAACTAGGGATTTCTCGAGTTCTTCTTATGATTTTACCATCAAAACTCAAAATTGTAAACCCATTCTCGAAAATAATACAACTAAAAGTTTAATTTTTCATCATTAACTTAAAAGCCCTTATTTTTTAGAAAAATAAATAAATATAGAGCTCTTCTCAAACTCTGTTACCTACGAAGACAAAGAAAACGACTGATAAAAGCAAGAATGAAGTCAAAAATAACACCTATGTAGTCTGAAATAAGAAAAAAAGCAATCTGTTATAGAGGGTTGAGCAAATTTGTTGAGTAGTTGTTGTTTGTACTGTATTGTTGAGTGAGAATGAGAGAGAAAAAGTCATACCTTGAGATTTGAAATGATGAAATATTTTGTATGGGTTGATTTAATTCTGGAATAGAATGACAAGTAATTTTGAAAATGTTAATTTGGTCCAAACTGATCTTAATTATTTTTAAAATCATAAAATATATGTGCAATTTTTAACCCTCTCATCATGCAATTGCCAAAAGGGTAATTCAATTGAAATTGTATAAAAACAATTGAAGTTGTAGTTGATCGAGTACTCTAGGAGGTGACCCTGTGAAAACTCACCCCTGGTCCTAGATTAATCAATTTAGGTACTATTAGTCTAACATATGAACTCAATTGAAATTTTAAAAAATAAATATTCAATATGTTGCATCAGATTTCTAATCTGTTATAAATTATCAATCAGATTAGGTAACAACAGATTACGAATCTAATGTAAATTATCAAATAGATTAAGTCATATGTTGCTACAGATTACCAATCTGTTGTAAATTATCAAATACACTATCATATGTCGCAACAGATTACCCATATGTTGTAAATTATCAAATAGGCGCTGCCATCTGTTGTGGCTGACCCTACGAGAACTCACCCTTAGTCCTAGATTAATCAATAGTTTACCCTATGAGAACTCACCCCTAGTCCTAGATTATTCAATTAAGGTATTAGTACCCTAGTCCTAAATTAATCAATTAAGGTATTAGT
>NC_061116.1:126642432-126840672 GCF_002878395.1 Capsicum annuum
CATTCATCCATCCCTAATTCCACCTAGATCAATGTAGGTACTATTATTAATCTTAATATTAAGTTAACAAGAATATATTTCAACTCAGAGTGATCGATCGATGACTTGGGTCTGGATGAATGCAATACTAACACCATGTAAATACAACGACTCAATTGAATTTGTAGTTGACCCTGTGAGCTTATTCATTCATCCCTCGTTCCACCTAGATCGATGTATTTACTGTTATTAATCTTAATATTAAGTTAATGAGGAGCTCATTCTTTCATCCCTAGTTCATCCTAAATCAATTGCAATGAAATATATTGTAACAAATAACTGAGTTGTTGGAGAATTTCAAATAGATAACAATATCTGTTGCAACAGATGACATTTCTTATTTAATTATCAAATAGATATTTGCATCTGTTGTGACGGATGACTAAGCTGTTGGAAATTTTCAAACAGATATTGATATCTGTTGTAACAGATGAAGTTTCTAATTTAGTTATCAAAAGACATTTCCATCTGTTGTCACAGATGACTGAGGTATTGGGATTTCTCAAACAGATATCTAAATCTGTTGCAACAGACGACATATCTATTTGAAAATATTTTTGTTTTTTAAATTTTAAAGCAAGCTACTGTCCAAGTAGATAAAGTAGTGGTACTACTAAAGGCGGTAAAAAATATTTCTTGGATAACTCAAAAATCTCATTGAGTAGTCTTGTCCTGTCTTTTAATGTCACCCATTTTCTTCCTCGTGCCCCTTAAATTATTAGTGAATATTAATTAATGAATATTGAAACCCCTAATACTTCTTCTGTTTCATATTGACTTGGCACTCCCATCAAGAAAATATTAATTAGGTATTTATTTTATTACCAAATTAGCCTTATTAATTTTGCTTTGAAAATATAAATTTGAATAAATACACTCTGTTTAGTCATTTAATATTAAGGGTAGTACATCTAGAAATTAGAATTATCTTATCTCTCCTCTACTCTCCTCTCCTCTCCTCTCCTCTCCTCTCTTTCAACCCTAAATCTCTCATCTTTTTTCTTTCTATCCTCTTTAGGGTTATCACAATCTTTTTTTTCTCTTCTCTTTCTCAAAAATTTTCGTTCGGATCTAAACCGATCGATATTCATATCTTAGATTCCTCGACTGAAATTGCTATTTTGACCCCCTTTTGACATTAAGGTATGATATGATTCACTATTGTTCTTTCATTCTCGTCTTCTTCTTACAACTTTATTTACATCTTTTTGTTTATTTAATTACCATTTTCCCATATCATATTTATTTAAAAATTTGAAGGAACTTTTAATTGTTGAATAAACATACCGAGAATTTTTATTATAAGATGCGAAAAAGGGTCATCTGTTTGGAGAAGTTTAAAAGTCTTGTTGGCAGTATCATTTTTTTTTATGTATTTTATTTGTTTCTTTATTTTTGATGCTATTATTGATGTTTTTGGTGGGGTTGGAACTTGTGGTATGGTGTGGTTTAGATGGTGGATGCTTCTTAGCTTAAAAATAGTGGAGTCCGAACAATCAACACAAAGAGTAAGGGAGAAAAAAATAAAAAATTTAAAATGAATAAGAAGAGAAGACTTGGTTACCAAAATTAAAAAAATATGTGCTGAGTGGGAATTGAACTCAAGACCAAAAGAAATAAATAACCTTAAGCACCCATAAACAACAACTAGGCTAACCAAACAACTCTTACTATGGGTGTTCACTGATTAGATTATATACATTTTTTCATTATTTCCACATACATATATAAAGTTCGATACGAGTTCAGTCTGTACTCGCGCACCCGGAGGACTCCATGTGGGTCCGTCCCTTGTTGTGATAGTGTTGGAACATAGTATGTATGCTTCTTTATTGTTGATAATATTGTTGGAACAAATGTTGTTGTTTTCTTTATTGTTGATGTTTTTTATTTGTTGTTTGTAGTTTATGTTGTTGTTGATGTTGTAACAGATGGAGCAACTAATGGAACAAATCAAACCACCAGCAAGGCTACTATGTATTCCAAAAAACTCCATATCTGCTGCATCAGACTCCATATCTGACGCAACAGACTCCACATCTGACGCAAACTATCCAGGATTTAATGTAATATTACTGAAACTATCCGGGATTTATGTGTTGTGTGTGTTACTTAAATAAAATTGGTGACTTTATTAATATGTAAATTTAAAAAAATGGATCTAAATACAACATTTTATCTTTTTGTTGTATTTCTGAAAGAGACAGATTGGTAATTTGTTGCAAAATATATTCCACCTGTCAGATAACTTACAACATATGGACAATCTGTTGTAACAGATGGATATATCAGTTTGCTTTTCCATCAGCTGTGGCGTTTGTTGGAACTTCTAGTCATCTGTTTATTCAATTTCATCGAGAGCAATAGATTTTTCTAAACACTTCTTGGCCAAACTCAATTTTTGCTATTGAATTGCTTCTCTTTTTTTTCTTTGCATCCTTCAAGCTGGCCTCCAAATTCAATTTTTTTTCCTCAATCTAATAGCAAAAATTTAGTTTGGTTGAAGGATGCAAAGAAAAAAAAAGAAGCAATCCAAGAGCAAAAATTGAATTTGGCCAAGAAGTGTTTAGAAAAATCGATTGCTCTCGATGAAATTGAATAAATAGATGACTAGCAAGTTGCAACAGACGTCATAGCTGATGGAAAAGCAAACTGATATATCCATCTGTTGCAACAAATTGTCCATATGTTGTAAGTTATCTGACAGATAGAATATATTTTGCAACAGATTACCAATCTTTCTCTTTCGAAAATACAACAAAAAGATAAAATATTGTATTTAGATCCTTTTTTTTCTAATTTACTTATTAATAAAGTCACTAGTTTTATTTAAGTAACACTAACACACACAACATATAAATCCCAGATAGTTTCAGCAATATTACATTAAATCCCGGATAGTTTGCTAATTACATCTTATCCCGGAATTTTGAATTGTGATACATATGTTAAGCAATGATACATATATGGACTAGTGATACATATGTATATGTATCACTAGTATATACATATGTATACAGTAGTGATACATACAGCATATGTATCATTAGTAAATATGAATCCGAGATTTTATGTAATTTTTTAAAACATTAAGGGATATTGTGTAATATGGTGTCTTAAATATGGAATTTGTGTAATTTTTCCTTTTAAGGGATATGAACAATCATGGCTTTTTGTTTGACTAAGTCCAGTCCCTTCCAATTCAATCATTTTATAAATAGGTCCTTCCGGCCTCCTCACTCACTCTCACTCACTCTCGTTCATTCTACTATACTTACAATACTAATATGTCATATCCAAATTCGTACAAGAAATTTTATATCGAGTCCTTGAAGGAAATTCAAAGGCAGTTTAATGAACTCCAGAGGGATTTGGCCAACTCCGAGCAAGGCTGGGGAGGGCCCTGCTGCTGCCGGATGAAAATTGTCAGGTTGACAATAATAATAGTAATAACAATAATAATAATTAGGTTATGTTTTTTCTTTCTTTTAGCGCATGTATTTCCCTTTTTTTTCAAAAAAAATCATGTATATGTTTGGTTTGGTTTGGTCGATTTTGAATTTTTAATTCTTATTCAATATTTAATTATCATTCTATTTATTTCCTATTCTCAACATGTCGGCAGTTGGAGTTAGTGATACGGTCATGATGAGAAATTCTCCTAAAAATGGTTCGTTAATAAATAATAAGGAACTAAATGATATTATAATCGTAAAAGAAAGATTATTTATTTTAAAAAAGTTACAACATTGGATTAATTTAATTAAGATATATATATATATATATATATATGATATGATTTTTAAGAAAAAAGTAAATGAATAGTCGTGATTGTGACTTTTGTCTAAACACATTCAACAAACAAACAAAAACAAAAAACGCTTCTGATCATCAAATTCCCCATCTGTTGCGACTTATGAATCAGTTAGAAGAAATCAAAAAAACTCCTTAAACAGATGGTCGATTTATAGCAACAGATGGTATATCTGTTGAAACAGATGGGTTATCTGATGCAACAAATATACAATCTGTTGTCATAACTCAATTAATAAAAATGGTTATTAAAGAGATGGAACAGTTATTGAAAACCAGGTGTATTCGATTTTTAAATTGAGAAAAAGGTTATTTAAATTTAATAAGATAAAAAGCCATGACTTGTCACAATAATAAAAAACTCACCACCAGCTTGATTTAATTAAGTTATTTCTTTTCACAGAAAAGAATAAGGAAATAAATGATAAACACAATTTAAACCGTAAAAAACTCACCAGAAATATTCTTGTTTTTAAATATTCTTTATTAATTTATATAATTAAAAATTCAAAAAATTTGGATGTCATGAATATAATATATTTTTACAAAAATATATATATTATATGTTGCAACAGATATATTATCTTATGTAACAGGTTATCTATTTGCTGCAAATCATGATATATCTGTTGTAACAGATGATTTATCTGATGCAACAGATATATTATCTGTTGTCCAACTCAGTGTTAAAAAAATGGTTCCTGGAAAGAACTAATTATTAATAATAATAAAGCTGAAAAGTCATGACTTATCATAATATTGATTAATTTAATTAAGTCATAACTTTTTTACAGTAATCAAGAATGTCATTAATAAGTGGAGGTGAACAGTTGTGCCTTTAAATCTGCTTTATTAATTTATATAATTAAAAAGTCAAAAAATTTGGATGTCATGAAGATAATATATTTTTAAAAAAATATATATATTTTATATGTTGCAACAGATATATTATCTTAAATAACAGGTTATCTATTTGTTGCAACGGATGATATATCTGTTGTAACAGATGATTTATCTGATGCAACAGATATATAATCTGTTGTCCAACTCAGTGTAAAAAAAATGATTCCTGAAAAGAACTAATTATTAATAATAAAGCTAAAAAGTCATGACTTATCATAATATTAATTAATTTAATTAAGTCATAACTTTTTACAGTAATCAAGAATGTCATTAATAAATGAAGGTGAATAGTTGTGCCTTTAAATCTGTTTTATTAATTTATATAATTAAAAAGTCAGAAAATTTAGATATTATGAAGATAATATATCTTTTAAAAAATATATATATTATATGTTGCAAAAGATATATTATCTTATGTATCAGGTTATCTATTTGTTGCAATGGATGATATATCTGTTGTAACAGATGATTTATCTGATGCAACAGATATATAATTTGTTGTCTAACTCATTGTAAATAAAAAATGGTTTCTGTAAAGAATTAATTATTTTAATAATAAATCTGAAAAGTTATGACTTATCACAATATTGTTTAATTTAATTAAGTCATAACTTCTTACAGTAATCAAGAATGTCATTAATAAATGGAGGTGAACAGTTGTGCCTTTAAATTTGCTTTATTAATTTATATAATTAAAAAGTCAAAAAATTTGGATGTCATGAAGATAATTTATTTTTTTAAAAATATATATATATTATATGTTGCAACAGATATATTATCTGATGCAACAGGCTATCTATTTGTTGCAAATCGTAATATATCTGTTGTAACAGATGATCTATCCGATGTAACAGATATATTATTTGTTGTCCAAAACATTGTAAAAAAAGGTTCCTGGAAAGAACTAATTATTAATAATAATAAAGCTGAAAAGTCATGACTTATCATAATATTGATTAATTTAATTAAGTCATAACTTTTTACAGTAATCAAGAATGACAATAATAAATGGAGATGAACAGTTGCGATTTTTTGCCTAACTTATTCAAGTTCAATCCTCTATAAATAGGTCCCTCCTTACTCAACGTTTGTTCTACTACACACTATTTATTCATCGCTCTTATTACACCTTCAACTACTTTCTCTTTAAGGACTTGATAGCTTTTTTCTGTCTTTGGTAAGTTTTTCCTGTCTCTGGTAAGTTTTTTTCTTGATTTTTGTGTAAATATACATTGTATTACATTACATTCGAATTCTTTCTTTTCTTTACTTTTGTGTTTATGTGTGTATTTTGTCAACTTATGCATTTTTTAAATATGGATGATCCTGTGTGGGATGTCGCTATTTTACGAGACGCCATGAGGGAACTGCAGAAGGAGGTTCATGACCTGCATTGGGAGTCGGCCGCCGTCAAAGTAAGGATGCTGCGGGAGATCCGCAGGCTGCGGAGGGCGCTGCTGCTGCCCTTTGAAGATTGGCCGGCTGGCCATACAAATAATAATGATGATAATAATAATTAAGCTTTTTTTTGTTATCTATGTATTTTTTTTGTTTGTTTTATAAAAAATTATGTTTGATACACTTGACTTTTTATTTCTTTTTTAATTTTCGTGCTGTCTATTTCTATTTCTTAACGAATGACATGTCTACAATTAAGGAATAATTTGATTCTAGTATCAATAGCAAGAACATATGAGTTATCTGTTAAGTTTTGTGTAAGACAGGAGTGTATCTGAATTTTGTTGTTCAAAACATATTAGTAATCTGATGAAACAGATTATTTATCTGTTGAAACAGATTACTAATCTGGTGCAACAGAATACCCATCTATTCGATTCATATTACGAGCACCTAAAACTCTTAAACATGAATCCATCCAACATGAGTCTACTGTTACAACAGAACATTTATCTGTTGCCGTAGATAATGAATCAGTTTAAATTAACTGCTCTTGTATTGCATTCATGTTCGCGTGCAAGCTATTATTGAAAAAACAACACACTAGTAGTTACTCAGATTCAACTAAAAAACATAATCTGACTTACCAAAGTCTCCTCTCAAGTAAATTCCAAAGTTGAAAGTGATTTACGAAACAAAATTTGACATAAAAATTTGGTCAAAGAGCGGCAGTTGGGGTAACAACAACAACCACAATGGTCAACAAGAAGAATATGAAGATGATAATGAAGTATAAGATGATGATAATAAATCAGAAGATGATGTATAAAGCAACAACAACAATGAACAATAAATATCGCGAAGAGAAAGAAAATAACAATGGATAAGGAGAGAGAAAAAGACGTCTTTTTTCCCTTCGTTCCCCGTTATATATTAACTAACATTTGGATCAAAGTGTAAATTTAAAAACTTGTGGATTATTTTAAAATTTTCAAAACTTTCTTAAACCATAATTAAGTAATTGTCACCTCTACTCAATTATTAAGACTTGTGTCACCTACACCTCATTTTAAAACTCTTTTGTCACCTGTGGCCCAAACCTCCAGGTTTCTTCTTCTTGAAATCTCATTATTAATTAGTGACAACACTCCTTCAATAAGCGAATCTTTTACTATACCAAAATATAATATTGAATAACGATTAATAAAATAAAAAAAATCAATTATTTTTATATCATAATTATGCAAGACCTCAAAATAATATATAATCAAGAAATTATATTATTCATAATATAAATTTATATTCATATAAAGAGATTAAAAAATTAACAAACTTAATTTTCTCGAGAAAGAAGAATCGCTATGAATAATTCAAATCATTTTCAACAAATGATTTTCTGTTGAACTCTCATTCTGAAATATTGATAATATTTCATCAATATGTGTGATTCTTATAATGTCGAAACCTTTATATTTAAAGCCTAAAATTTATGAAAATTTTGAATTAATATTTAGCAAACTATTGACAATTTCTATTTCTACATATTCATAATGAAAAACTTGATAAATACCAATAAGGCTAATGATCAACAAAAAGAGAGAGAGAGAGAAAAAAAAAGGAAAAGTGTGACAATATTTCTGTGTTATTGAATTAGTATATATAGTCATATAACGTCAAATTTTCCATATAATAAAAATAGAATGTAAATTATAAATTAACTTTTTCAAATTAGTACACAAGTTAACTTAAATTATAAAACTTAAGATATTTATTTTTTCAAAATTTAACTTTTTTATATAAACATCATTGAATTGATATAAACAATATTTTAAAACGTGATAAATGAATTAAATAATTCAAAAATGTTGTGGCATTATATTTTTTTTGTCTCTATTTTTTTAATACATAAGATATGCTAAAGCCATACAATTACTCCATTTAAATATGGAGATCTTGTTGAATACTAATACCCCATTAAAATAGATTAATGCATACTAATTTAAAATTTCAATAAAATAACCTCCTTTCTTTTATAGTCCAAACTTACCATTTAAAAAATATTTCATTGGAATTAATAAGTTCATAGTAGATTGCACAAAATAAGTTAATTAATTATATGTATTAAATAAACAATGTACGACATAATTGTAATACGACTACACAATCAACTAATTAACTTCAATTAATAAGAATCAATTTTATAATCACAATATATAACTCAAGTTCCTTAAATTTAATGTTGTAAATTTCAAAATATATTTATGGCTAAAGTAGTAGTCAATGTTCGTTTTTTTACCAATATATGTATATCAATTACGCAACTTTGCATGTATTTTCTGTTAAAATAATTCTCACTATTAACTATTTTTACATCAATTTAATCTAATTAATTTGATGAAAATAAAATTATTATTAATATTATAAATATCTAATTACCATAAATTTGTCCTAATTTTATATCATGATTATATTTAATTAATGTACAATTACATTAAGGACTCAAAAACGGAAACAATTGATATTAGTTACCTTTATAATTTTGAAAATTTAATCCCATAAATTTCTAATATTTTTATAGTTTGATAATATTAATTTGATATTAGTTACCTTATAATTTGGGGAAGAATTTTAAAAAGGTAACAATTAATTTTTTTCTCAATTACTAATTTATTTCTCAAAATTTCTTATAATGATTTGACTATAGTTAATTGATTATTTAATTATCTTTATAATTTTATAATTACTCAAATAAGGTAACAATTATTGTTTTTCCTAATTACAAATTTTCTTATATTCATTCATTATTGTTTTACAAAATAGGTCAAACTTATCTACGATTAAAGTTGAAATATTTTTTAAAAAATGACAATTAAACTTTTTTCATATAAGTTGTTTGATTGTTTATTGCTTATTAATTCACAAATTTTTCTTGTAATACTTTCTTCATTTACTCAGTTGTAATGAAATTAGAATTTTTTTAATATAATATCATTATTTATATTGTTTGCATATTTTGAGGGATGGCATCTATATTTTTTTTGGTTTTTCATTCGGTGTCCGGTGCCCTCATTGGAGCCCCAACTAATTCGGATCACGTGTTGCAGGGCCCATTAAGGTTACAGCGCTCCCAACAGAGTTTTCTCCATACCCAAGGTCAAACCCTCGACCTCTGGTTAAGGGTGGAGCAGCCTCATCTACTGCACCACAACCCATATTGGTGACATTTATATTATCATATTTCCCAATTGATAATATTTGTTTCAATATTGGCAATTAACTATTTTCTATTACACAAAAATGGAATTAGTGAAATTCATACAAAGAATGTTTAATTAGTTGGATTAGTCTCAATATAGTAGTAATATCTAATTTTAACTGTCTTTCAATTAAATTCGTATTTTTATTTTATTTTAATTCAAAATTTTACATCCTTCCATTAATACTAAAAGTTTTTCATCTCAATTAAAACATTTCTTTTCCAATTATGTCTCTTGATTGTAATTGATTACCCTGTCATATTGCGTTACTCAGTATGTCTTTTCATATATGTCAAGTAATTGCACAACTAATATTACATACTTTTTTTAAACATACGAAGGCTATGAAATAAATAAATAAATAAATAATCGACAAAACATAAATTAATTAACTACTAATCTTAATATGAAATAATTGAACAATCATTTATTTTTACCACAATATGAAATGTGAGATAATATTAAATAAATAAATAATCAATAAAAACATATAATAATACAACATAATTAACTACTAATCTTAATATGAAATAATTGGACAATCATAATGGTTTTTATCCGACAAAATTATTTTTTTTTTAACCACAATATGAAATAATATTAAATGAAATAGTGTGAAATCATAATAGCTTCCACCCAATAGAAATAAATATTAGTTATTTTTCACCAAAACATGAAATAAGAAATAATATTAAATATTTAAATAATCAATAAAATGCTTTTTGTTATAAAATGATAGTTTTTTGTTGTAAGAATTCGAGAGGATAGTTCTCAAGATGCCACTTGGCTTAAATTTAGGCTAGACTATACAACTTTATTATGTATATAGATGTGTATATAAATATTTCACCAATACACACACACACATGCACACGTATTCACAACCTCATTTGAAATCAAATAGGGAAATTTACCTTTTCTCAAAATGACACTCAATAATTTGTAATTCTGTAAGGTTTTTGTATCTTAATTTCTTCCAAAAACTATATACAAAAATAAAGTAATATCAATTAAGTTTAATGAATAGTAATACCAATAATAAAGATTTCAAAATGTAAACAAAATCGAAGTAATGAAAAATACAGGAAAGAGAATACAACTATTAATTGGAAGGTAAAAAAAATAGCAAGACTAAATAAGAAAAAAAAATCAGTTGGGTTCATAATCTAGAAATCATCAACTACTCAGAAATAAATTAAAAAACAAAAGACATATCCTCAAGCAATTAGTATCAAATTATTTTTTTACAAATTGCAGAAGAAACTATATTACAATAATTAAATCATTATAGAATATGATAGTGAGTGTGCGAGTGAATAGTATTCAGAGAAAAATAATCGAAAAGTTCAAAACTAATTCTCTATCGAACCGTATGTGTACACAACAATGGTCTTTTCTTTCTTTTGTGGAAATAAACTAAGAGTTAAATCAAACCTCCTCCTTAGTCGAGCGAGTTCTTATCTCTATGCTTTCTTTTTCAGATAATCTCATAGATTGATATTGTGGAGTTAGAATTCACATATATATAGTATTTTACATAGAGATTTTTATATAGAAATGACTCTTAATTACAATATTATTTTACCATATATGTTGCTTGATTGCTAATCAATTAATAACTTTCATATAATTAATGTGACAATTAAAATATGAAATAACTTTTCCCATATTAATATTTACTTAAAAATCTAAACAAAGTAAAAATAAATAAATTGATCAAATAATTTGGTCACACAAAAGGATGTGATTTAAACGAATAAGTTTGTTTACTTGTGAAAAAGAGTCTCCACATGGAAGAGAATTAATTGAGATTTTAATTTGTAAGCAATTTACCATTTTGAGCAATAAATTAGTAATAAATTGTTTAGGTAGAATTAGCAAAAAAAATTCTAGCTAAAAAGGAAATAATCGATATTGATTGAAATTTACTATAAATCGTTTACTTTTATATTTTTTAAAAATTCATTAATATGGCAAAAAAGAGATTTTATGTCACGTAAATTATTTTTTATGGTAATATTATACACAATATAGTAAATGTTTTATAGAATAACCTAACATGTTGAAAAAAGTGTATTGATAAAGGGCAATTAATAAAAATTAATAATTTTATTAGCAATTTGTAATTCTTAACTTACAACTCAAGTATAAATCGTTTAAATGCGAATATTATGCTTTAATTCTGATTAATATAGAATTGTTGAAAAGTAAATACTTAAAGTTTTCTATTTTTGTGCACTACATCTCCTGTAATTTTTTATATTTAATTGATTACATAATTATCTCTCTTTCTGTAATTATAGTTTTCATTCAATATTAGTCAAACTTAGTTGATTTATATATACTATAATATGAAAATTTTGAATAAATCTATAATATTAATGTTCCTTAACTCTTAATATTTTTCGTCCAATATAAATAAAACTTAGTTATTTTTTATTACAATATAAAATAAATATGAAATAATTAACTACTATTCTTAGTATGAAATAATTAAATAATCATAATAGTTTTCTTCTAATAGAAATGAATGTTAATTGATTTTCACCACAATATGAAATAACATTAAATTAAATAATATTAAATCATAATAATTTTCCTCTAATAGAAATGAATGTTAATTATTTTTACCACAATATGAAATAATATTTAATATTTAAATAATCAACAAAATAGCTTTTTGCTATGAAATGATAGTTTTTTGTTATAAGAATTCAAATAGTTAGTTCTCAAGATGACACTTGTCTTAACTAGCAATAGTTATGTTAAATATGCATTTTCTTTTATAATTCTATGATTTTTATACAAAATTAGTTAGAATCAACCATGACCAGAATATATGATAAAAATATATTGTTTTTCCATATAAAATTATTGCATCATGATTAGTTGTATTACAATTTAGTATCACTTACCATAGCCATATATGGTAATGATTGACAGTGTAAAAGTTTGATTTAATATATATACGATTCACTTACCTTAGCCATCTACTTTTCATCCATGGGAGTAAGGAAATCTACAATCCACTTACCATAGTCATCTATCATTTGCATGATCTTCTTAAATCACTTGATTGATTGGAATATATATTTGAAAATTGAAATACAAATTGTGGAATTAGGAGTATCGTTTGATTGCAATATATATTTGAAAATTGGAATACAGATTGTGGAATTACTACTATAGCTTGATTGGAATATATCTTTGGAATACAAATTGTAGAATTACTCCTAATAATAGTGAAATTAGGAGTAATTGATGGATGATCTTCTTAAATCACTTGATTGATTGAAATATATATTTAAAAATTGGAATACAGATTGTGAAATTACTCCTATAGCTTGATTGGAATATATATTTAGAATACAAATTGTGAAATTACTCCTAATGATAGTGGAATTAGGAGTAATTGACGGAATTTTTGTGTCGATTTTTTTGTAATTTTTACATATCTATGAAATAATCTATATACTAATTAAATAGAAGTTAAACTTAATTATTTTTTACCACAATGTGAAATATATAAATAATTATAATAGTTTTTCATTAATAGGAGTCAATTCTAATTATTTTTTACCACAATATAAAATAATAGAATAAAAATAAACAAAAGTACTCATCAAACATTTTGCTTTATTAGATATATAAAGCTGAAATATATAAATAATTATAATAGTGTTCATTCATAGGAGTCATTTATAATTATTTTTATCACAATATAAAAATATGAAATAATAGAATAAAAACAAATAATATTGTTCATTCAATATATTTTACCACAATATGAAAATAAATATGAAAATTTTAAAATTTATATATAAAATAAATAATTAATCAGTAAAATAAATTTTATTGCCAAAAAAATAGATTTTTGTTGTCAAAATACCAAGTGGCTAGTTCTCAATATGCCATTTGGCATAATTTTATGCAAACTTCTTTGCTTTATTATATATAGAGATAAAAAAATTTAAAAAGCTATATATAAAATAAATAATTAATCAATAAAATAAATTTTTTTGCCAAGAAAATAGTTTTTTGTTACCAAAATACCGAGTGGTTAGTTCTCAATATGCCACTTAACATAATTTTATGTAAACTTCTTTGCTTTATTATATATATAGATATGAAAATTTAAAAATCTATATATAAAATAAATAAATAATCAGTAAAATAAATTTTGTTGCCAAAAAAATAGATTTTTGTTGTCAAAATACCAAGTGGCTAGTTCTCAATATGCCACTTGACATAATTTTATGCAAACTTCTTTGCTTTATTATATATATAGATATGAAAATTTAAAAATCTATATATAAAATAAATAATTAATCAGTAAATAATTTTTTTTTTGCTAAAATACCAAGTGACAAGTTCTTAATATGCCATTTGGCATAATTTTATGCAAACTTCTTTGTTTTGCTATATATATAGACTTAGCATAATTTTATACAAACTTCTTTGCTTTATTATATATATAGATATGAAAATTTAAAAATCTATATATAAAATAAATAATTAACCAGTAAAATAAATTTTATTTCCAAGAAAATAATTTTTTGTTGCTAAAATACCAAGTAGCTAGTTCTCAATATTTCACTTGGCATAATTTTATGCAAATTTCTTTACTTTATTATATATAGAGATAAGATTCTAATGAGGCTGGGCATGGTTATATTTTACTTCATCCATCTCAAATTTCTTAATTTGATTTTTTATCTTACTAGTTTATTTTTATTAATTAAGAAGAAATAATTTTTTTTTATATTTTATCCTTTAAATTAATTATTTTTTATAAATATTATTTAATAGAAGCACTATAATAAATTAATTATATTATTAATTATTTATTTTATTTAATGTGTTATCTCAATTTAAAACGAATAATCTGAGAGGGGGAGTATCTTTCTTTTCGGTGCCGGACAAACACCAACTCATAACATACTGACCTAAAACACGCACTCACACGCACGCTCTGTGCGACTTGTCTGAATACCTATACATTCGGATGCTTCTTCCGACATTTTCCAGATCCAAACCCCGCTGATTCTCCCCTCACTTATTTTAGATCTCAACTTCAATTCTTCATTTCACCTTTCCCTCAAATCTTGCAGCAAATATATAGAAAGAATACAATTGATAAATTCTGGCATTATTTGTATGTATTGCTTTAGCTAAGTTCAGATCTCTCTTTGTTCAATTATCTGTTGTCTTCTTTCCTTACAGATCTGTACGTCACAGCCTCCGATCTGGTATGTTTGGACTTAAATACCTGTTTGATTTTTTTTCTTTCCTAATTTGTTTGGCGATTTTTTTACTACTTGATTATCCTTTTATGGGTATAGTTCAAACTGATTGAACTAATATTCTCTTTGATTCAAGATGTGTCAAAGTATTTAATTTCTTTCTACGGTATACAATTATGGTATTAACACCTCAAATCTTGAAATTATGACATTCCAATCCGTGATCTGCAGAAAACAAAGAAGTAAAGATCTAGTTTTGGCTTCCCATGGCGCCCACCACGATCCGAAAGGCGATAGGGGCGGTGAAGGATCAAACAAGCATAGGGATCGCGAAAGTGGCGAGCAACATGGCACCGGAGTTGGAAGTTGCTATTGTTAAGGCTACTAGCCACGATGATGAACCAGCTGGAGAGAAGTACATAAGAGAGATTCTTCAATTGACTTCATATTCACGGGGTTATGTGAGTGTCTGTATGTCTGCAATATCCAAAAGGTTGGGCAAAACCCGAGATTGGATTGTTGCCCTCAAGTGTTTGATGCTAATTCACCGACTTCTCAATGATGGCGATGCTGTATTTCAGCAAGAAATAATGTATGCTACGAGGAGGGGAACAAGGCTGCTCAATTTGTCAGATTTCAGAGATGAGGCTCACTCGAACTCATGGGATCATTCGGCTTTTGTGAGGACTTATGCTTTATATTTGGATCAGAGGTTAGAATTGATGGTTTTTGAGAGGAAGCAAAATGGTAGAACTGGTGGAGAGATTGAAAGGTATGGATCTAAGGATGAACAATGGAGATCGCCCCAGAGTTCTAACCGGGGGTATATTTATGATCATGGGGAGTTCAGAGACGAGCCTGGTTATGGAATGAGGAGGTCGAGATCGTCAGGGGATGTGAGAGAGTCAATACAGGAGAAGAAAGATGTGACTCCTTTGAGAGAGATGAAGCCTGAAAGGATCTTTGGGAAAATGACTCATTTGCAGAGACTGCTAGATCGGCTTTTGTCTTGTCGGCCAACTGGTTTGGCTAAGAATGAACGGATGGTCTTGGTTGCTTTGTACCCCGTGGTGAAAGAAAGTTATAAAATTTATACAGATATATGTGATGTTTTGGCCGTTCTGTTGGATAAATTTTTTGATATGGAGTATGAGGACTGTGTCAAGGCCTTTGATGCCTATGCTAGTGCAGCAAAGCAGATAGATGAGTTGGTGGGATTCTATAACTGGTGCAAGGATATTGGCGTGGCAAGGTCATCAGAGTACCCAGAAGTGTCGAGGATTACAAGCAAGCTATTAGATACATTGGAGGAGTTCGTGAGAGATAGAGCCAAGGCAATGAAGAGTCCTGAAAGGAAAGTAGAGAGCCTGCCAGCACCACCGGAAGAGGAGCCAACACCAGATATGAATGAAATTAAAGGATTGACGCCACCAGAGGATTATACTCCTCCACCTCCTCCTATACCAGAGCCTCCTAAGCTTGTTGTTCAGGAGACCGGAGATCTGGTTGATTTGAGGGAGGAGGGTGTTACTGCCGATGATCAGGGGAATAAATTTGCCTTGGCATTGTTTGCAGGGCCAGGAACAAGCAATGAAAATGGGTCGTGGGAAGCATTCCCATTCAATGGGGAACCTGAGGTTACGTCTGCCTGGCAAAATCCAGCTGCTGAGAGTGGTAAGGCTGATTGGGAACTGGCTTTGGTAGAGACGGCAAGTAATTTGTCTAAGCAGAAGGCAGCATTGGGTGGTGGTCTTGATCCACTATTGTTGAATGGCATGTATGATCAGGGTGTTGTTAGGCAACATGTAGCCACTGCACAATCGAGTGGTGGCAGTGCCAGCAGTGTGGCATTGCCTGGAATAGGGAAGAGTGCTACACCAGTTTTGGCACTCCCTGCACCTGATGGAACAGTCCAGACAGTTGGACAAGACCCCTTCGCTGCATCTTTGAGTGTTCCACCACCTTCTTATGTGCAAATGGCAGATTTGCAGAAGAAAGAGCAATTGCTAGTACAGGAACAGATGGTATGGCAGCAGTATACGAGAGACGGGATGCAGGGTCAAACGAGTTTGGCCAAGATCACTACTGGAGGATACTATGGTCCCGGGCAAACCCCTGTGATGCCCTATGGAATGCCACCAGTAAATGGTGTTGGAATACCACCTGCAGCAGGAGGGTACTACTACACTCCTTACTGATTTTGCAGTACCTTTTTTTTTTGTTGGTTGTTCATTATTTAGCGTTTGACCTTTTCCACTGTATTATTTGATGGATGTATCTTCAATTTGTTCATGCTTAGCGAGTCTAGTGGAGGAAAGGGGTAACTGGGGGTGAAGAGAACACATAGATTGGTGGTCTCAGGGGAGGGGGGAAGGAGCGGCGGCGGATTATCTGATGTTTGGGAACTCTGTAACCTTGTTGTATGTCTCTTCTCATTTGTAATATACGGATTTCTTAAAAGTATTTGTTTAAATAATATGCTCATTTCGAGAGGGGTGTTGTTTGAGTATTGGTGATGTTACATGCTTATTTTTTCAGAGGCTGCTGTTTGAATTAAAATTTTGTGATGTGAAACTTTGTAGAGAGAGCTCATCTTAAGCTGCTCAAGACTAATTGACCAGATTCTCTGTCGGTTTGCCTCGATGATGTGTTGTTTTATACTGAAAACTCGTTTCTATGAAATGAGCTTGGAATTCAGAAATTCTCCAGCAGTCTAGGCAAATAACCATCTTCATGATATATGTTGTTATGTAATGTGGCTAGGACCTTCTTAACTTTGTCATCGAGGCTCCGACTCATGTTTGATGATTCAGTATGCTTCACATACGGAGTGAGAAGCTGAAACAATGCAAGATTTCTTGATCTGCCTATAGTTGATTCCGTTAGTGTATTTGGACTTAAATGTAGAATCTTGTTCACTGTACCACACGACCTAGGCTCCAATGGAATTCAGGATGAAAACTGTTTTCATTCAAAGCCAAGCAAACTTACCCTCCGAAAAGAGAGCTTTGCCAGAGTTTAAAAGGAATTGATTGAGCTCACGTCAAAAATGAAAGTTTACAGGGAATTTGTTTGAGCTCTCGTAGGAGATGTAGGCAACATGCGAGTCTGTTTGGCTTCTTGTTCTTATTAATCAGGATCTCATGAGAGAGGTCTGCAGAGGTAGAGTGCACGTAGGTGGAGAGGTGGTTCAAAGACCATTTTTAAAAATATAAAGAATAATATCCATTTTTATATTTTAAATGAGAATTTTGTAAGTTATATTCTTATTTTACACTTTGTTTGGATGATGGTTTGACATGATTTCATAATGTACGGTATTGTATGGTATAGAATTGTAATGTACAGTATTATACAATACAATGTTTGGATGAACTGTATCGTTTACTGCTGTTTAATAATAGTTTTATTATTTGGTTTGACAGTATGATACTGTATCGTAACCGGTAAGTTTACTAAAATGTCCTTAATTATTATAAATGTTAAATCTATCAATAATTGTATGGTATAGTATTGTACTGTACAGTATTCTACAATACAATGTTTGGATAGACTGTATCGTTTACTGTTGTTTAACAACAGTAAACAACAGTTTTATTGTTTGGTTTGACGGTATGATAATGTCATAATCGGTCCTTTAATTATTATAAATGTTTATTTTATTGATAATTGTTAGTAAAATAATTTTTTTTCTACTAATTTGTCACAAATTATACCATCTAAATATATTAAGTTGCTAAATGAGTAAATTCTAACAAAATCAATTAAAGATTATATCAAAATACATGTAATCAGATTATTTTTTATAGTAACAAATTTTATTTCTTTTGGGTGTTTTGAGACGTGACACCAACGACAAGTATAAAGTTTGAATGCATCTTTTGTGTATGATGTAGGTGCATTCGGTGTGGAACCCAAAAATATATTTTATTTGTAAAATAAATTAGTTCTTAACTTATTTTCTTGTATTTATTACACAAGTAAAAAAATATTATTTAAATACATTTATATATATTTAATGCAAAACAATGGGAGAGGTAAAATTATTTTTTTCTTTTAAAAAAAATATTTGCGGGGTTGGAGGTAGTGGAGTTTGGTTGGGGTGGGGTAGGGGAGTCAGGGTAGGGGTGGAGTAAGAATTTTTTTTTTTGAATTATTTTAAAATTAATTTTTTTGGGAGAGGGGGAGGGGAGCTTGATAGGGGTGGGGTAAGAATTTTTTTTTCAAACTTTATAGAAAACAAATTTTAAAAACAAAATAGAAATTGATGGGGGAGGGGGAGGAGGGATAAGAAAAAAGTTTTAATTTATTTTTTTTAAAATTTGAGGTGAAGATTTGATAGGGGGTGGAATAAGAAAAAAAAAGAATTTTTTTAAGAAAGAAATTTTAAAAATAAAAATAAATTGATTTTTTTAGTGGGGGTTTGGGGGTGGGGGGTGGGGGGAAAGAGTTAGGATAGCAGGTGAAGTTAAATAATATTGAATAAAAAATAAAATAAAGCTATATAATATTAAGTAAGAATATAATTGATAAAAAATAAGCAAATCATAAAATATCATCAAATTTAAAATTACATAAAATGAGAATTTTTATGATTATCAAACTATATATGAAGTTAAATTATATCATACAATATATTTGAAAAAACAATCAAGTCATATATGATTCTCTTTAGTTATCCTATCATATCATAGCATGAGAAATCACTACACAAGGTGTTAAGGAATTCATACTTAAATTTCAATTTGGAAATGTTAGATTAAGGAATTGTGTACTTAAATTTCAATTTGGAAATGTCAGAATATATGTAGGACTAGGGGTGTTCATGGATCGGTTTGGGTCGGTTATTGGTCAAAATCATAACCAAATCAACTTAGTCGGTTTTTAAATTTCTAAAACCAAACCAAGCCAACACAAAAAAATAACCGTCGGTTTGGTTCTTACCGGTTTAGTTCGGTTCGGTTTATAACTTTAGTTAATAATAAAAGTTGAAATTTTTCTTAAAATAATTCAATTCAACATATGAGATGTCAACCGAGTGTTGTCCCTCAATCTTGAAACTAAGATGTCAATTTAGTGTTATACTTAGGCAAAGCCATGAGCAACACCATACAAACGCTTCTACAAAAGTATTTAGAAACTACATATAAGAGAATGATATGATAAACCCCCAAAAGTTAAACACATAACTTTTTTGCTCAATAGGGACCAAAGAGAAAGTTTAAAACTAGTGATTAATTATAGTTTAATAAAATTCACCTATAAAATTTCATAGACAATAAGATGATTTTCACAATTAGTATCATTTGCCATTCAAAGTGCGAAAATCATATAGAATCTCATAATGTACCATCAACTAGATGGAGACATATGACTAAAAGTGCTATGACTAAAGTTAAATTTATGATTAAAATTTAAAATATCAAAAATATTTATATTTTATTTATGAATAATATATAAATAATTTATATATGCATATGTATGTGTGTATATACATACATATATATATATTATATATATATATATATAATTTTTGTCGGTTCGGTTTAGTTATTTTGTCGGTTATTTTAGAGTAAAATCAAAATCAAACAACATAAGTATCAATTTTAAAAATTTAAAATCAAACCAAATAAACCCTAATCAAAATATCAATTTTTTTAATCGGTTTGATTTGGTTCACGGTTCAATCATGAACACCCCTATGTAGGACAATTGATTTTGAGATGAGGGGCGAAAAGAAACATTTTGAAAGCAGGAGGACAATTGATTTTAAGCTTAAGGGCCCAAAAAAAAAACATATTGAAACCGGGAAGGAAGATATTATCTATAATCTATTTATATCTATACCTATATCTATATCTATATCTATATCTATAATTTATATCTATAATCTATAATATATTAAAAGTGTGAAAATCTTTAAAAAAAAGTAATTTAAACATTTTGTCTTTCATTAAAATATTTCGCAATAGATAAAATCGTCATTTACTCCATTATATAAATTTTTCTATTTAAATAATATAAGTATACAAAGTTCATTTAAGAAAAAGAAACCAAAAATGTCTTGAAAAAAAAACAAAAAAAAAAAACTAAACCTTAAAAAGAAGACAGGCTAATTTGTTAAATCAAGGGTGTGTTTGGTATGATGGAAAATATTTTTCATGGAAAATGTTTTCTTGAAAAATGTTTTCCTGGAAAATAAGTTGGTTTTCTATTTATTTTCTCATGTTTGGTTGGTAAGTGAAAAATATTTTCCGAAAAATATTTTATGGTGTTTGGTTGGTGAGTATAAACTATTCTTTAGAAAAATATTTTCTAGTGTTTGATTGGTGAGTGAAAAAATATTTTTTTAGAAAATACTACTAACTGTTAACTAGTATATCAGTACCTCTAGCAACTCAACAATTTGTAAGAACTAGTTTAAGCATAACAAATAATATCAATATCGAATACTAAAATATTACAATCTCTAAATTTAAGCAACTATTAATTAGCAAATATAGGAGACACTTTTTAATATTTTGTCAGGACAATCTCAAGATACTACAATCAATAGAAATACAACGGAACGACAAACTTATTTAACCTCGTGAAACAAGTTACATCAATGACAAAATGAAATATGCAATTAACAAAAGTAACATAGGTAAGTCTTCCTCTATGTATATGAAAATAACAATACATTCAACGAACATTGAAATGGAAAAAATTCGAGCCTCACTATTTTTGATTTCAAGCAGTGAAAAATTGAAGCACAGCACAGTGAAAATATTTCCGAGCAATGTAAATTTTTTTAGAAATGTGAATTTTTTGAGTCATGTGAATATGAGTGTTGTTGGGGTGGGGAACAGGGGTGAGGGTAGGGTCATAAGTCACATTTGTCATTTTCTGAGAAATGACTTCCCAACCCATGAGGGAAGTCATTTTCCCTCAAATTGAGGAAAATGAGTTGGTGTGAAAAATGTTTTCCAAACATTTTATTGCAACCAAACAAGGAAAAATAGGAAAACATTTGCCATCATACCAAACACACCCTAGATAAAAGGAAATAATACAAATTCAAAGTGAAAAAGGATACAAAAAAAGTAAAAAAAAATTCAAATTATTCTAATATTAATAAATAATTATAAAAAAAATTTAAAAATTTACCATTTTAGATAATTACTTGATAGAACTAAGAAAATGATATAACTTTTTGTAGTACGAGATAGTACCATATTTATTTGTGATTTAAATAGATATAACATTGATTGATGCAAACACACGTGCAATACACGTATACTAAACTAGTTAAAATAATATTATGCCAACATATAAAAAGGATAGCTCGGTGCACTAAAGCTATCTCACTACAAAAGTGTATAGTACGCAGTAGGGGTGGACATAAATATCGAAAAACCGAATTACTGAACCGAACCGAAATAATTTGGTTTTTTGATTTTGATTTTTCGGTGTTTCAGTTCTGGTTCGGGTTTTTTAATAAATAAACTCAGTTTTCGATTCGGTATTCGGTTCTTGGGCCACCTTAATTCGGTAATCGGTTTAACCGAAATTTTATATACCAACCCAAATATAATATTTTAGCCCATTAAATTATAAGTACCTTTAGCCCAAATATAGGCTAAGGCTATAGCCTACAGCAACCCACACCTAAATCCAAAATCCAAAATTCAATTATAAATAGTAAATTAGGTCAAAACAAAATAAAGCTTTACTACTTTAGTTTGCAAATTGCAATTGCATCTGCTTCTCCTCCTCACTCCGCAGCCTGCAAAAAGCTGGTCAAAGCGAAGAACGAAGGAAACGACGTAGTACGAATGGGCAAAGGGAATCAATCACCTGTCTAACGAGAAACGGTAACGAGAAATTGTTTTTGCATTGTTGGTAACCTGCGCCTGGTACTATTTTTATTTGGGTTAGTGACTTAGTGTGATGTGTCAAGTTGTATGAATCAAGCATTAGCTACAAAGGCTAATTATGCGATGAAGTAACAATTTCTTGTAGAAAAGCTGGTATGTGAAACAAGGTTGATCTGTATCATATTCGAGTTTGTAACTTATAATGTATTCTGAACTTCCTAGTTGTAGCAGACTTTTTCATTATCTGTTTTGTTGTGCATTTTTTCACTGACCACTTATGTAACAAGTGGCTATTAATTATTCTTGCTGCTAGATTGTGTTTAATGCAATTTAGGATTGCTGTCAATTTTCTAGCATCAAGTGATTAGAAGTCCCTTTCTGTACAACACTGGAAATGATTTAAGGGTTCTGGGCATGTGACATTTGTAATGCAAAATGAAAAATGGAACATAGCATAAGTGGAACAGTTGCTGGCTTACTGCAAGACTTCATAAGTGGCTCATATAGTTGTGCATTTATATAAAATGCTATAATCAAGGCGCTAAAATGGGACAGTTGCAAAACCAAAAAACCGAATTTATTAACTAGAAATATAACCGAACCAAACTGAAATAAACCGAACCGAAATAATTCGGTTCGAATTACTGTATACCTAAATAGGAAACCGAAAACCGAAAAAACTAAATTAAAAAAACCAAAACCGAACTGTATTCCCGAATGCCCACCCCTAGTACGCAGTCTTATCTTGCATTTTTACCAGAGACTGTTCCAAGACCTAAATCCGTGACCTCCTGACCACATGATAACATACCCTTGTCGTAAATTCAAAACATTTCCCATTTCCAGAAAATTTCTTTTCCAACCTCCTCGTTATTGTAACATACACCAACTATTTGAGACATTGTTATACGCAAAAAAAAATAAAATAAAGACAAATATTTCTAAATCAACATGATGCACCTTTCATATTCCTTTTTTTTTTTTTTTTTTTTTTTTTTTTTAAAAAAGAACAGCACCTTTCACATTTCAAACCTAGTACAACTCTATGAGATCAACTAAAAGCTACAAGGCTTCAGCACTTCACCATATTGACGAGGAAGGCTTTTCTAGAGATTCACCTAGCAAAACAAACAAGGAAAGGGGTCAAGTTAGCTGATGAGTGCATTTCAGTCTCTCAGTTCCGTTCGGTAGAATGTGGGTCTCCAAAACCCAAAGCCCTAAGTTCAAATGTACAAAGGAGGCTCGAAGAATCCTTGTTCAGTCACTCAGGTTCTCATGCTTTCAACTTTCTGAATGGAATATTTCAGTTCTTTCTGAATGTTCAACCTAGAAGGTGACATAACAATGTCTTTCCAAACTGAGCCAGATTGATAAGCTGGATGAGGGTTCTTGTAAAGTTCATAAATGGAGTCAGCTCCATCATTCAACCTCCCTACCATTTTCAGCACATTTATCTCATCAGGGTCAACCAACAATGTCTTGTCTCTGTCCTTCCATCCTATCAACTTTTGTAATCCACAAAACAAGGTACTTGTTAGTATCCCATTTAGATCTTTTTTAAAACAAAACATTTGGCAATAGAGATGTAGCAGACCAATGAAAACTTATTTGTTGTACCTTAGGGGGGCCTTCCAAAGTATTAGTGGAAAATAATCTTGCATTATCCACGAGCTGACAGTATGTATTGAATGCATTAGCAAATCTCTTGTGTGATTTCAGTTGTGAGTTTACCCGAACAGCTCTTCTACACATGATAGCTCTCCTGTAAAGAAATGGAAACAAACTTAACGCTAAGAAAAGAACAAATCCGCCCCCTCCTTTTACTATGTTATAGTACCACGTCTTCTCATCTCGTGTTAGGACACTTACCTTATGCCTCTAGTGACAGCTAAATAAGCATCGCAAACAACTCCAACCAATTCTATTCTATAAGGTCTTCTCTTTCTAGTGCCATCAGTTTCCTGTTCTTCTTCATCAATCTGTTCCCAGTAGTTTTCAGTTACTCTTCCATCCTCCTCTTTTTTGTAACCAACACCCATTCGGTAACGTCGCCGGTGAACATTTCTGGCCATGGTTATGGTCTGCACCACAAAGGGTATCCATGAGAGTGTGCCATCCATGATCACATCTCTTCCTTCATTCAGTGCTGTCACAAGCAGGGATGATGCTGCATCTGTTGATGACTGATGTACCTGCATCAAACCTTTTCTATACAATCATTTCCAAATTATTCAACAAAAATATAGGTTTTTAAAAGGCTAAGGTCCCAAAGCATTGAAATTATATCTTTTGTTTAGACTTGGTCCCCCGAAACTTTTGGCCCAGAATTATAAAAGTGCCCCTGTATCTGTTGATAACATAGGTGAATCTCTTTGGATCGACTAGTAGAATGTTTTACTAACTGCTTAGTGACACTAATGATGGAAAGGGGGCTGATAAGGGTGGGTCAAGAAGGACTAACAAACTTCTAAATTCGCAAGCTTTTAAAGAAAGGGCACAGAAGATACCCAAACAAAATACCACATAAGAAAGGGAGAAGAAAGTGATGTTCTATATAACACAAGTATACATGGTACGAGTGCATCCGGCGGTATGTGGCATAACCTTGGGACAAATTTGTGTGTTCTGTTAGGCCAAACCGAACGATTTGTACCACGAGCTTGGGTAGTGATAAGATTTAAGTACAGATGAATGAATTTAAAAGATCATCAATCTCTACCACACGGTCAATGGGGAACCTCAGATTAGAACAGAGTTGCAACTCTTTATAGCTTTTTCAAGGGACTTTGACCAAAAATTTTTCAAGGGATTTGAGCGAGGGAAACGGGGAGGGATTGAGAAGGATATAATAACCAGTTCAGCAGTTTGAAGCATGTCATGATGTCCCATAGAGCTAAGAGCTTTGTAAATGACATCTGATTCTTTGAATGCATCTGCTTCTATCACAACAACATTGGCTGCAGCTCCAATCCAAAATGGTCTGCGTGAAAATTTAGGTAGTCGCTGCATTAGTATCTTTCAAATAATATTTGTATATACACGCACTACATTGAAATCTCATCAGGATCTAACATATATACGCACTCACAAATAGTGACGTTCTTACTCTTTGAGAATGTCCTTGAGCACGGTGCTTTTCCCAGCCCCCATGCCACCACCCATAAACAGGAGGACAGGGCTTCTATCTTTGTGAGCCATTGGAACCATCACATCTGTGCAGTGTGAGTCGTCTGAAGAAACGAGCCCTATTGCTTTCATCTCCTCAACTAAGGTAGTAAGAACTCTTGCAACCTTCAGATTCTTTGTCACCCTTTCAAATCTTTGTTCCCTTCATTACACACAAAAGACAAGAACGAATAGTTAGTGACATGTATCAGTTGAGCAAAAGTTAAGAGAAGTACATGATTTAATGGAATGATGTTCTGATAATCTAGCAATTTGAAAATTTCAGACTGGCTAGGGATTACCAAAGTTGCACAAAATTTTAGCTAAGGATTTTATAAATGCCAACATCTAGAATATTATACAAAAGCTGACCAAACAGCATATCTTGCCGTATCATTAATCACAAAGACTGTAATCTGAATAATAACAGTAAAGTTGCTGCCATGGATGAAGCACCAAACGCATTAGAATGTGTTAATAAAACAGCTTGGAAGTGACAAGAAATCATAGGGGATCACCAATCACCAATAAAAGATTTGGCATAAAACCCATCTATATCTATGTGGAGGTGAATTTCCCCATATTACAGCCTTACAAAGTTTGCTTAAAATATTTTATCCAAGTGTCAATCATGTTGTAACCATCAAAATAAACAAAAAATCTAACATATTTTTAATATTAATTGTCTTGACATAGAATGTTTGGAGTTCTACTGCAGTACTGCATGATCACATAATAATAAGATTTGTCTATCAGATAGAAGTTATTCAATTGGTCGGGCTACAAACTAAATACTAATTGATAAATTACAACAACAACATACCCAGTATATTCCCACCAAGTGGGATCTGGGGAGGATAAGTGTACGCAGTCCATACCACTACCTCAAATGTGAGATAGAGAGGTTGTTTCCTATAGACCCCCGGCTCAAAGTAAAACAATCTGACATAAGAAACAGTAAAAGAACAAAATACAATAGAAAATAGCATATTCAATAATACCATAAATAAGATACTCCAAGTACCACACCAAAAGATACAATATCCTAAACTCAGACTACCCTTCTATCCTAATCCGCTTCCTCCACAACTTTCTATCCAGGGTCAGGTCATCGGTAAGCTGAAGATGCTCCATGTCATTTCTAATCACCTCCCTCCAATATTTCTTCGGTCTACCTCTCTTGAAACCATCTCTAGCCAATCTCTCACACCTCCGAAGTGGGGCATCCGTACTCCTCCTAATCACATGACCGAACCATCTCAACCTCTCTTCCCTCATCTTGGCTTCCACCGAAGCCACTCCCACCTTATCTCGAATAACCTCATTTCTAATCCTATCTTTCCTAGTACACCCCGACATCCGAGGCATTCTCATCTCCACCACCTTCATCAGGTCAACACTCCGCCCCATACAACAAAGCCGTTCTAACCACCACTCTGTAGAACTTGCCTTTAAGTTTGGGAGGTACCTTTTTGTCATACAAGATTTCGGAGGTGAGCCTCCATTTCATCCATCCTACCCTAATCCGGTGAGTGACATCTTCATCAATCTCTCCATTCTCCTGAATCATAGACCCCAGATACTTGAAATTGTCTCTCTTATTGATAGAATGTGTGTCAAGCTTAACAATCACATCGAACTCATGAGATATCTCACTGAACTTACACTCCAAAAATATTCCGTCTTGGACCTAGCCAAACTAAACCCTTATATTTTAAGAGTCTGCCTCCAAACCTCCAATTTAGCATTAACTCCACTACGAGTCTCATCAATCAAGACTACATCATCCGCAAAAAGCAAACCTAATTGATAAACTAATATGTCAGAAATGTGGAGGGCTTGATGTAAATATGCCCAAGAAAATGAAAACCGGACTCGACAAAAGTTTGCAAGAGCATTGACACGTTTAATAATTCGTAAGTCACTTGAGTTATTTACAGATCAGAGCACTACTCTAGAATAAGAGCAAAAAAGGCGATGGAGATAATAAAAGCTACTATGGTAACATAATGAAATCGAGAACATAAAACCAAATTGTGATGGACAGTAATGGCAAACAATCAGAATGGACAGAGGAGGCGTGTTCCAGGGAAGTTACACAGGTTGCGTATTGATTAACTAACTATAATAGAGAATTATACTTTTATCTTAGAACTTCAATGAATTTTGGACAACTACCTATGGATTTCATAATTTAGATGGGACTCCTGTCCATCCTTGAGATTTAACAGTATCTAAATATAAGCCGAATGAGGATTCATAGCACTTTAGATTTTTTGTAGTGGAATGATACAACTAATTCCAGACACAAGCAACAAGGAGATATGACTTCATGACACCCTGGGATAAGTATTTACGTCTCAACTACCAATATACATGTGTTGACGCTACACGAAAAACAACCTTTAGCGGTAATAAATATGCACTTAAACAAAGAGTACTAAAATTTTTATCGGTATTAGTTAATTGCCATTGGATCCAATGTCGCTATAGGCTTAGGGGCATTTACAAAGAGAGCTAAAATGTAATTGTCACTAGTAAATGCCTCTAAAAGAACATATTTAGCGGCAATTAAGCTATTGCCATTAATTAATTGTCGCTAAAGATCCTTTTTGATGTAGTGTGAAGAACTCCCAATTGCCAAACAATTGGATGAGCCCTAAACATGAATATCTTTATGATGACAAACAAGCGGACTTGTGAATATAAGAGCGAATCATATGTTAGGAATATACAGTAATACCTCGTAGCAGCCATGACAATCTTTTGGAGCTTCTTTTTGGGCTCAAAATGTTCTGCACTCAGTACCTGAAAGGATATCAAAGGAGAAAAGAATAAGATTACAAGCTGGTCAACTACAATGCAAACATAAAATATTGTTTTCGTGGGGTTATAATGAATGAAGTATGGATCTATCTCTTCTTAAAAACTAGATTTACCTGGCTCATCATATAAGGAACATGACTCCAATGGAAAGCGAAGTAACTAAGTATGCATCTCTCAAACTCCTCAACAAGCTTTATAAAAAGCGAATCAGCATCTGGTTCAATAGCAAAGTAGTTGTACATATCTTCTTCACACCCTTCTGATTTTATTATGTACTCAGTAGCTAGCTTGCACAGAATTGGACATTCTCTCCTGTCTGCAAATCCCATTTGTCTAGCTGCATTCGTAGATATATATATATATGTTTTGTTATATGGCCAGCTCATCTGGAAACTTAATATCACAATTTTAATTACTCATTTCATTTTATGTGACAAGCATTAAACCAGACAAAGAGGTCTGAAAGTACATTTAGAACTTATAGTTTTAGACATGCCATGATATTTCCATAGGTATATAAGCATATCATTAATGACAAAATGAAAAGTGTAAAGTTAAAGAGTTTCCAAATATAAAAAAGGTTTTTCTTTTTAAATAAATTAAGAAAAGGAGTGACCTATATATAAAACTTAGTTACATTTTCAGCACGCCGTAGCATGCAGCTTGACTTATTTTCTCGGACTATGTATGTGAAAAATCTTTGATAAAGGGTAGCAGTGATACTTGAACTAATTAGACATCCACGTTTAATTACTTAATTATATCCGCAACAATATTTGGGATCCTAAATAGAATAAGAATAAACATGATCCATAAAAGATAAAAAAAGAGAAACCAAGGAAATCCAAGACTTTAATTGAATAATTACCTACATAATGGGAGAACTTTTCAAACTTGAGAACCTGTCCGGTACGAGAAACTTCAATTCGAGGAACGATTTTCTGGTTTCGGAATTTCTTGAGGCGATAATACACGGCCGCTGAAAGGATTAAACAAATCCAAGATGCTAAAAAGATCTGTATATAAATGGGCTTTATATTGACACAGTAATATGGAGGATAGAATTCAGAATAATTATTCAAGTGCCATGAGGAAGGAGGAGTAGATGATAATGAAGAAGCAGACATAATATTTCCCATGCAAAAAGGGCCAATTACAATGCATAAATGGCTTGAGACCTAAAGATTAACGAAGATTTAACGAAAATAGCAAATGAGAATCTTCATGTGGATGCTAAATTGATCCGATCAATATTGAGAATAATCAGCTTTAGTTCTTTTTATTTATGTATTTTTCACTTTATCAAAATGGAAAAGGAGATTTAGGGAATAATCCTCATGATTTTTGCTGAGGTTAAACGAAACCAAATCAAAATGGTATAAGAGTTGTGAAAATTTATAGTCCACAATATTACATTGCACCTATGTCCGGTTGTTAAGCTTTCGGTCGTATAATTCATTATTTCCTTACGACATTATACAAAGTTTCTTTTTTTTTACAATAATGCTTAAAACTTGATATACAATATTATACACTCGGTATATAGTATTATACCAAATTATATGAGGTATTTATGTTAGTAAATCGGAGCAAAAACAACGGATTGTGTATCTTAAACTCGCAACGGAAATTGTTAATTTTTCTATCAAAAAAAGAATTGCCCCAAATAACTTCGTCTCTCTTGGAAACATCGTATTCTTCACAAACTAAATGCCTTTTGGTATTGATGTTATGTGGAGAATGAAATTCGTTTTGTTTTCCTTTTCACACACTTTTGTGTTTTCTATTTTTTTTTGTGCCTCTCTGGTATAATGACCTTCTTTCTGCACTATATTGACGTTTATAGATTTTTCATAGCTGCTCCAAGTCATTTATGACGTGCTGGAGCAGATAGTTTGGTTACCAGGCAATTCGTTTGATTTTTAGAGCCAATTCTCTATTTTGAAGTTTTTACTATTCAGAATTGGTATCGGGCCTAAAATGCAGGTAAACAGCCTCGTATGCCAATTTTGACAATTTTATTAGATCAAAACGTCGATTTTAGGATAAGTGACCCTTGGTTCAGGTCTCGAGGCTTCCAGATTCATTTTGGGCTATTGGGTGAAAATTGGTTAAAATGATCCTTTGGGTGTGGGACCCATATTTGATCGAAACAACTTTAGATGGAAATTTTAATGGTGTCATTGAGTCTGAAACATCAAATTTGCTGAGGTAGCATAGCTCATTTACACTCACGGGATTCCGAACGAATCTCGAGGGCCTGATCGGAACTTGATAAATTTTTCTAAGTTGTTGGTGCAAGCATTAGCTGGTGCGACCGCTTAAGCATCAGTTTGGCCGCTAAAGCAAAGGTTGCTAAAGTGGCCAATGGATCACTTTCGTGAAATCCCTAGCCCCCCTTTGTCGTTAAAGCGATCCTAGTGCCACATTAGCGATAGTCGCTTAAGTGACAATTGACTACTTTAGCGGTAGGGTCCAGGCACGGATGGACCACTTTAGTGGTACCTTGCCTCTTTAGCGATGACCGCTTAAACATCATTTGGCTGCTAAAGCGGCCATTGCTGCATTTATGGAGGGGTCCCAATTTTGGCTCATTTATTATAAGTTCCAACTTCCATAAACCCTAAAAAGCTTATAATTTTGTAGAGCTCGATCATTTGGGTGTTGGGAGTGCGTTGGAGACCTCATTGTAGTCTTACCCCCTCGTTTGTTTCGTAAGTTCCCTTTAAGTTCTTGGTTAAAATTCTAATTTAAATTCAAATCCCTAGTTTACTTTATGGGCTAATTTAGGGTTCGTTTGTGCTTGAATTTCACCCATTTTTAGGCTAAATGATCCTTGAGTTTACAAGGATGATTTGATAATTTCAAAGTTGAGATTCTGCAAGCGTGCCCTATGTGAGATTTTTAGCTTGATTTTAGACCTGGAGCATTTATAGGCCATACGGGTACTGTTATTCATGTGTTGACGCATAAATTATTTTTTTGATAGCGTGACATCACGTGGAGGCTTTCTGAAAGAAAAAAGCTTCGATCTAGTCGAATTTATTGAGTTTTTGGTGATTTTCAGGTAGGCTAGTCTTACTTCTCTCTTAGATTGAGTTTTAATATAGTATTAGTATTGTATTATGCTAGCGATGGGTAGACTTTTACACTTGATGGTTATTTAGTATTTTAAGGGTCAAAGTTAGCCGTTTTAGGGTCTTTTCTTAGGCATTCAACCTTGTAACCCCTCTTAACGATCATAATGCCTTCTTAGGGCTAGTTTTGACTCACCTTGTACCTTAGGGTAAGATTGTAAGGCCTTAGTCTAAATTTGGATAGGTGCTTGCCTTAGTATGAGTTTTTGGGATTAGTAGCGGTTCATGCCAGCCCTCCTTATCGGTCAAACATTAGACTAGCCCCTTGTAGACTTAGGAGACCTTCTTGAGATATTTTGAGAAATTCTTAAACCTTAGGGTGACTTAGGCCTTCTATCGGTTTTTGGTTAGTCGAAATACTCGAACTAGAATATAATTGTCCCTAAAGATCATTTATTAAACTCCTTGAGTAAACCTTGATACCTTTGTAAATTTTTGTTGAAGTTGGTGATTTGATATTAATTTGGACTCTAAGGAAATTGTGGCTTCAGCATTTTATTATTATGATTTTAGACTTACTAGTTTCGATTTGAGTCCGGCAATTGTGATCTAATATGGCATTACTATGATGATATCATTCTTCGGCTCTAGTTTGAGTCTGGAATTATGGTTTGGATGGAATTTTATATATGATTTCACTAGTGAATATTATCTAAAGTTATTATTATTGGTCCTTGTTTCCTTGTTTGCATCCACCAAACGTATAGGGGATTGACTGGGTTATTTTCTCACTTGTTTGCACCTTCTGGAATTATGGGGTCCAGTTCGATTATAGTTAGAATGTGTTTATCTTAATTCATTCGTCTTTGCATACTTATCATTTTATCTGAATTGAAGTATTTATTTAAGATTTAGATTATCCCTGACTTAGTTTACTTTCTCGCGTTTTATGATGCTTTTATTATGATTTAGCTTAGTCGATCAATAATGCCTACTGAGTACCCAGTATTTTGATACTCATACTATATTTTTGCATCTTTTTTATAGTGCAAACCCGAGTATGAGTCACGTCACCGATGTTACATCCAACTTACTTTGGGGTCTCGGAGATAGGGGTGAGCTTTCAGAGCCAAAGTTGATCTTCTCTTCTTCTATTATTTTTGGACTATCTTTACTTTAGAGACTACATATATATTGACACTATTCAGTACTCATATTTTATATTTAGTGGCTCTTGTACTGACCTTATTAGGTCATGGGATACTCTTTTGTATACCTTTCTCATTCTCTTCTTTTATTTAGTATTTTGCACTTATAATTATCTGCTTACAATTCAGTTGTATGCTTTATTTTCGGTCCACTAATTATCCCATTACTAACGTTTTTAGTATAGTTTGACTTACCTGTTGGTGGGTTAAAGTAGGTGCCATAAGGACCTGAGAAATTAGGCCATGACAAATTGGTATCAGAGTGCCTAGGTTCACTGGTATTGTTCATACAAAAGAAAGTGTCTTGTAAAGTTCTACGGATCAGCGCGATAATGTTCGTATGTTATCTTCGGGAACCTAAGGTCATTCTTAGCAGAACTTCATCTTTTTCATTCATTTCATGCGTTGAGTCTGTATTGATTTCTAAAGTTCTTATTATTTCACTCTTTTATAGATGGTTAGGACAAGAACTATGATGACCAATGATGAGGATCTTGAGTACCTAGCTAGGGAACCCGCTAGAGGTCGTGCCTGCCCAGGGTCAAGTTTGGGATAGAGCTGCAATCCTATCTAGGGGTCAGGATAAGGAGCCTTCATCAGGTCCTGTTATTGCTCCTGAGCTAGAGATTCTACCACCCTAACCATTAGTGGTCCAGGGGAATCCTAGGCCTCACTGGAGTTCATATAGACTTAAGTACTCAGTGATGCCTTGGTTTAGTTGTTAGGATTAGTTAGTGGTTCATAATATGATGGTGCACGGTCTGTAGATTAGAGTAGTACAAATGTAGAGACGCATCCTATAGCCATGGCTTCCAGAGTTGAGACATCTCTAACACCGATAATTTCTCAGGTGATAGTCACCCAAACATCTATGTTGATTGAGGAGAAGAAGATATTGAGGATATTTTTGAGATTGACTAGACCTATATTTGCATGGGCTCCAGGGTGAGGATGTTTTTGAGTTCTTTATTGTTTGTGAGGATAAGATCCATATTTGGGTTTGATTGAGGCTCTGGGGTCGACTATACTACTTTTTAATTATATGTGGTAGCTATACATTGGTGGAGAGATTATTTTGATTCTAGGCTAGCTGTATCTCCCTCTATGACATGGATTTAGTTCTCTGAGGCTTCTTGGAGAAGTATATGCCCCACAGTCTTTGAGAGTACCTAAGAGATTAGTTTACCAAGTTAGAGTAGGTTTCTATGATGGTTGTGGAGTATGAGGCAAGATTCCATAAGTTAGCCAGACATAATGCGACGATCTTACCTATCGAGTACGAGTGAATTTGGTGTTTTGTTGGAGGGCTAAGTCTTTCTCTTCGCATGGATACTCAGAGTTTAGTTACCTTTAGTATGTCCTTTATTGAGGTTTCTGATTATGCCCAAACTATGGAGGAGATGCATTGCAAGACCCAAGGGGGCAGCAATAAGAAGCCACATTAATAGGGTAGTTTCAGTGGGAGCCAGAGTGGCTCACAATTTAGAGGTAGAGGTTCTCAGGGTAGGTACCCTTCGCGTTAGTCTTATTAAAACTAGGGTTAGTCTTAAAAGGCCCGTTTATTCAGTACTTTAGGTCACGAACGGAGGTCAGTCTAGTTATAGTAACTATAATGTCCAGAGTAGTGGTCAGTCTTTGAAAGGTGCACATTCTAGGTCTTCTAACTGAGGTGGCTATTTGGGTTGGTTGAATCTTTTAAATCGAGCAAAGCTCCTGGGGCTTGTTATAATTGTAGGGTTGTTAGCTATTTCTCCATAGAGTATCACCAATGAGAGGTGATTCAACTTACAATATAAAGTGTTCAGTTGATCAAATCAGTGCCACCGCCAGTGAAGAGTAATGCTCAGGGTCGTAGGGGTGGCTCCCAAGAATCTTGAGAAGATCATCAGTTAGGTAGGACAGGTAGTTAGTCAGGTTTATATATCATAGTTATGACCGTTCAAGAGTTTGATAATCAGGCAGACCTTATTGTGTTAGATATGATGGATTTTGATGTGATTCTAGACATGGACTGTTTATCCCTTATCATGCCGTCTTGGATTACTTTGCCAATACCATTACCTTAGCCATGCTTGGCATACCCATGATTGTGTTGCAGGGTTCTTTTAGACACATATCGATGGGGATTATTTCTTATGTATGGATGAGGGGACTGGCGTCGCGGGGTTGCGAGTCTTATCTTTCTTAGTATAGAAAGTCCCTTGCTTGAGTTTGTTCCTATTATTCTTGAGTTTTCTAATGTATTCCTTACCGACTTACCTAGCCTTCTGCTTGAGCATAATATCAAGTTTACTATTGATCTTGAGCCGAGAAACCATCCTATTTCTATGGCACCTTACCACATTACTTCTACCAATCTTAAGAAGCTAAAGTATGTTTAAGATCTTTTGGGTAAAGATTTTAATAGGTCGAGTGTATCGCCTTAGGGTGCTCTTGTATTGTTTGTGAAGAAAAAAATGGTTCTATGCATATATGTATCGACTACAAGCAACTGAACAAGGTGACAGTGAAGAAATAATTATCCTATGCCTTATATTGATGATTTTCTTAACCATCTTTAGGGAGTGATAATGTTCCCTAAGATTGAGTTGAAATATAATTACCATCAGTTTAGGATTTGATCTTAGGACATCCGTAAGACATCCTTTAGGACTTACTATAGCCATTAAGAGTTTCTAGTGATGCTTTTTGGGTTGTCCAATGCCCCAACAACATTTATGAATTTGTTGAACTGTATTTTCATGCCTTATTTAGACTCTTTGTTGATTATGTTCATTGATGATATCCTTGTTTACCCGAGGAGTAGAAAGGAGCATGAGCAATATTTGAGGATTGTGATCCAGATTTTAAGAGATCACATGCTTCTTGCTAAATTCTCAAAGTATGAGTGATGGTTAGAGTCTATGACATTCCTAGGGAATTGGTGTCTAAGGATGGGATTATGGTGGATTCAACAAAGATTGAGGCTATTCTTGATTGAGCTAGACCTACATCTTCGATCAGGGTTCATAATTTTATTAGTTTGGAAAGATACTATAAGTGATTCATCGAGGTTGTTGCTACTACTGTAGCACATATGACCAGATTGACTAGAAAAGAGGTTCAATTTCAGGGGTCTAAGAAGCCTGAGTCAAGATTTTTGAAGATCAATGACTTGCTCTCTTATCTTGACTCTTCAAGTTGAAGGTAAGGAGTTTATGGTTTATTATGATGCTTCTGGTATTGGTATGAGTTGTGTTTTAACTTAGCAGAGCTGAGTTATTACTTATGCATGAGGTAGCTAAAGGTACACAAGCGCAACTACCCCACCCATGATTTGGAGTTGGCGGTAATAGTTTTTGTGCTAAAGCTTTGGAAGGATATTTGTATGGTGTTCACTACAAGATCTATACTGACCATAGTAGTCTTAGTACATTATTACCCAATGGGATCTTAATTCGAGATAGCTAGGTGGATTGAGTTGCTGGACGACTATGATATCTCTATTCTATACCATCCGAGCAAGGCGAATGTGGTAGCAGAGCTTTGAGCCGGAAGGCGATGAGTATGGGTAAGTTGATCTTGTTTTCTATTTTTATCGGCCGTTGGCTTGGGACATTCAGACCTTAGCCAACTTGATGGTTTGACTTGATATTTCAGACTTCAAGAGGATCCTTGCTAGTGTTGAGGCCAGGTTTACCTTTTTTGAGCAGATTTAGAGTTACCAGTTTAAATATAGTAGACTTTGTTGCATCCGTGATTAGGTTTTATGAGGTGAGTCCATTTGGGATACCTTGGATTTTGATGGTATTCTAATATCTGATGGTTATATTTATGTTTTGAGGGTCAGAGATTTGATTCAGTTGATTTTGTGGAAGGCCCATAGCTTCAGATATTCTATTCACCTTGGGACAACTAAGATGTATAAAGATTTGAAGCAGTATTACTGGTGGAGTGGAAATAAAAAGGATATAGCAAATTTGTAGCTCATTACCTATGTTGTCATCAGGTGAAAGCCAAGCATCAGAGGCCTAGTGGCCTGTTTTAGAGACTACCCATTCTTGAGTGGATTTATGAGAGAATTACTATAGAGTTCGTAAGCAGTTTACCTAGAACTTCTCATGGTTTTGATGGCATTTGGTTTATTATAGATCGATTGAGCAAATCGGTCTATTTTCTCCCTATTCATACATCTTTCAATGCCAAGAGGTTCACCTGTATCTATGTTCGTGAGATAGTCCACCTATATAGAATACCCATGTCTATTATTTTGGATAGAGGATCAATGCACCTTTAGATTTTGGAGGACTTTTTAGGAGGATTTGGGGTACTTAGGTTAATATTAGCACCACTTTTCACCCTCAAATCAATGAGAAGTCGGAGTGAACTATTTAGGTTTTAGAGGATATGCTCCATGCGTGTTTCATAAACTTTGGTGGTCAGTGTAAGTAAGACTTGGCCTTAGAGGAGTTCGCTTATAATAATAACTACCATTCGAGTATTTAGATGATACCAATTAAGGCGTTATATGATAGGCGTTGTTGTTCTTCTATAAGTTGGTTTTACACTTTTAAGATTTGTCCCTGTGGTACTGACTTACTTCGTGAGTCATTGGATAGCGTCCGGGTGATTCAGGATAGCTGAGGGTAGCTCAAAGTTAGTAGAAGAGTTATGCTGATTGTAGACTTCGCGCTTTAAAATTTGGAGTTAGTGATTGGGTTTTTCTTCGAATATCGCCCATGATAGGCATGGCATAGTTCGGGAGGAGGGGTGTAATGACCCTTTAAGTTATTTTCCATATTTCCACTTATTTGCATTGTTAGAGCTTCTCTATTGCTTCCCCAAGTCATTTATGACTTGCTAAAACTGACAATTTGATTATCGGGCAGTTCGTCTAGTATTTGGAGTCATTTCCCTCTTTTAAAGTCCTCGCTAGTTCCAAATGGTCACCAAGCAAAAACTTCATTCAAATGACCCTGAATGCAAGTTGAAACTTCAGTTAAATGACCTCAAATGCAAATTCTGACTGTTCTAGCAACTCTAAAATATCGATTTTAGGCTAGGTGGACTCTTGGTTCAGGTCCTGAGGCACCCGGGATCATTTCAACCTATTGATTGGAAAGTTAAGAAATTGGAAATTGGGTGTGGGACCCACATTTCATCTAAATGACTTTGGATGGAAATTTTGACTATGCTATTGAGTTCGAAACATTAAGTTTGGTGTGGTTACATAGTTCATTAACATATAGGATTCTGGATGAATCCCGAGGTCTTGGCGGAGACTTGGAAACTCAGTTGTGATTGGGTGCACCTACGATTGTTAGCCATGGACCGCGATCGCAGTCTGGCAGCACCAACAAGTTTCGTGATTGCGACACTTTAAGTCATGAACGTGACTCTTGGGGAAGAATAACAAAACCATAATCATGGTAGGGTAATGTCGTGTCACGACCTGAGGCTACCCCCTAGTTGCAAAAATAATGCTTACGGTCACAAGTGACCACAAACTAACCCATGGACTGGTACCTGCCGTGAGTACTGAGTAAAATTTATAATAAGAGACATATGCAGAAAAATAACTGATAATGCCATAAGGTTTTCAATACTTAAAATACAACTGAATAATCAATCTGAACGTCTAAAGACATACTGAAAAAATTGATAGATAACTGATAAACTGACTAACTGTCTGAAAAACCACTAACTGACCGACTGTGGAGTTGATAGGACAAGTCCCCAACTAACTCCGACTAACTGAATAATACTAAACTAATAAATAACTAAAATATATCATCATGTCCCCGAAAGATGAGGATTCACCACTACTTCTGCTGAGTCATGCTGGGATGTCTAACTATGGTCGGGGAACTAAGCGTTCGAACCTATGATATAAGACATTATAGCATGAAGATAGTATGCGGTCAGTACTTTGAATGTACTGGTATATGAGATGAGGTTAGGCTGAAATGCATAGGTTCATGTGCATGAAATAACAACTAACTGAACAACATAAGATAACTGATGCATAAATATGTGAAAGCTGTAAAATCTGAGAATGCATGACCAAGCATAAACATGATACTGAAATAGTCTGTAAACTGAAATACTAAAATATAGTAATTGAATAACTTATGAACTGTATGCTATGGTCAAGCAAACCTGAACTGAACTCTGTACTGAATATTAAACTGAAATGGTGGGAGGTATCATTTAACCAACTTGCCCTAATTTGAGTTAAATAGGGTCTAAACTGTAACCCCAGTTGGAAGTGTGTTAGTACCATCCCATAGGTACCAACAATGGCTATATGGATCCGCTGAGTCGCCCTCATCTGGCAGTTGCTCTAATGAGATATGTGTTACCCTTAACTGGTAGGTAAACACTTTATCAACCCTCAACTGGTAGGTTTACATCTCTTACCTACACTGGCTATGTAGTTCTGGAACTAAGTGACTGCTACTAAAAGTCACACTCTCTACTGGCAGGTGATCCCCCATCCTTAGGTTTGCTCGGTGCTAAATCCTACTCCCAACTGAATGACGCTGACTACTGGACTAAACTGAGCTTAATTGAGTAACAACTGAACGTGATACTAACGAAATGACAAGACTCATGGTTTACTTAAACCATTCTAAAAATACTGTAACTATGTAAATAACAAAGTTTTGGGTATTTATAACCCCTAACACTGAATGGAATTAACAATATGGACACATGAAAGATTTGAAGAATATAATAGGGGATCATAGTTCAAATTTCAATAATTTAGGCATTTCATCAAACACTTAAAATTCATGAACTTAAGCATGAGAATGATTGAAACCCATGGGAATAACATAATTATAACACTAAAAACCATAAATTGGGGATTTAACATGGAATTTTCTTCATTCAAGCATGTAAGGGCTATTTTCAATGAAAAATACTTGTAAACATCATGTATAATTGAAATTCATAAAAGCTTCATGAAGATAACTCATTGTAAGCATGTAAATTCATGAATCAAAAAATAAAAATAGGTTCTTGGACTTCATAGGTGAAAAGGGCTCATGGATGAACATCACACATACCTTTAACTTTTACACTTGGAAGGGAAACACAATCTTGAAGGCTTTCTTAAAAGTTCTTGAATTGGGAAGCTTGAGTTCTTGGATTTATTGAAGAGAAGACAATTAATTTTGAGATTCTTGGGAGGTAGTTAGGGTTTTTTTAAGAGAAAATTAAAGAAGAATGGGCAAATTACTCCCAAATTGCTGATATCAGTCGTGTTATGACGACTTGGATTGATGGGAAAAGAAGCTTCTACCCCTCAGATATTTAAATTTCCAAATGAAACGTGAATTAAGGAGGTACCGCAATGCGATATATGTGCCAAAGGAAATGTCACTGCGATGCGGCCCTATCACGGTGACTTGCTAGATTCGTAATCCAAATGTGACCCAAACCTTGTCCAAAAATTTTGAAACTCGCCCGAGACATATTTCTTACATCCTTGAACATGAATTAACTTAAAAACTAACATCTCGGGGTCGAAAAGATCAAAATAAAAATCTTCGAAGTTTAGGAGTCTTTAAAATGACTAAGTCCCCAATACTTAGTGAAAATTTCAAGCCTTAAGCCCCTTAAGCATGCAACTAAGAGTTGAATTGAGCTAGGATATTACGGGGTATTATAATATCTCCCCCTTGGAAACATTCATCCTCGAATGAGACTGGTTTGACTAAGAGTACTGTAATGAGGTAACTGAGCTTATGTACTGAGCATGCACAACTTGGAACATGATTGCATAATTGATTCTAAAACATGATACATGACTAATGTTGCATGATATGAGTGGAATCTAATGGTATATTGAAAATTTGTACATGATGATCGTGGGTTATGCTATCTTGTGTTTACCTTCCAGGCTTCTACGGGCTTGCAATGGATTATTTATTTTTTCACACTAATTGTCATATATGAGCCAATTTTGTAGTTATGGTTGCATGTGTTTATGCTTTATGTTATGTTATGCTATTATTCCAGTTTATTTACTTATTTTGCACTAATTGGCGTATGTGAGCCAATTTTGTAGTTTTGGTTGCATGTGTTTATGCTTTACATTATGTTATGCTATTATTCAAGTTTATTTACTTATTTATACACAGTGATGTTGGAGTTACTTCAAGTTTGTCTGTTCCTTGACTTAGTCATGTTATCTTGCATTTTATCATACTTATCCACTTTTTTTAGCTTAGTCGGCCAATGATGCCTACTGAGTACCTATGTTTTTGGTACTCATTCTATATTTTTGTACCTTTTTAGTGCAAATTCGAGTACTAGTTGAACCATTGATCAACGTTCATGCTGTGTTGATATCTAGAGGTAGGGTAAGCTCTTAGAGTCGGAATCACCTATTTCCCTCTATCTTTTTATGTTTAGTCTTTAGTTTCAAGACTGATTATATTGACTATTCTTGATACTTGGGTTGTAATGTTATTACTAGTTGCTCTTGTACTAGCTCTACCAGGTTGTGAGATGGTATTTATGTAGTGACTACCTTTAACTTTTTCTATCGTGTTGCTTATTTATTATGTTAGATTACCTATTTGGACCTTTTGGGATAATTCTCACCATGTCAACCTATTGCCTTTAGCTTGGAGTTATGATTCGGCTTACCTACTACTGGGATTCGGTAGGTGCCATCATGACTAGTAAATTGGGTCATGACAATGGGCAAGCTTAGCCCCACGTATATTGGTCCATTTGAGATACTTCAGATAGTCGGAGAGGTAGCTTATAAGTTATCCTTCCCCTAGGCTTTAATCCATTCACCTAATTTTCCATCTTATGATGTATCTAATAAGTCTCATATGCTTTGGAGAGACTCAATTCAGTTAGATGAGAGGTTGACCTTTTTGGAGCAGTCAGGTTATATATTGGCCAGAGATATTAGGCGGTTGTGCTCAATAGAGATTCCACTGGAAAAGATTTAGTGGAGACATCATATAATTGAGAGGCAACTTGGGAGATCAAGAGTGAGATGCGGGTGTAGTTTCCCCACCTGTTTAAGCCTTTAGGTCCATCTTTATCTTTTACTTTTGTGAACGAAAGTCCTTTTAGTTGTGGATATTATAATGACCCTTTAGGTCATTTTCAGAACTTCTGCACTATTTTGACATGTAGAGCTCTCCCATAGCTGCCTCGAGTTGTTTATGACTTGTTGGATCCGATAGTTAGTTACTGGAAAGTTCATTTGGTTTTAAGAGCCAATTCCCTATTTTAAAGGTTTTGCTGTTTAAAGTTGGGTATCAGATGATGTTAGGCTAAAATTATATGTTTTTAGTCATTATGTACCTCTTATTTAGTATTTTTATTTAGCCTTTTGGGCATTAATTTCATGGATTTTTCCTACTATTATATTTTAATATATAGATTAAAATAGTGTGAAGATGAAATGATTTATAGCTAAAACACATTAAGGATGAAAGATTACAGAAGAAAATATAGCAGGCACTTAATGGATTAAATTTATTATTATAATAAAAACTGACCCTAAATGAATTTTAAATCTCTACGATTCCAGTAGACACCCGCGATGGGAGCGTGGTACGAACAAGGATTGCTCCATATTTAATTTTTTTCAATTCATTTTGGACTCAGTTATTTTATTTGTGGCTTTTTTTTACACCTATGCATATTTCATCAAATAAGTTTCTACATAACTGTTGACCTAGAGAGATCTAGGAGCCGCCATGGAGGCCGGGGAATATTGGTTACATCTTTTCTTCTCCTTATTTATTTTATTTATATTTTTCTTTGGATGATTTTTTGTAATTTCTCCATGTCTATGTGGATTTAAACTTCACTTTCTAGGATAAGCTAATTAAATGATTGTTCTCTTGATTTTATTTATTTGATTATCATTATAGTTGTTCTTATATTCTTGCTTTTACTATTTTAAATATTCGCGACTTTTAAAATAAATCATTGAGCACAACATGAACTGACTAAGGGAACAAAGGGTTAGAAAAAAGAATATATGGAGTAAGATCTCTTTTTTAGTAGAATAAGAAATTGATTTGAGGCTAGGATAGGAATATACCTAGATCACCTTACTTGGTTACAAAATGGAAAGATAAATAAATACGTTTGAATTAGCTTCTCACATCCTCGCTCAGTAATGTAGTTGTGAGATTAGTTTGAATAGACGATTAGAGGATGACCATTACCGAATTATAAAGTCAACCCTGTAAATCAACAACTAGATAATTGAATAAGTTGTTGAAATTGATAATCAACATAATTGTTAGCAAAATCATAACCCTAGATCGATTTATCCATTGATTGTGTAAAAATCTGCTCTTTTCTTGGTTAATTGTTCATCAATTATTTTCTATTATTATTATTATTATTATTATTTTTAGTTTGGTTGTTTCATAAATATATCTTTTGGAATTTACTTCGAGAAGAAATAATAAGGACTAGTTGATTCAAAAAAATAGTTAATCAACAAGTCCTTGTAGGTACGATATCTAGACACTTAATCGTATATTATTTGTATGATTGCATACACTTCCGTGTGCATTTGGATGCAACAAGGACCCAAACTATAGGTAAATGGCCTCGTATTCCAATTCTTACAATTATGTTATCCTGAGGGATCCTTGGTTCTGTTCCCGAGGCTTTTGGATTCATTTTGGGCTATTGAGTAGAAATTGATTTAAATGGCCCTTTAGGGTGTGAGACCCATTGTTGATTGAAATGACCTTGGATGTAAATTTTGATGGTGTCATTGAGATAGGAAAGGTAGAATTTGGTGTGATAGTATAGTTTGTTTGCGTTCACGAGATTTAGAATGAATTCCGAGGGTCTAACTAGAACATGGCAACTTTTGTTAAGTTGCTGGTGTAGGCATCAGCTGGTTCGACTACTTAAGCGGATTTTTGGTCACTAAAGCTGACAATGAACCGCTTTAGAAAAATCCCAGGCTCTACCTTGTTGCTAAGACGACCCTATTACCATTTTCTTAGTCTTTTAAGTGACGATTTACCGCTTTAACAGTAGGGTTCATGTGTGGATGAAAGGCTTTAACGGTACCTTATAACTTTAGGGATGATGCTTAAACCGTCATTTGACTATTAAATTAGCCATCGCTGCAATTTATGGGGATATCTCAATTTTCTCTTACTTTTTACAAGTTCCAACTCCCATAAACCGGAGAAAGCTTAGAATCTCGTGAAGCTTGATCATTGGGTGTCGGGAGTGAGTTGGAGACCTTGTTGTAGTCTTTTTCCCTTGTTTGTTTTGTATGTTCCCTTTAAGTTCTTGTTTAAAATTCTAATTTTTATTCAAATCCCTTTTTTTACTTTACTGGTTGATTTAGGATTCATTTGTACTCAGACTTTACCCATTTTTAGGTAAGTGATCCTTGAGCTTAGAGGGATGTTTTGACGGTTTCAAAGTTGAGATTCTATAAGTAGGCCCCATATGGGATTTTTATCTTGATTTTAGACTTAGAATATTTATATGCAATATGGATGTTGTTATTCTTGTGTTGAAGGTTAGATTATTATTTTGATAGTGTGGTATAGTGCAGAGGCTTCTCAAAAGGAAGAACCTCTGATCTAGTGGACTTTGTTAAAGTTTTGGTGGCATCTAAGTAGGTTAGACTTACTTCTTATTAGCTTTATATTTATTGTAGTATTAGTATAATATGATGCTAGCGATGGGTGGGGTGTTACGACTTGATGGTTATTTTAGTATTTTAAGGGTCAAAGCTTGCCATTTTCGAGGTGTTTCTTGGAAATTTGACCTTATCACCCCTTTGAACAATCATAATACCTCTTTAGGGCTAGTTTTGGCTCATCTTATAACTTAGGGTTAAAATTTAAGGCCTTAGTCTATGTTTGGATAGGTTCTTTCCATAGTATGTGTTTTTGGGATTAGTAGCGGGTCACGCCAGCCCTCCTTAAAGGTCAAGCATTTAGATTAGCCCCTTTTAGACTTAGGAGACCTTCTTGGGATATTTTGGTAAATTCTTGAACCTTCGGGTGACTTAGGCCTTCTATCAATTTTCAATTAGTTTAAATTCCTGAACTAGAATATGATTATCCGTAAAGTTCATTTATTAGACTAATTAAGTAAACCTTTATACCTTTGTAAACTCTTTGTTAAAATTGGTAATTTGATATTAATGTGGAATCTACAGAAATTGTGGCTTCGGATATTTATTAACATGATTTGATACGTACTTACTAGTTTAGATTCGATTCGGACAATTTTGATATATTATGGCATTATTATGATTATATCATTCTTTGGCTTCGGTTTTAGTTTGACATTATGGTTTAAAGGAAATATCAGATATGGTTTCACCGGTGATTATTATCTAAAGTTATTATTATTGGTCCTTTTTTCCTTATTTGCATGCACCGAGCTTATGGGGCTCGGTTGGGTTATTTCCTCGCTTTCTTGCACCTTCTGGGCTAATGGAGGTCTTGTTAGGTTATATTTATATTGTGTTTATCTTAATTTATTTATTTTTGCAATCTTATCGTTTTATCCGAATTAGAGTATTTATTTTAGATTTAGTCTTATCCACGACTTATTTACTTTCTCGCATTTTATCATGCTTTTATTAAGATTTAGCTTAGTTAGTCAATGATTCCTACTAAATACGCATTATTTTGGTACTCATACTACACTTCTACATCTTTTTGTGATGCAGACCCGAGTATGAGTTACCATCGTTGATGTTACATCTAGCTTGCTTTTGGGACTCGTGCATAAGGTGAACTTTCAGAGCTGGAGCTGATCTTGTCTCCTTGAACTATTTTTGGATAGTCTTTACTATCAAGAATACCTGTAAATTGACACTATTTAATACTTACATTTTAGATTTTGTGGATATTGTACCGACTTTATTAGGACATGGGATACCCCTTTGTATAGTTTTCTACTTCTCTGCTTTTATTTAGCATCTTGCACTTATGTTTATCTGCTTACAATTCGGTTGTATGATTTTCTTTTGGTATTTCTTATACCTTTCACCAGTTATCCCATTACTAATGTTTCGAGCTATGGTTTGGCTTACCTACTGGTAGGTTAAAGTAGGTGACATCATGACTTGAGAAACTGTGTTGTGACATCTGGCTTCTATTTTTCATGTCCTTTTCTATTAGGAAGGATAAAATAATTAAAGGAGAATTCATGAGGCAGTTAACCAGTTACTACGTAACCTTTTTCCCTAATTTGTATTGATATTATCTTCAGAATCTTTTTTTTTTTTGGAAAAAGACAAAATTGGTCGGGCCTATTTACATGGACGACCCGTGACCCCCCAAATCTAATATCTTCTACTTCACACATAGTGGACAATACCAAAGCTAGTAATACATGAACAACACACCTAATTCATAGGACAAAAAGTTTGTGCAACCTACGAACATCAAGAGCTTTACGTATAAGGTTTTTCAAGCTACACATAGGAATCCAATCATATGTGCAAAGAATTCACTACTAATATGAGGATACTATACTCGTGATATCCTAGACATTATTCACTACTCAGTAGTTACTTATCCGATCCCTCATCCTCTTAAAGAGGTGAACTAAGATTCATGTTTAGCTTTATATTCAGAATTACACTTGACACCTACATGGTTAGTGTAACAGTTGGCTTGTGTCTACCAAGTTGAATTATTCCTTGTAATCGTCTTCCCCTTCTACTTGAATCTATCTATTTCAAAACTACTTTCCTAGACATGCACTGTATTGCCAAATCATTCATGGTTATTACTATAATGGTATGAGACTTCAAGAAATAGTCAAATGTCAAAAGAGTATTTCAATGAAAAGTTAATATAACTTTTAGGGTCTCACATAATGCTGAAGCAGGGAATTATTCTTCCATTAACCCATTCGCCGCTAAGCAGAGTGGTATGAAACACGTGCTACAATGTTCTCACCTTATATTGGTGCATGTATCTCATTATTTTAGTTATTCAACATCATATAGGTTTTGGTCTAGACACTTATAAATATCTATCATGACCCAAAAATCAAGGGTCATAATGACACTTGTCGCGGCGAACCTTGATAAGTAAGCCTATCACCCAAATTGATATGTGATGAAAGATAATACCAAAACCCAAGGCAAGACTCCTAGAGCAGAATCAAACCATACACATGAATAGTAAAATTAAAAATACAAAGTCGATGATACCAAACCAAATCTCAAAAACTGGTGTCACAGTGTAAAAACATAACTAGTACAACTCCAAATCAAAATACCTAAAGTATCCAAACTGAAAATATTCTGTCTCTGAAAAGATCAACTGCTACCTCGAAAAGCTCTAAATGTCACTCGAATTAACCATTGTGAGTCCCACTGGAACCTCGATCTGTACTGAAAAGGCATAGTAAGGGTGAGTACAGTCCACTTGTATTGAGTAGGTATCATAGATCGACTGAGCAAAGTAGAAAATAAAGCATACAAAATACACACTAAGGGCACACCACCTAAGATCAGAAAATGTCCCAAATGGCAGTCCACACTATCTTCACTAACAGTTCTATAATATTCACATACACTATAGCAATACGAGAGAGAAATATAAGTATACAAAGATCAGGCATGCAAATATGAAGGAGGAAGTACATATAGATAAGTATCACATCAAGGAAAGATAATACATTGCATAAAAATACAAATTTAATACAAATGCAATGGAGATGATGATGATGATGATGCCCGAGGTTGTCGCACACTCCTGTATACCCCTACGGAGCTAAAAATTCCCTATGTAGGACCCATGGGGGGTTTTTCATCTTGTATACAACTAATATCCAATACTAATATCCATATATCCTCTCCGACACATCCTTCGATAGAGGGTTTTCAGATGTCACATGTTCTATCAGAAAAAATCTGTGTTTCTAGTATTTTTAGTAATTCCAAGGTGATATCAATATTTCATGAATGAATATGATATGAGGATGTAATGCTCACAACCAACTAGTAGGAGAAATTCCATACCCATCCAATATACCAACCAACCAAGCCAAAATCTAATCATTCACCCAACCATCTATGAATCCAACATAATCTATATGACAATAGAATGAGATATTAAAAAGTCACCATTGATCACACATAATAAATAATATTCCAAAACCGCCAAATAACATCAATATATAGGCCCTCACATGGGCACAACACAGTAATATAGCCATTTTCATGATTAGTTACCACACCCTTAACATAATTTTGTACCAATACTAACTACCCAATCCAGTCTAAAGAACGTTAAGCCATAACCAACCTTAAATGCTGAAAACTTGCCTGTAAGCCTTCAATATAAAGCCTTATTCCCATGAAAAAACTTGGAATCAACTAAGACATAGAAATCTATAATCTATGCATAAAAAAAGCCAATGATATACATATTGCCTATATTTAAGTCAGGGTCAAAACGAAAACCCAAAATGGATTTTTTAAAAAAGAAGGGCAAAACCATAATTTTTTTATTGAAACATGTTCCCCAGACTTATAGGAGTCTTTAGCTGAAAACCCAAGCGAAAATAAGTTAAAAATGACATTCAAATTGAAGAAAAACTATTTTCAAACTTTACCGATAAAAATCCCTAAAATCTATGTTACAAATTGAGAATTACAATTGTTTTGACGATGAAATTGAGAGAAAAGTGATAATTTTAAAATTAGAAACTCACCCAAGTGAAAATGGGTTGAAATTTGGCTTTAAGTTGGAGAAATACAATTTTGAGGCCTTCCAGGCCAAATCCCCAATTTCCTACTTTTAACTCCGCATTAAAACAAGTTTTAAATGATAAAATTGAGGGAAATTAGTTGAAGTAGGTGTTTTGGAGCTTACCTAAGCTTAGAAATGGAGGAAATTTCTCAAAATCGCGAAACCCTAAGCTTCATGTCTCCAAAATGGTGAAAAATGGCAAAATATGAGTATTTATTATAGCCAACCATCGCATACGTGATCACTTGGTCACTTAAGCGACTACCGCTTAAGCGACCATGCCTCGCGTACGTGATACCTCGCCTGATAGCAGCTATAATGTAAGCGAGTCTTGTAATTACAACAAAGATGTCGCATAAGCAATACTTGGATCTGGTTTGCTTGTTGCGTAAGAGACCAACCAGTCTCGTACGCGGGTGCACCAGTTGAGTTGTGCACCAGCTGGAGACTTAGAGAATTCCAAGTCTCCGTGGATCCCTCGGGATTCATTCAAAATTATATGAACATAAACGAACTGTGTTACCCTATAAAATTCAACACTCTAAACTCAATGATGATATCAGATTTTTGAAAAATGACATTTTCACAAAGTTGACCCCCGAAATCCAATTTCACAACTTTCTGAACCGAGAGTTGAAATGACATATAAAATCCATAAAACCTTACCAACCATGTTACCAACCTTAAATCGACATTCCAGATTTACTGGCAAAGTCCGTTTTTCCATGTGATGTACAAATTAATAAATGTTGATCGAAGTCAATTATAAGGCTTTTCAAGCCATCAAAAACCACAATATCACATAGATCACACTGAAATACATCAGGAACCATGCCAATCATCCCTACACCTAAAAATACCACAATGTAACCACGAGGAGGGGTAAAATGGTCAAATCACACAATAAATTTTTTTTTGCATAAATCACTAAAAATTAGGTTGTTACATCATCCACTACTAAAACACTTGTTCATCCTCGAATAAAGTCAAGGGAAATACCTAAATCAGCAAAATGTCGAGGATAAGAACTACGTATATGTCAGACTGACCTCCCGAGTAGCCTCATCTATAGGTCGATGTATCTATTGGACCTTAACTATAGGAGTATCTCTAGAACGCAATTATCTAACATCCCTAGTCAAGATGGAGATAGGCTCCTCAATAAAAGACAACCTCTTCTAGCTGAACTGATCCTAACGAATGACATAAGCTTATCTAGAATGTAAAATTGAAGCATGGAAACATAAAAAACTGGATGAGCAACTTGTAAATCTAGGGACAAAGCCAACTCAAAAGCCCCATCACCAACGGTTCAAAAAACCTCAAATGGACTAATATACTCGGGGCTAAGCTTGCCCCTCTTTCCAAGCCTCATCACACCCTTTATGGGAGAAACTCAAAGAAAAATATGATCACCAACACAAAATCTTATGGCACAAAGTCTGCAATCTGCATAGCACTTCTGCCCACTCTAGCCACTTAAAGTGTATCCTGAATGATCCAAACTCTATCCAAAGACTCATGAAACAAGTCTATTCCTTGAGGTCTAACCTCAGAACCTCAAACCAACCAACTGGAGAGTGACAACTCCTACTTTACAAAGCCTCAAAGGAGCCATATCAGTATTGGAATAGTAGCTATTATTGTACGCAAACTTCACCAAGGCTATATGCTGCTTCCACTGGCCACCAAAGTCCATCACGCAAGAGCATAGAATATCCTTCAAAACCTAAATAGTCAATTCTGACTGCTCATCAATTTAGGAGTGAAATATTGTACTAAGGTCAACTCGAGTGCCCAACTTATCCTCAAATGTCTTCCAAAAGTGAGATATGAACATTGAACCTCGATCTAAGATAATAAAAAGTAGCATACCATGCTCAAATCAAGGAGGATCTCAATATACTCTAAACCAAGCAATAGCAAGAATTCAAAATTAAGCCTATATCGCAACAAAGTCATATAGATGAGCCTAGGTGTCTCAAAAATAGTCATTCAACTCACTACACATGTTTTCACATTTAAAACCAACTTTCATCATGTAATCATATATAGAACTTCACAAGAACATCTCATTTATTCCTAATACAAAAATTTAAAATTACTCCTCAAAATAAAAAAGGGATACTAGGTTCAAAGGGCTCTCCCTAAAAAAAGAATAGGAAAGAAAAATCAAGGGGTGGGTGAAGGGTGTATCTACTAACAGACACCAAAAAACACTAAAAACTAACAACAAAAAAAGATAAAATTATTTTGTTGTTTTTAAAATTTAGTCAACACTAGAAAATAAATAATAATGGAAATCCTATAGCAACACTTCACCCTAAACAATAAAGATTCCCTAACCCACACTTAAAATCACTCTTTGTACCAAAAAATAAATTAAAATTATGGATATAAATATTCCTTAAGTCTTCTAGGAATGGCTAGTATCATCCTGATCATTAAAGAGGTATGGATGACCGCATACATAGCTTTTGCCATGCTCTTTAGCTACGATCTTTGGTACTTAGACTTTCTTTCATCTTATGAATCAATCAAACATAAAAACAAAGGTAATACAAAATAAAAATTAAGAAAGTTAAAAATAACTACAGTAACATAGGTTGCCTCCCAAGCAGCTCTTGATTTACTATTGTGGCATGACTCATATCACAACTATTAACCACCATCTTTTATCCCTTTTCTCCTACTTTGAGTCCATATTCTTATTCTTTTCTAACCTTTCAAGTACTTACTCTCATGGTATACAACTCTTTTTCTCTTCATGTATCCTAATTTTAGGCTTAAATATTAATTTGTTCAACTCCATAAGAGTGGTCGAAGAGGTCATTGGATATTTGCACTCATCCACCCCATACTTATATTCTTCCTTGGTTATTATCTTGCATAAATATTTATAGTGTGAGGGTGTATTAAGTGTTTTGTACACTTTGAAGATTACCTCTTTATTATTCAACCTTATTTGAAAGTGCCCCCTATTATATCTATCAATGCTCCTCCAGTTACCAGAAAACATCCCAAGATTATTGGTACCCTATCATCTACATCCTAATGAAGAACAATAAAGTCAGCAAAAATAATGAACTTACCAACCTTGATGACAACATTCTCAATGATTTCTTTGGGAACTACTCTAGCTTTGTTCGATATTTAGAGCACCATTGAGCATGGTCTCAGTTTTTTGAAAATAAGAGTGTTAAACATAGATATGAGCATAAAATTTATGCTTGCCCCTAGATCACTCAAAGCATGAACCATATCGCTTTCACCAATTTGTATAGGAAGGGTGAAAATTCCAAGGTCCTCTAGCTTCTTAGACATCTTTATCATCACCACTGAACTACACTCCTTAGTATGTGCTACCATATCAATATCACCTAACTTTATCTTATTTGTTACCACATCTTTTAAGTACTTAGCATACTTACGCATTTCTTATAAAACTTCTAATGAAGGAAGGCTAATGTAAAGTTCTCTGTACGTGTCAAAGAACATACTAAATAAGAATCTTCTTTAGACTTTTTAAGCCTCTGAGGAAATGGTAGTGGTGGTCTCTCAAGTGTATGTTTAGCTGTCTTTGCTTTTGGGTACTCTGACTTTCTTAAATTTTAAGCATCTTTATTTGCCACTTGTTTCTCATCTGTTTGCTGTGGGACCAACTTTGTTTGTACCTTTTGATTTTTCTTTTGAGGTTTGTCAATCAAGTCTATACCACTAATCAAGGTTATTTCCATCACTTGCTTAGGATTTTTGTATCACTAGGAAAGCCCCCTCGAGTTCTTATGTTTTGTTCTTGAACAAACTGCTCTAACTGTGTCTTTGAATTCTTCTAAGCTAGTTGCTTAGTTTTGCTATTCTTAACCATTTATTCTTAGTTGGCAAAGATATTTTTCAATGTATCTTAAATATTGCTGGATTGAGTATTATTCTAAATGACCCATAACTGTTGAAACTATTAAGTTTGAGCCTTATTATTACCCCATGAGTAATTGGGATAACTTTGTCAGTTGCGGTTATAGGTATTACCATAGTTTTGATTTCCTTTAGGTGCATTTCCTATAAAATCTACTGACTCTAAATTTTCTCCATATAGTCTGTAGAGTAACCACTATCACTATAAATTTTACAAAAGTTTGAGCCTGCTGAATTGCATCTACTTTGTCCTAAGATTGATTCACGCTCAACTTACTAAACTTTATCATCATTTTGGTTCTGGAAGCATTCCAATTGAATAATCAATGCTCTGACACTATCCATGTCAATCTTACCTGTACGCTTTTTCACCGTACTTCTGTATACATCACCCTCCTATAATACCTCGTACTTCTACCTAGCTTAAATTCATCCTAAAGATGTCAAAGACTTGTTTTAAAGATGAATCTACTTTTATAAATGTGTTATTTTCAAGATTTTCACTTTTTATCATGTGGAAAATTGAATAAGCTTTTTGTTGATACCAAATCCGCCCAAATCCAACACCTGGGTGAAGAGTTAGAGCCTTTTTAGTAAGGTTGTGTGCCACCTGAGCCATCAACGCATCGCGGAGCAGGCCAAAATGGCAATCATCAAAATCCAGTGAGCCTTCATAATTATGTCACATCGCGCCAAGGCTCAAATTCAGAATTTTCCTTTTTCCAGTAAGACTCTGCAATTACACCGTGTTGCGCCAAACTTTTAGGTCACAAACAAAGTGGCAACGCAATATAGCTCCACATCGTGCTAGCCTGCCAAATCGGGAAATTTTGACAAAAATTAAAATACACATTCAAGGGTTAAAAGGGCTAATTTCCCACCCCTATTTAAACCTAATAACACGTGATTCTGTCATTTTTCACCCAAAACATAGTGTTTCTCTTAAGAACAAGCTAGGGTTTCAATTGGGGATTCAAATTCAATACTCAAATTCAAGAATCTCTCCATCAATCTTTGTAGAATCAAGAACTAAGGTATGCACATTGTTCATTCATGGATTCCTTTCATCCATGAAGCCTAAGCATCAAGTCTTAAATCTTGTATTGTGAATATTGAATCTTTATGTGTTATTCATGAACCTATGATAGCATGTGGTTTGAAACATGTGAAATTGAGTTGAAATATGGAGTTTTATTATGTTAATTTGATGGTCATGCCTATGCCCTTATTCATACATCCTAGGTGTTTGATAAAATTTCTAATAGAATAGAAATTATGAATTATAGCTTAATTGTGAGCCAATTGATAAATGCATGCTTTACCTTATGACCAAGAATGACTTCCATGATATTATGTGCATTATGAATGGTTGAGGGAATGTCCATGAGAATAGGTTGATGAAAATATGACATATTTATATGCAATTCCATTCATGTACAAGACTATGATAACTATGTGCTTCATAAAATCCCCAAATTGATGTATTATGAAGTATTGATACTGGTCACGTGTTCAAGAAGTGCCATGTTCTGCCAGTTTCATGCTATAGAGTCCTGGGGGTACTTGTACCCGAAAATTTAGCTGTGTGCCTAGATCCAGTGTCATATTGTCATGATACTCCTAGCCAAACCATAATTAGTAGAATTCAGTCAATCATGTGACTCAGGAAAACTCAGTAAACTCACTATCAGTCCAGTACCATTCAGTAATCTAAAAAAGATCAGTACTTCAGTAATTCAGTAGTATTCCGTTAGTCAATGGAACTCAATGAACTCAGTCCAGTTTAGTTCAGTTAATCATGTTCAGTGTCTATTCAGATGGGAGTAGGATTTTACACCGAGTGAACCCAAGGATGAGGACACACACTGACAGTTGAGGGTGTGATCCTTAGAAGAAATCCTTGCATTCCAGAACTATGTAGCCAGCATAGGTTGAGACATCAACACTAACAGGTGAGGGTTGATGAGGTGGATTAACACTGTCAGATGAGGGTTCTACATTCTATTTTAGGACACTATCAGGTGAGGGTCACCCACAGCTTGTCCTTATCAGTGGCGTGGTATTGACACCTTTCCAATTGGGGATATAGATTGGACCCTAACTTAGCTATAATAGCTTACTAGGGGCATGTCGGTTAGATGAATGCTTCCCACAGTTTCTGTTTTAGATTCAGTCTTCAGAATAGAATTCAGTCCAGTTCTATAGAAATCAGAACTGTCAGATACAGTCGTTCAGTCTCAGTAATGGAACTTAGATAGTTTTTTAGAATTTCAGGACTGTCAGACACAGTTAACCAGTTAATAGTATATTAATCATACACAATTCATGTTATCAGTATTCAGTTTTAGGACTTCAGATACATTCAATCAGACCAGTTCTTCATAATCAGAATTGTCAGAAATAGTTATTCCTTTAGCAGTAATATGACATCAGTTCCTCAGAACTCTATAGACTTAGTTATTTAGTATCCCAGCATTAGCACTCATATATTAGTAAATCTATATTATCAGAATTTATAGGTTAGTGTTATCGCGATCTTAGTTATAGTTATGTATTCCTGCATGTATTCTCACGTTCATGCTATTTATTCAGTTAGTATTGTTCATGCATATGAACCATTACATTTAGCCTACCTCACTTGTATACCAGTATATTCAATGTACTGATATATTTGCACTATGGTGTTTTATACTATAATTTTAGAAGTATGAGCTCCCGAGCATCCTTAGTAGATCAAACGTTCAGCAGCCAGATTAGCAGTGAGTCCTCATTATCTGAGGATAGCATGCTTATTTAATTACTTTATTATTTTATTAGTTTGGAGTTAGTTGGGGACATATCCCATCAACTCTATAGATTTTAGACAATTTAGAGTCTTTTAGACTACAACATGTTTCAGATAGTTTATTTTAGTTTTGGGTATTATTATACCCCATTACAGATATTATTTTATATTCTGTATTAGTTTAGTTTTGAACCTTATGGACTTACAAATTATATTCCACATATTTTTAGTATATTATTTAGTGCTCAGTTATAGATATCAGTCATAATTAGCTTGTGGTCCTTCGGGGTCATGAGCACCGTGTAACATTTTAGGTACCAAATTTATGGCGTTACACCTCTCATTCGGGGTAACTTTATAAACTTTGGTTCAACAGAGTATATAACTCATCATAAGTTTTCTTCAATGCTTGACCATATGTAGCTGAATCTAGCAAAAGTCTTATGTTATAGTAAAGGCTTTCAACAAATGTATAAGCTAATACCCCATTGGTATGTTGGTGATACGGATAGTCTTTGAGTAAAGACTCAAATATCTCTCATGCATGATTGAGATTCTTATTTGGCATTTTTTTAAAATACAGGATCTTCTCCTAAACCTTGCAGTTTTGCTAGAAGGAAAGAATCGGATGATGAACTTTTTTTCCAAGTCATCAAAAGTTGTGATAAAGTTTGAAGGTTCTGACTTCAACTATTTCTTTTTCTCTGCTAGTAGTAAAAAGGTTAAGAGAGTGACCCTCACTTAATCCCTGGAGACTCCAACAGAAATAAAAGTGTCATTGAGTTCCAAGATATTTTTTAGGTGGAGATGTGGTTCCTTATGAGATAAGATTATGAACTGCCCATTGCTGTGCAATAATTGGACCATGTTCTTCTATAACTCAAATCTACCTCAAGATCCAGTCTGTAGATATTAGAGGTAATATTAATTATGAGCGAATTTCCATTTCCCACACTATCCTACGAGATGGTTGTTCTTTAACCATGACTGCAGGAATGGCTTTGCCTTATTGAGCTTATGGGATGGGATAGAGAAGTGTTTCTTCCCTCCTTAATTAATACAAGCATATTTTTGATTTAGGATATGGTTCAACTAAATCCCTCTTTCTTTCAAACTTACTTGAGATTCATACCTGTACCTACAAGTTCAGTAGCTAAAACCAAGTCGCCATCACTTATCAAAATAGAATAGCAAACCTATAAATTAGAGAGTTGATAATTTTTAAAGTACCCAACAATGGTGCCAAAAACATATTGCGTACTACCCACACGCAAGTTTACGTGTTCGTGTAAGTAAAAAAGTAACTCTTGTGAGCCAAATGTTGATCCCATAGGGACTTGCTGATTAGAGAACTATCTAATTCAAATATTACAATTGAAGTTTAAACAAATATGATTTGTAACAAACAAGAGTTTTGAGTTTTGATTTTATAACCTAAGTAATAAAAATAACAATGATATGAAGTTTGAATTGCAAATAATATGTGGAGAGTTACCGGGTTGAGATATTTACTTCACATTCATGCATAACTATGGTTTCTAGATGTTGTTGGTGTTTATCATGATTATTGATTTACATGTTTGATATTATAACTTGGGAATGGTCATCATCTAGGTCATCTATTGAAATAAATCTCATAACTACATCGTTGGGCGGGGATGTGATTCCTTAATTTAGATGTATTAAGATATCATCCCATTTTATTAACCAAGTTGGGTGTTTATGTATATCTCTATCCTAAACACAAATCATCCTTTAACTATTAGTATCTAATAATTAAAGACATGATGTCATGACCCAATTTCTTAGGTCGTGATGACGCCTACCATAACCCACTAGTATGCAAGCAAGCCCATAATTCAAAACTACTAGCAGCAGACCACCAAGAGAAATAGAGGAGAATTTGGAATAAATATAGTAAAAATGATAAAATACACAAGACAGTCCCAAAATCTTGTGGAATCAGTACAAGAGCTTCTATTTTTAACAAGGGTACAAAATGAAGTACTAAATGTATATAATGATACAACCCATCTCTGAATACAACATAGAGATTAGTCTAGTACATAAGAGGGAAGAAAGTAATACTTTGAAAGCTAGGAGCTCACCTTATATCTCTGAAACATAGCTTCTCCACACGACGTGCATAATAACGGTGATAACCTATACTATGATCTGCAGGTTGTAAAAGTGTAGTATGAGTACAAAACACATGGTACTTAGTATACAACTGCCGACTGAGCTCCAAAGATAATACAAATATATATATAACATGTAAGCAAAAATGTAAACTAGACCCAAATACCCAACAATCGCATAACAAGGCGAAATGAGATAATATAGATAACTATCCTATTCATATCTAGGAAATTAACATAATGAGGCCAATGAGGTATTAATGATGAACTATACCATTCTATCAACACTCAGTAACCTTAACCCTATACCATATATCTTTGGCTAACATACTAATAAAGGGTGAAAAGAGGATGTATAATAGTATATAAGGCCAAAGAATGAATATACAATCTAAATAAATAAAAGAAGAAAAGGATATACGGTATTACCTTATTTACATATAGATAGGTACACATATATATACATACACACACATACACATATATAAGGTCAACTCAAGGAACAACCTAAGTTATCAGACTACCACCTTAAGGCCTCATAATTCTAGGAAAAACTAGTACTAACATAATCAGGGTCGCTAATCAATACGCCTAATCATGAAATAATTAGCCATAATAAAGAAATCATAAAATAAGGAATTCAAAACATGCCTCAAATCTTAATACCAAATCATCAACTAATTTAAACATCCTGGGTTTTGACCCTAAAAAAATTTCATGGAATTCCGTTCTTCGGAGCTAATACGAGTGGTATGGTCCTATCATATGTGGACCAGTGTTAGTTAGTGAGATGGTCTTAGTAGATATAATGGGTACAACTAAGGGTTAGGAGTTGTAGGACTGGGTACAAGTCGTATCAGGGAATCGTATGGTGGGCAGTGTTTGATCCTCATGGTATTTCATTCTTCTAGAGATATGGGTCATGGGTATGGATCGTATGCTGTGGTTATGACTTGGTTGGATGAGTCGTACACGTGACAATATCTTATCTAAGGTTGAATCTTGAATATGAGTGTGGAAACCAATTATATAGGAAGGTATGACTCATATGGGTTAGTCGTATCCTTGTGATTGGATTTTGTACCACTTAAGTGGGGGTATTTTGGATATTTTCCTACTTCCCCTAATCAGGAGCCATAACTTCTAATACACTTGGGAGGTTATTTACTCTATTATTCTATTTATTAAGAGTTATAAACTATTTCAAAAAACTCTATAATTCTCTCAAGAGCTTTTGGGCAAAGAGAGCCAGGGTTTCAACTAAAGGATTGCGTTAGGGCTTGACTTGGTGATTTCCTTCCATTATGTTCTTTGTTTAAGGCATTATTCTCTTTCTTCATTGTAATTTTAACTAAAGACATGGTTTATATGATTGATTTCATAGTTTTAATATTTCACGATTATGGTTTTTAACTATTATTTGGGGGTTTTGATATTAAATGCTTGGTTATAGTTTCCTATGGTTTTAATTATGGTTTTATATGAATTAATGATGGGTTTGAATAATTGGATTGCATGGTAATGGTTTAATGGTCTTTGAAATTAGTTTTGGTTATATTATGCCCCTAATGTATTTGATAAAATGCTTATAAAGGTATATTCATTGCATTGGCTTTTTTTAATTTAACTCTTGCTTGTTTTCGGCTTATGTAATAAAGCTTTAAATAGTTTAAATGATTTGAAAAGGCTACAAGCTAAATAGTTATGCTTGTGGGGAACATGGAAGACTCCTAAGTGGTTTAATATGGTATATAGAAGGGCACTTGAATGTCCCCATAACCTAAATAGTTTGACTATGGATATTACTTGAAATAAAGGGTGGTATGGCAATACCACTAATATTGGCCTTGGTTAATAAAATGGTAAATGAGTTTCTAGAGGTTTTTTTGAATGATCTTCCTGGTGTTCCTCCCTATAGGGAAAGAGATTTTGGTATTGATTTGCTTTAGGTCACTCATCAAATTTCTATTCCTCCATATAGAATGGTTCTAACTGAGTTGAATGAACTCAAGGTGCAACTTAAGGATATTCTAGACAAAGGGTTTATTCGTCCTAGTATTTCTCCATGGGGTGCACCGATGTTTTATGTGTGTAAGAAGGATGGTTCCCTTTGGATGTGCATTGACTACAGGCAGTTGAACAAGGTAATTGTCAATAACAAGTATCCTCTTTCTTGGATAGATGACTTGTCTGATGAGATGCAAGGTGCCAAGTTCTTTTCTAAGATAGATCTTCGATCTTGGTACAATCAACTTAAGATTAGGGAGGTGGATATCCCTAAGACAACTTTTCATACTCGGTATGGGCATTTTGAGTTCTTGGTGATGTCATTTGGGTTGACCAAAGCTCTGACAATATTTATGGATTTGATGAAAAGGGTGCTCAGGCAGTATTTGGATCTTTTCATCATCATGTTTATTGATGACATTCTAGTTTATTCAAATAGCAAGGTGGATCATGATAATCACCTTCATGTTGTGTTGCAGACCTTAAAGGAGCATTAATTATATCCCAAGTTCTCTAAGAGTTAGTTTTGGTTGAACGCTATGACTTTCTTAGGTCATTTAATTTCTATTAAAGGGATCATGGTGGATCCACAGAAGGTTGCTGTGGTAAAAAGGTGGCCTAGACCTATGACTCCATCTGATATTTGGAGCTTTTTGGGTTTAGCCAGGTATTATAAGCAGTTTATGGAAAGTTTTTCTTCGATAGCTGATCCTTTGACTATGCTGACTTACAAGAAGGTTAAGTTTTCTTGGTTGGCTTCTTGTGAAGGGAGTTTTGAGAAGTTAAAGGATAAGTTAACTTTAGCTCCAATCCTGACTTTGCTAGAGGGCAATGATGGGTTTGTGGTTTATTGTGATACATCTCGAGTAGGTCTTGGTTGTGTGTTGATGCAACATAGAAAGGTTATTGCCTATGCTTCCAGGCAGTTGAAGGCACATGAGAGGAATTATACAACTCATGATTTAGAGTTGTTGGCGGTTATGTTTGCTTTGAAAATGTAGCGACATTATTTTTATGCTATTTATGTTGATATCTTTTCTGATCACAAGAGTCTTCAGTATGTGCTCACTCAGAAAGAGCTTAATCTCAGGTAGAGGAGCTGGCTTGAGCTTACCAAGGACTATGATATGATTCTTCACTATCACCTAGGTAAGGCTTATATGTTTGCTAATGCTCTTAGCAGGTTATCCATGGGGAGTTTGGCTCATGTATAGGAGGGAAAGCAAGAATTGGTAAAGGATATTCAGCACTTGGCTAATCTTAGAGTTCACCTTTTGGACTCTAAGGATGGTAGTATGATGGTGCAAGAAGTGGTTTGATTGTCTTTTGGTGCAAAGATTAAAGAGAATCAAGTGCTGGATCCCATCTTGATAAAAATTAAGAGTAATGTTGGTGGGCGAAAGGTCATGGTGTTTGAGATTAGTGGTGATGGTACTTTATGGTACCAAGGAAGGTTATGTGTTCTTGATATCGATGGGTTGTGACAAAGGATTTTGGCTGAGGGTCATGAGTCACACTCTGTTGTTCTTCCTAGCTCAATAAGTTGTATCACAGTCTCAAAGAGATCTATTAGTGGAATGGCATAAAGAGAGATATGGTAGATTTTGTGGCCAAGTATATGATGTTTCAACAGATTAACATTGAGCATATGAGGCTAGGAGGGTTGTATCAAGAAATAGATTTTCCTGAATAAAAGTGCGAAGTGATCAATATGGACTTCGTTATCGATCTTCCTCTGTCTCGGGATCAATATGCTTCGATTTGGGTCATCGTGGATAGGATGACTAATTCTATGCACTTTTTTCCAGTGTGGAGTACCTTTTTGGTGGAGTATTATGCAAAGATGTAACTTTAGGAGATTTTAAAGCTGTATGGGGTGCCTATTTCGATTATTTCTGATCATGGTATGTAGTTTATATGTCACTTCTAGCAGTTTTTCCAGAAAGGGTTAGGGACTAAGGTTAGTATGAGTATTGCTTTTCATCTGCAGTTGAATATGCAAGAGAAGAGAACTATTCAGACATTGGAGGATATGCTTCGAGCTTGCATGATTGATTATGGTGGAAATTGGGTTGAGCATCTACCTTTGGTAGAGTTTGCTTACAATAATAGCTATCATTCTAGTTTTGGTATGGCGCCTTTCGAGGTATTATATGGCAGGAGGTGTAGATCTCGGTGGTGGCCGTTTCATTAAGAGGAGGTGGGCATGTTTGGACCATATCTTGTTTATCAAGTGATGGAGAAGGTCAAGGTGATTAGGGATAGGCTTAAGGCTACCCAAAGTCACCAAAAGTCCTATGTGGATGTTAGGCATAGAGACTTAGAGTTTGAGGTCGGGGATAGGGTGTTTCTCATTGTGTCTCCTATGAAGGGAGTGGTGCAATTTGGAAAAAATGGGGAAACTCAGACCTCGGTGTGTTGGTCTTTATGAGATTTTTCGAAAGGCGAGAAATGTTGCTTATGAGTTGGATTTTCCTTCAAGCTTAAGTTTGGTTCGTTCGGTTTTTCATGTTTCTATAACACCCCAAATCTGGTACCCAACATACCACGCAGTGCTCCTGACCCCGAAGGACCACAAGCTAACCCATGACTGATATATGTAATTGAGCATTGCATAACAGACTGTATAAATGCAGAGTAAAAGGCTGAAAGGCCATAAGGTTCAAATATCTGATAAAATATAACATCTGAAAAATATGGTATATCAATACCAAAATGACCAAAATAACTGTCTGAACATGCTATAGTATGGAAGTCTCTAAACTGTCTAAAAATTGTGGAGTTGATGGGATATGTCCCCAACTAACTCTGAACTACTAGAATAATAAAGTAATAAAATAATCATGCTATCCTTGAATGATGAGGACTCACTACTAGTCTGGCTGCTGAACGTCTGATCTACTAAGGATCCTCCAAAGATCATGCTTCTGAACCTATGGTATAAAACACCATAGCGCAAAAGAAAAGTATGCATCAGTACGATTGAATGTACTGGTATGCAAGTGAGGGAGGCTGAATCAAGGGTACATATGCATGAACAATACTGAAAGACCGAGTAACATGAACATGGGAATACATGCATGAATACATACCTATAAATAAGATTGTGACAACACTAATTACTGAGTTTGAATACTGATAAAATGGATTTTTGCTAACTGATATAACTGATACTAAGCGACTGTGTCTAACAGTCTAGGTTCTGGAGGAACTAGCTGAGTTCCATACTGAGCTGAGTAACTATATCTGACAATCCTGAATTCTGTAGAACTATTGAGTTCTATTATTGAGACTAACACTGAGACTGTAACTGTGGGAAGTAGTCATCTAACCGACATGCCCCGAATAAGATAATATAATTGAGGTGGGGTCCAATCTACAACCCCGATTGGAAGAGTGTCAATATCGCACCACTAGTAAGGACAAGCTATGAGTAATCCCTTATCTAACAGGTACTCTAAGGAGAATGGTGGGACCCTCATCTAACCGGTTAAGTAACCTTATTAAACCTCATCTAACAAGTTAGATGTCTCAACCTACATAGGCTACGTAGTTCTGGAGCGCAAGGATTGCTTCTAAGAATCACACCCTCTACTCGCAGGTGAGTTCCCATCCTTGGGCTCACTCGATGCTGAATCCTACTCCCATCTGATTAGACACTGAATTAATTATACTGAACTGACTGGACTAAGTTCATTAAGTTCCATTGACTGATAGAATATTACTGAGATCTGATAACTAATTGAGATTACTGAGATTACTAAGATTACTGAGTTTTCATGAGTCTTGAGACTGACTGAATTCTACTGAACATGGCTTGACTGAGAGTATCTTGAAAATTGACACTGGATCTAGGTACACGACTAAATTGTTGGGTACAAGTACCCCCAGGACTCGATAGCATGAAACTAACAAGACATGACACTTCCTGGACTCACGACCATAATCAACAATCCATAATACAATCATTGGGGAATTTCATGAGGCACTTGATTATCATGTTTTGGTACATGAATAGGAATGCATATAAACATGTCATAATTTCATATGGCTAATCTCCTGAACAATCCATCAAATAATTTTAATGTATAACAATAACATGGAAGTCATTTTGAACATAAGGGTAAAGCATGGGTTCATCAATTTGGTCATAATTGAGTCCTAAAGCATGATTCTTATTCTCCTAGGCATTTTATCAAACACATTGCCTGCACAACCTTAGGCTTAGGCATATTCACTAGTTCATACATCATGGTTACTTTAATCAACTAATTTTAAAAGTTTCTAAACCCATATACTAGCATAATTTCATAAAAAGTACATAAAGACTCCGACTTGGGATTCATACAACCACATCAACATAATTAAAATCAACTCAACACATGAAAATCATAATTCATGAGTTTAAAATAGGATTCTTAATTTTCATAGGTGAAATAAACCCATGTATCAATACTTTACATACCTAGGTGGATAATTTCTTGAAGATTGATGGAGGAAAGCTTGAATTCTTGCTCTGGGATTAGACACCTAGGGTTTCTTGTTCTTGGAGATTGATCTTTGAGAGAAACCCTAATTTAGTGTTGTGGATGATAAATGAAGTTATGAGCTCTAGTATGGTATATTAGGGGTCAAAACAGGTGGAAATAGACCCAATACCCTTTTAAAAATGACTTAAAATCGCTGATCGAAAGTGGCAATGGTTTGGACGATGGTCCATCGCTGGCTCGACGGTCCATCAGTCCTGACCGTCGCACTTGGCTAGAACCTGAACTTTCTGCCTCGTCTGCAATGGTTTGGGCGATGGTCCATCACTGGAACGATGGTCCGTCGGTCCTGACCGTTGCATATGATAAGAAGTTAGGTTCACTGCCTTAGTCACGATGGCTTGCGCGATGGTCCATTACTGGCTCGATGGTCTGTCGGGCTGACCTTTGCTTCTGGGCAGTTTCGATAGTTCTCTGTAAAACATCCATAACTTTTTACTTCGATACTTGATTTGGACGAAATTGCTATTGTTGGAAATATAATTCAATTTCCCACATGATAAAAATTCTAAATTGGGGAAATTATATCTCATTTAAACATTAATAATTTAGGAAGTCATCACTAACTCTTATGGAGACTAGATTTGACTTAAAGAAAGTTTGGGGTATTACAGTTTCTATGTTTGTGAAGTGTATTAATGATCCTTCTTTGGTTGTTCCTTTGAAAGGATTGGGTATTTTTGATTCTCTATCTTATGAATAGGTCTCCATTGAGATATTAGATAGGAAAGTTCATCAGTTGCGGACTAAGGATGTGGCTTTAGTGAAGGTTCTACGGTGAAACCATAAGATAAAAGAAGCTACTTGGGAAGCGAAAGAGGATATGATGTCCAAGTATCCACATCTATTTTTTGCTTCTTGGATACATGCAGAAGGTATGTGTTTTCAACATATATTTATTTTTTCAGTTTGTTAAAGGAAAGATTAACATCTTTTCCTCTTTGTTTTCAAACTTTGTTAAAGGGAAGTTTGATAATGCAATGTTAGTGTGTGTGTTTACTCCTACCATGTCTGTTATTTAGGGACAAATATTCCTGGTGGAGGAGACTGAAACAGCCTCGATTTTGACCCTTAGAAAATTTCCTGTAATTCCATTCTCTAGGCCTAATACGACTCACGTGTATGAGCCCTATATTGGGGTATGGGTGGTATGGTCCTATTGTATGCTGACCAGTGTTAGTTAGTGGGATGGTTTTTTTCACCAAAATGGGTATGACTTAGGGGTATGAGTCATATGGCTTGGTACGAGTCGTATCAAGGACTCATATGGTAGGCAGTATTTGATCCTTTTGGTATTTTATTCTGCCAAGGATACGGGTCATGGGTATGGATCGTATATTATGGTTATGACTTGGTTGGATAAGTCGTACACTGGACAGTGTCTGACCCAAGGTTGAGGCTTGGATACCAGTGGTGGAAACCAATCGTATAGGAAGGTACAACTCGTATGAGTCAATTGTATCCCTATGATGGGATTTGGTGCAGCCTAAGTGGGGGTATTATGGATATTTTTCTACTTACCCTAATTAGGACCCATGACTTTTAATACACTTAGGAGCTTATTTACCCTATTATTCTATTCATTAACACTTAGAAACTATTCCAAAACACTCCCTAATTCTCTCAAGAGCTTTTTGGGCAAGAGAGCTAGGGTTTCAACTAAAGGATTGCTTTGGGGCTTGTCTTGGTGATTTTCTTACATTATCTTCTTTGTTTAAGGCATGATTCTCTTCTCTCATTGTAATTTCAACTAAAGGCATGGTTTATATGATTAATTTCATGGTTGTACTATTTCATAATTATGGTTTTGAACTATTATTTGGGGGTTTTGATATTAAATGTTTTCTATGGTTTTAATTATGCTTTTATATGCATTAATGGTAGTTTTGGACAATTGGATTGCATGGTATTAGTTTAATGGTCTTTGAAATTGGTTTTGGTTATATTATTTCCCCAGTGTGTTTGATAAAATACTTATAAAGGAATATTCATTGCATTGACTTTTTTTAATGGAACTCTTGCTTGTTTTCGGCTTATGTGATAAAGCTTTAAATGGTTTGAAAAAGGCTAAATGATATATGGTTATGCTTGTGGGGAACATGGAAGTCTCCCAAGTGGTTTAATATGGTATATGGAAGGGAACTTGAAAGTTCCCTTAACCTAAATGGTTTGGCTATGGATATTACTTGCTACTAAGGGATGGTATGATGATACCACTAACATTGGCCTTGGTTAATAAAATGGTAAATCGATTGGTTGGTCATTTGGAAATGGTTTTAATTGGGTATTAATGGCAGGGTGTGTAGCAAAGTCGTAGAAGGTGATGGTCCTGAGGGACCAAAACTGGAAACTCGTGTTTGCTGATCTGAAGATTGGTCTTAGTGGATCGTGTGTATGATGTCATACTATTAGGAGAGTACTAGTCATCCCATGGGATACTTCCTTGGTTGTGCAACTACATACACTAGGACCCTTTTAGCAGGGGGAGCTAAGCCCATATAGCCTATGGGTGGTTTAGGATGGCCAAGATACACAACCCCGATAATGGTTTTAAAGGCATGGTAAACCTAGTCCCCTTTCCCGACATGGTTTTATATATGTATGGTCGTGTGCATTGGATGGTTTTACTTGGAATTATTTTATCCTTATCCTGAGATTTATGCTAGTGATCACTCTCTAACCCGTCCACTGGCAGCTGTATACCCATGCTATGTAGGAATCGGCCATTCTACTCCTATATAGGGATTTACTCTGGATTGAAGTGGTGAGCTTCCATCCTTTTGGAAGACATCATTTTATGTTATGGATATTATTAGACGTTTTAAATTTATTTTGGATATTGGTTTTGGCCATGGTTGGGGGCATGTACCAATCGAATTTACTTACTCTTTTGGATAGAGACCTTGTGGTACTTCTGGGGGTTCGTATAGGCGGAATCAGTAGAGGTGTTAGCCTTAGCATTGGTATTGATATTGAGGCTGGCATCATCAAACATTATTTCTTACTATTCTATCATATTTTATTTTGGAATTAATTACATTATATTTTGATACTTATTTGGTTATGGACTATGGTTTGGTCGGTATGGTATGGTTGGACTCGGCTGGGTTGGTCACAGTTGTGACCCTATCCCAGAGTCTTAATGAGAACATTTACGCTATCTTGTTATATGTTCAAAATTCACCCCATTAAATGCTGTGTAAACCGCATGGGTTTAAGTAACAGGGGTATTCCCCAGTCCCAGATGGAATTGGGATGCCCATTACGACAAGGCTTAGGGTCGGGTTATGTCACCAATCTATCACGAACTAGCCATAATAGTGATAATAATCATATTAGTAACAATAAAAATGCGAATAACCAGTTAATCCAGACAAATAATACCTAACTAAGCCTTTCAGAAATCCCCAGCTCCTTATGCCCGGAAGGTCCAATCAACACACAACACACCATAAGCCATACTCATCAACTGTACCTATGCAACCCCCATAAGGCTGATAGATATAAGCACAAATTAGTGATAGGCAATGCGCCTGCAAGAATGTATGCCAAGACATAATCCATAATACAATAACCAATCCAATACCATAAAGTAACCCAGTGTATATACCTCCTCGAGACTAACAGCTTACAAAGGTAGGACCTATAATGACCTCCTTTCTCCAGCACAACAACTCATAGATGAAGGGGTCCCTAGGGGGTTTGGGAGTACCCATATACACCGATCTGGTCCTGATCTAGATTTTCCAATCATCATCAACAACAACAATACCAAACATCATTAATATCCTCAACCTTCTCCGTCCAGTACCAGAGAGGTGTATATATATGTATACTAAATGCACAGACTCTGAACTGTGGCTAAAAAAATATAAATCCATAAATCCATTTCATAGGGTAAACTTTGGGACTAAATCATCATAAAGGTATAGAAAGGACTGATAATATCTCATGATCGAAGTAAATAGTAGTAATAAAATCGTGGATCAAAATCTTTCTTGGCCAAATCTTTGAAACATCATTTCCAATCTCAATGCACATATGTCATCCATTAAGATGGTACAGTTCTCATTATAAAGAAATCCGTGTGAAGGTGAAAAGTGGGCTTTAATCCCTTTTAGGAAAAATAGTAGTAAAATCATATTGTAGTTGGAATTGTACCATTTACCATTTTAGTGATCATGAATGTACCAAATCCATGCATGCCATCACCGGTATTTAAACAATGTAATCATAAGTATTAACAAGTCTACAAACTAAGGCCACGTCCTTTACAAGGATCACCATTTCTCAGAATCCAACCAATATCATAAGACGCCCTTGGGCCTAATAATATAAATACATAACTAACAACTCCGTAACATTATAATCTAGGAGTAACTATCATAGTCCATCGAGTACTTAGTAACCTTATACTAAGATTCATTTGTCTCAACTATGCCTAATATGCTAAAAACCTAGGGTAATAAGATCCTTGAAGCATAATAAGTATTTCACCTTATGGGTCAGTTCACCTATCTAATCCCCAAACTTTAATATTCTAGACTAGATCACGGTATTCAACCCACCATCAAAATTGACATTCGCATTTCACATTCAATATATAAAACACATTATTTTGTGAAGAAGAGTAGACTGACCTACCTCGATGCCGAGCTGAAAATCCTTGAATCGCGCCCAAATCATCTATCCTTACTCAAAATTTTAATGTAACCACACTATTAAAATTGAAATCTACACATCATTAGGAGTAAAACGAGACCCATATTTCCCTTTTAAGGGTTGGGTCAAATTTTAGGTTAAGAACAGGACCGCAGGATCCATAAATGGAATTCAAAATTAAACTTATCACTGGGTCCCTTGAAGAATAAGGAAGTTTTGCTCAAAAGTTAGGCACAAGCGGACTCAAATTGAGTCTCAAATTAACCCTCAAAGTTTAGGATTAAAGCCCTAATTTCTATGAATTTACCATGAATTTGGATGGAGATCAAAGGTAAAATCAATAGGAAATAACCAAAAAAGATTAGGCTAGCTGACCTTGGCTTACATGGATGGTTCCCCACTCTTTTACTCACTTTTAGCTCTCAACTTAGTGTAAAAATGGTGTAAAGAATGATGGGAAATTGGGTGGAAGAATAGGATTAAATAAGGTTGAGAGCCACTATCACAACTCTGATATCGCAATCGCAATTTGAGAAGGTTAAATGACATGCCATGATCATGATTCATGTCTATTGTAAATGATAATTGCATGCCATAATTGTAATTTACGCTTGTTGCAAATGCGATTTTCAAAGGGGAAATCGCATTTCACAATCATGGTTTATGATTATCACTAGTGCGATCACACCAGTGACCTGATGCACCAAATTTTTGAAAAGTTTGAAATAGACTTCGACCGGGTGCTCGAGCTTCATTTAGAACCCCATGCGCGCAAATACAATATGCTACCATACCAAATTTAACGTTTTAGACTCTATAGAACTATCAAAACTTTCATTTGAGATCATTTTGACTAAATGTGGGAACCACATCTATAGTTTTATTTTTTACATAATCCACCCAATAGCCCAAACGTGTCTGGAAGCCTCGGGACCTAAACCAAGGGTCCACCTAGCCTAAAATTAATGTTCTAGAGCTGAGGACACTGTCAAAATTCCAATTCAAAGTCATCTATTAGGAGTTTTGGTTTGAGAACAAATCCTAAATAACGAAGTCTCCAAAATAGATAAATGAGACTAAAAATTCAAACAAACTGTCCAATCACTAAACCAACAATTTTGGTAAGTCATAAATTACCTGTAGCTGCTATAGAAAGCTTGAAACACCAGAAAAGCATGCAAACCAAGGAAATAATCAAGAGGATCATTACACATAATCTAACTCCTTATATTTTTCATTTTGTCCCTCTACTCCTATAGTCAATTCATTTTTGTAATATATTTATCCTAAAGTTTATGACAATTTATAGTAAACCATGAATATAATAATGATCACTTACTTGATAAACGTTTAAAAAAAATCAAAACATAATTACACAATAATGTTTATAGTGTAAACCCTAGAATAAGGGTGTATATATACTCATAGTCTTACAAAGAGTCATGATAATGGAATTGATAAGTAGAAACTAAATGAAAACTAAGTTAAAGAAGAAATAACCCTAGTGTAGAACCCTTGGATACCTTCTCTTATCTCCAATCTTGTATTGTGTAAGAAGTCCCGTGTAATTGTAACTAAGTACTCATTATATAGTGCTTTATGTCTTCCAAAGTCTGCCTACCATAGAATAAAAGCATCTATAATGTTGCCCCTCACTTAAAGACATAAAAATCAACTTTTAGATATTCAGGAGAGGGGTTACACTGCAAGGCCAAAGTTAAGCCTTAGGGGGTGCAGTTCCCTCACAAATCAAGGGTTAGGTCGTGTGACCTACAATGACTTGAAATTTGATGAAATATGTGAAATATTTATGTGATTTGACTATTTTACTCCACCCCATAGTTGCATTATGGTATTTCTAGGTTGTGGGGTGATTGGCATAGTTCTTGATGTATTTTGATGTCATTTATGTGATTTTATAGTTTTTGGCATCTTTGAGAGCCTTATAATTAATTTCAATTGATATCTTTTGATTCATATAATGAATGAAAAAATAGACTGCATATCTAAAATATTGATTTTAGGGTGGTAACATAGTTGGTGTGGTTTCATGGCATTTAAATCTCATTTCGACCCTCAATTTAGAAAATTTTGATTTTGGACTTTGGGGTCAACTTTTTGAAAATGATGTTTTTTTTGAAAATTTGATATCTGCATTAACTTTGGGAGCACTGAATTTTTTAGGGTTGCATAGTTTGTTTGCATTCACAGGATTTCAAATGAATCTCAAGGGGCCTGCAAAAAATATTACCAAGTCCCCAGCTAGTGCCCCTGTGATCGCAAGCCTTGGGCCACAATCATGATTGGTCCAGCGAGGGAGCTACCCTGATCACAACCCTTCTCCACGATCATGATACCTTTGTAAGGAAAGGTACCGCAATCGCAATCTTGGTTTACGCTTGCGAGTACTGGTATATAATACACCCGTGTTTTTGTCATTTTTACCATTTTTAGACTTGGTGCTTAAGGTTTCATGATTTTAAGAAACTTTCTCCATTTTTAAGCTTGGGTAAGCTTCATTACACTCATTTCAACTAATTTCTTCTGTCTTTAACCTTAAATTCTTATTTCAAATAAGGATTAAGTATGAAATTTGAGAATTTTGGCCCGTAAGGCCTAAAAAGTTTATTTTACCAATTTAAATCTCAAATTCTTTTGAATGAGTCTTTAATCCTATAATTATCCATTTTCCCTAAATTTTACCTTCAAAACAACTTCTATTCTTGATTTTTAAATGGACTTAGAAGATTTTACCCGGTAAAGTTTAAAAATGGTTTTTCTTCGATTTGGACCACATTTTAAACTCATATTTTCTTGGGTATTCCATAGTAGACTCCTAAAATATGGGGAACATATTTTTGAAACAAAGTTACTCTTTTGCCCTTCTTTTTAGATAACCCATTTTGGGGGTCCATTTTGAACTCGACTTAAAACTAGGCTATATGGGTGTCATTGGATTTCTTTTGATGCATAGATTATATATTTTGATCCTTTAGTTGATTTCAGGGCCATTCATGAGAAGTAAGGTCATGGATTAAAGGTTTATGGATGACCCATTTTTGGCCTTCGTGGTAGGCTATGGATTGACTCATTCAAATTAGGTTTGGTAGTTAATTTAAATACAAAATCATGTTCAGGGTGTGAGAACTAATCATGAAAAATGACTATCTTTCTGTGTTGTTCCCATCTGGGGTCCTATGTGTGATATTATGTGGTGGTTTTAGAACTTTATACTCTATGTGTGCCCGTGTGGGGTCCTATGTGATACTGACTGCCTAGTATATATGATGATAATTGTACCTTTTTTGATGAAAAAGTATGCTGTGATACCAATTATGTGTTGTGATGTATTCATACTCTATTGGCATATGAATTATATTGGATTTCATGAATGGTTGGAAATAATGAGTGGATATTTGACTCACATAATGGTATATTAGTTGGTTGTGAAAATACTCTTTGTGGTTGTTTGTAAGCATTGCATCCTCATACTTATTAATTAAAAAATGGTACCACCATTGGAATATTAAGAAACACTGATAATTTTTTATGATAGAAAATGTGACATCTTGTAAAATCCTTCCCGAGGGAGGTGACAGGGAAGGGATATGGCTATATAGATTGTATACGTTGATGAACCCCCCAAGGATCTTATATCAGGAAGCTTTATCTCCATAGGTGTACACAGAGACTGTGCGACATTCTCAAAGGTTTTACGATAACCTCATGCATTATGATCATCACCATTATCATCATCATCATTCTCATTGTATTTACTTCATTATATGTACTGTAATTGTATTTCTATCTTAGGTTGTCACTTACCTAAATGTTCTATCTTTCTTTACTTGTAATTGATAATTTTGTATTTGTTTCCTTTTTGGTTCTACTTGTCTGTGATTTACTTTATATTTGTGTACTTTTCTGGTGTTGTTGCAATATATGTGATATATTAGAACTATTAGTTTAAGTGAACCGAGGTACTATTGTGGGACATTTTCTAATTGCAGGTAGTGTTCCCTTAGTGTATTTTTACATGCCTTATTTTCTACTTTACTTGATCAACCTATGATACCTACTGAGTATAAGTGGACAGTACTCACTCCTACTATACCCTTTTGGTGTAGATTTAGGTTTGGGTGCACCCCACATTGCTTGATTTAGGCAATATTTGGAGATCTCGAGTTAGTGGTCGATTTTTAGGCATCCGAATGTCTTCTACTACCTTTCTTTATCGTACTATGTCTTTACTTGTATTTCAGAGACAAATTTTATCCTGCTATGGACATCTTATGTATTTTATTGGATCTGAGTTGTACTGCATATGTTCTTACATTGTTGACATCAGGTTTTAGGTGTTATGGCATTGTTATTGGTTGTTTTCCATTCCTCATTTATTATACTTGTATGGTTCGACTTCATTATAGAAGCCTTACCTTGGTATTTGAGTATTATGTCCCTTTTGTATCAGTTTGTGTGATAGGTTTATTTGTCAAGGTTTGTCACGACAAGTGCCATCATGACCCTTCACATTTTGAGTCGTGACAAATTGGTGTCAGTACAACTGGGTTCATTAGTCTCAATGGTGTAACAATGAGATTTCAAATAGAGTGTCGCAGATCATTACATAGACATTCGTATCTATCTTTGAGAGGCTATAGGATGCGTTGACACCCAATTTTGATCTCCTGATGCTCCATCTAGCTGCTATTTTATCAAAATTATTCATTTCAAATATTGATATATTTTACATATTATTTTAATACCGGTGGGTCACATTCATAATTTAAAAATATACACATTCTAAATACTCTTTATTATTATTTTTTATAATTTGTTAATTTAAATATAATATTATAATTTTGTTAATATTTATTAAATTATTTTTCATAAATATGCACACTCCTAATTTACAAATACACTGACTAGTTTTTATTATTATTAATATTATTAATTTAATTTAAACTTATTACCGACAATTGTATATAATACTTTTTACGTAACATTAATTTTACATGTTCAATTTATTCTTAATAGCAATATCTTATTATTTTAATTATTATATTTATCAAAATAGCAACCAAAAATCAATTCAATTTTTTCAATTTTATTTAATTTTTAGCCAATCTTGTACTCAATTTGTGTCTTAGAACTCCGTGAGTTATAGAACACTGTACTCTCAGACAGATACAAAACTTAAGAAATTTCAAAAATCTCAGAAATCTCAGTTATTTCAGTATCACTAATATTCTAGCCTCAGTTTAGTACTTAGCTCAGATCTAGTAGTATTCGAGTGTTCAGTCCAGAACTCAGTATCATCAGTCAGATAACGAGATTCAGTAGTATTCTGTCAGATACAGAACCAAGTGAATTCAGCTTAACTTAGTTAGATCAGTCAAGAAATATGATCAGTATCAGATTTAGTTTAGTTTAAGTTAAGAATTAGTGTAGAGTTTCAGTTGGGTGTAGGAGCTAGCACCGAGAGAGTGTAGGGATAAAGGCTCCCCGTTAGAGAGGTAGAGTCATTAGGAGCAATCCCTGAACTCCAGAATTGCGTAGCCAGCGCAGGATGAAGGAGTCACCCGTTAAAAAAAGGCTTGTCACCTGTTAGATAGGCTTAATTATTATACTACCTTAGACTTGACTTCCTGTGAGGGTCACCCATTAGAGAGGCTTGACCAGAGAGATCTTTACCCGTGGCACGGTATTAAAAACCTTAAAGCTGGGGTTACAGGTTGGACCCCATCAGTTTAGATTTGGGGCATATCGATTAAGTGAGCACTCCCACAATTATAGTTTTAGTATCAGTCTTCAGAAAAAACTCAGAAATCAGGACTGTCAGATATAATAATCTATTACAGTGTGGAACTTAGATAGTTCCATTGATTCATAGACCACCCGCTAGATAGGCATGGTCCTACATAAAGTTATTGAGTAATCTCATTATCAGATCCAGAGATCACCTGCTAGATAGGCTTGATCTCAGTCTCAGATTCAGTTGAGTAATCTCATTATCAAATCCTGTGATCACCCACTAGATAGGCTTGATATCAGTATTAGATTTAGTTGAGTAATCTCATTATCAGATCCAGAGATCACCCGCAATATAGGCTTGATCTTAGTCTCAGATTCAGCTGAGTAATCTTATTATCAGATTCTGATATCACCCACTAGATAGGCTTGATCTCAGCCTCAGATTCAATTGAGTAATCTCATTATCAGATCCAGAGATCACCAGCTAGATAGGCTTGATCTCAGTCTCAAATTCAGTTGAGTAATCTCATTATCAGATCCAGATATCACCTGCTAAATAGGTTTGACCTTAGTCTCAGATTCAGTTAAGTATTCTTATTATCAGATTCAGAGATCTTCCACTAGATAGTTTGATCTCAGATATAATATTTTCTTATCATTGATAGTAGATTTCAGAATCATCTGTTAGAGAGGTTTGATATTCGATGCAGTCAGTCAAGAGTAGAAAGCTCAACTTTCGGTCATTGATATGAGTAGATTCAGTTATTCAGTATCTTTAGCATTAGTAGTAAGTTCAGATAACAGTAAAGTAGTATCCGAGTTTCAGTACTTCGAGTGCAATATTTTCTGTTATGGTTTATGCATTCATGCATATGTCCTCATTCAGTATTCTCATGATTATTCAGTTAAGTAATTGTTCATGCATAAGCCCTTGTATTTAGCCTTACCTTATCTTCATACTCGGTATATTCCTGTACTGATGCATTTACACTATGGTGTTTTATTTGACACCATAGGTTCAGAGGCATGAGATCTAGAGTACCCTTGCAGCCAGTCCTAGTCAGCAACTGTAGACATAACAGTGAGTCCTCTTCAGTTGAGGATGATACTTATTCTTATTATTATCATATCAGACTTAGTTTATTTTTAGTAGACGAAGTTAGTTGGGACATATCCCACCAACTCCATAGTTTAGATAGTTTAAAGGCTTTTCAAACAGATGTATCAGTATTCAATTTTAAATTTTGAGTATTTTTAGATATTTTGAACCTTATGGCCAGTTTTTGCATTTATTATCTATATTTTACAGTGTCCAAGTACAAATATCAGTAGAGGGTTAGCTTGTGGTCCTTCAGGATCATGAGCACCATGTGACATTCTGGTTTCAGAAAATCGGATCGTTCAAACTTGGTATCAAAGCTTAAGGTTCAATAGTATCCTAGGGAGTCTGAAAAGTAGCATCTAGTAGAGTCTTGTGCATGGGAGTGTTGCATGCCACATTTATGTACAAGAGGCTATAAGATGTTTTTAGGAGCAGTTTTCCTTCTTTAAGTATTCATGTCATATGAGTGAGCATGAGCTCAAGTTGATTCTCAGTCTAATCCACCTCTTTCTTCTATTTATAGAGTATGCCTCCTCGCAGAGATAATGTCCATAGGGCTGGTGATCAGCCCCCTCAGCCAGTAGATCCTAAGAATGAGAATGTCTTACATGCAGAATTTTGGGCAGCTTTTCAGGTGCTAGCCCAAGCTGTGACTAATGTTCAGGGTAAACGTTAGGCTGTGGCCCCACCTCAGCAAGAAAGGAGTTCAGCTGTAACCATAATTAGGGATTTTATGAGAATGAGTTTGCCAGAATTCTTTGGGTCAGTAGCAGGTGAGGATCCATAACTTTATCTATAGAAGATGGGGAAAATTACTTAGATTGTGCATATTTCTGAGGAGGAGAGTCTGGAGTTAGAATCCTATAGGTTGAAGGATATTTCTCATGATTAGGTAGTTATATGGAAGAAGGGTAGAGGGGAGGATGCAACTTCCATGACTTGGCAAGAATTTTAGGATGCCTTTCTAGATAAGTTTTTCCTATTAGAGATAAGAGAGGCTAAGGAGGAAGAGTTCATGAACCTAAGGAAAGGCTCCATGATAGTGAAAGAGTATTGCCTTAAGTTCAACCAGTTAGCTAAGTATGCTCCGAACTTGATAGCTGAGCCTAGAGCGAGTATGCGTAAGTTTGTGATTGGTGTATCCGGGTTAGTGTTAAAGAAGTGTAGGGCTGCCATGATCAATAGAGATATGGACCTTGCTAGACTGATGATGCATGCATAAAAAATTGAGGTAGATAAGGCAAAAGAAAGTGAGAAAGTGAGTAAGAGAGCCAAAACAGGTAGTCATGGTTTCTCTCAGGCAGGATCCCAGGGTGGTAACCGTTTTCAGCATAGTCAAAAGTTTTTAGTCCCATCTCCTTCCTCAGATAGTGTACCCGTACCATAGTTTGGGGATGCCAGTTATGGTGGGGCGCCAGGCCCCAAAGCCTAGAGTAGTGCTAGTGGTGTTTGTACCTATCCACCTTGTGGAGAGTCTGTCAAGAGCCACCTAGGTATGTGTAGAGCCGATAGTGATATGTGCTTTGGGTGTGGTAGGCCAGGCCACAGAATGTGAGAATATAGACTGCTAGCTCTGAGGGGTAGAGAGTTTCTTCAGCAGGGTGACCTTTCTAGTGCCAATACTGGCCAGCGTCAGAACAGACTCTATGCACTTTAGACCCACCATGATCAGGAAAGGTTCCCTTTTATAGATTCGGGTATGTTATGAGTCCATCTTTAAGATATGTATTGTTCGATCCTTTGCTCCCATTTTGATCTTATATGTTAGCATGAGTTCTGCATTAGTTTCAGATCTCAGACGGTCAATCATGACCCAGTTCATAGGTGCCCCGTGAACCGTCCTAGTATTTTTAGTGAAGTATTTTTAGAGGGACATAGAGTCCTAATGGGGACATACCCCATGATATTGCAATGTTTTCATTCCCTTAGACTCATTCATTTGCATGTTTAGACTCTCCTTATAAAGTTAACATTAGTTGTTATTGCATAGCCATTCATGCTTTCGAGAGTCAGTACAGTCACACATTCATGCATTAGATATGCTTGTTCAGTAGAAAGAGTTCAACTTTTCAGTGTATTTAGTCATGCATTCATGAAGTCAACTCACTTATGAGTCCACGCATCAGATATGCATGTTTATTATGAGAATTCATCTTATGAGTAGCTTCAGTTGAGTATTCCATGCATATGATATACATGTCCAGTATAAGAACTCAGAGTATCAGTGGTTCCAGTTGCATAGTCATGTGTTGAGATGCTCTCATTCCTTGAGCAAGTTCGATTGATCAGTATTCTTATCCTATTGAGCGACATTCGAGGAATGATGTTTCTAAGGGGAGATATTGTACAACCCCACAAAATTCTCTCGTAGTCTAAGCCTTAGAGCATGTAAAGTGAAGCGTAAATCTAGTCCTTAAAGATAGAAAAGTTCCTTCCCAAGTGAGAAATATTTTAAACCATGTAGAATTTCCCTAATATCAACTTTTTTCAAGTAGAGAATTGAATAAGCTTTCCATCGATACCAATTTTTTCAAAATTTGGCATCAAAAGAAGAAGTTATGGCCATTTTACAGAAAGCATTCAGAACCGCCCAGGTACGACGGCCGAATTGACGAACTGTTGAGCTTGCGATGGACCGTCCCCTATCCCATCACAACCCAGGCAGTGACTCCCTTTCCTGGTATAAGTGCGATGGCCAGGACGATGGACAATCAAGGCCGCAACGGACAGTCGTTGGGACCATTGCACTGAAGCAGTGTGACCTTATCTTGGCCAACGTGTGATGGACGGTCCATGGACTATCAGGTTTGCGATGGACAGTCACTTCTACCATTACCTCGAGAAAGTGTATTCTTTGCCGGGCGAATGTGCAACAAATGATTTGATGGACCGTCGGACTGAGTGACGGACCATCGCAACCCCCATTCAGCATTTTTAACTCAATTTTAAAAGGGCTTTTTGGTCTTTTCCCACTCTTTTCATGCCCTATTTATATCCGATCAAGGTGCACAATTTCATTTTTCATCTTTAACATCAAACACTATGGTTTCTACAAAATCAAAACCCTTTTTTCATCTTCAAGAAAAATCAAGAGAAATAAAGAAATCAAGAATCTCTCCAAGAGCTTTCAAGAAAGAGTTTCCAAAGGTATGCAGATGTTGATTCTTGGGTCCCTTTCATCCAAGAAGCTTAAGAACCCTTTTCTAAATTTCAAAGATCTTATTGTTATGAGTTTTCATGATTCATGTGAGTTGAAATTGATGTCTATTTATTGAGTTTTAATTCATGATTTGTTTACAAGGTTTTCAAGCTTTGACCATAGTATGTGATATTCATGCGATGTTCATGATAAACCCTCTTCAAGTTGCTTGTTAAGTGATGTGTTCATGTCAATTAAGCGTAGGAGTTATTGGATAAGAAAAGAATGCTCCCCATATGTTTGATAAAATGCTTATGTAAAAGGATTAGAGCCATTATAACATGTTGACTAGAATCCCAAATTGTGTGCAAGCCCATGCATTCCAAGTGTTTGTTGAAAAGCCTTAGTGAATAAATTATGACATAATAGCATGAAATTCCCCAATTAGTGCTCTTCGATACATGCTAAGACTTTAATCCATGCTAAGTGTTTTATTGGAAGAGATGCTTTAGTGATTGTGATGGTGAATGAATGTCCATGTTCTTGATAATTCAAGAATGGTTGTGCTTTACTTTTATGTTATCGAGTCCTGAGGGTATTTATACCCAACAATTTAGCTGTAGTCTAGAGCCCATGTCAGTTTTCTCAAAAATCTTAGTCAAGCCACGTTTCTCAGAACTCATTAGTTATAGAACTCTGTACTGTCAGACAGATATAGAACTTAAGAAATCTCAGAAATCTCAATAATCTCAGTATCTCTAGTATTCTAGCCTCAGTTCAGTACTCAACTCAGATCTAGTAGTATTTAAGTGTTCAGTGTACAACTAACTCAGTATCATCAGTCAGATAACGAGATTCAGTAGTATTCCGTCAGATACGGAACCAAGTGAATTTAGCTTAAATGAGTCAGATTAGTCAAGAAATATGACTAGTCTTAAATTTAGTTTAGTTTAAGTTAAGAATTAGTTTAGTCTTTCAGTTTAGAGTAGGAGCTATCACCGAGCGAGTGCAGGGATGACAGCTCCTCGTTAGAGAGGCAGAGTCATTAGGAGCAATCCCTAAACTCGAAAACTGTGTAGCCAGCGTAGGATACAGGATTCACCCGTCAGAAAAAGGCTTGTCACCCGTTAGATAGGATTGAATATTGTACTGCCTTAGGCTTGACTTCCTGTGAGGGTCACCCATTAGAAAGGCTTCACTATAGAGGTCTTTACCCAAGCACGGTATTGACACCCTTCCAGTTGGGGTTATAGGTTGGACCTCACCAGTTCAGATTTGGGGCATGTTGGTTAAGTGAGCACTACCATAGTTACAATTTCAGTATCAGTCTTCAGAAAAGAACTCCCAAATCAGGACTCTCAGATACAGTCATCTATCTCAGTACAAAACTCAGATAGTTCCATTGATTCATGGGCCACCTGCTAGATAGGTATGGTCCTACATAAAGTTATTGAGTAATCTCATTATCAGATCCAGAGATCACCCGCTAGATAGGCTTGATCTCACTCTAAGATTCAGTTAAGTAATCTCAATAAGAGATCTTGAGATCACCCGCTAGATAGGCTTGATCTCAGTCTCAAATTTAGTTGAGTATTCTTATTATCAGATTCAGAGATCTTCCACTAGATAGTTTGATCTCAGATATATTCTTTTCTTATTATTGATAATAGATTCCGGAATCATCCATTAGAGAGGTTTGATCTTTGATGCAGTCATTCGAGAGTAGAAAGCTCAGCTTTCAGTCATTGATATGAGTAGATTGAGTTATTTAGTATCTCAGGCATTAGTAGTGAGTTCAGATGATAGTAAAGTAGTATTTGAGTTTTAGTACTTCGAGTTACGATGTTTTTAGTTATAGTTTGTGCATTCATGCATATGTCCTCATTCAGTATTCTCATGGTTATTCAGTTAAGTAATTGTTCATGTATAAGCCCTTGCATTTAACCTTACCTTATCTTCATACTCGGTATATTCCCATACTGATGCATTTATGCTATGGTGTTTTATTTGATATGATAGGTTCAGAGGCACGAGATCCAGAGTACCCTTAGCATCTCAGTCCCAGTGAGCAGTAGTAGACATAGCAGTGAGTCCTCTTCAGTCGATGATAATCTTTATTCTTATTCTTCAGTCGATGATAATCTTTATTCTTATTATTATCATATTAGACTTATTTTATTTTCATTAGACGGAGTTAGTTGGGGACATGTCCCATCACCTCTATAGTTCAGATAGTTTAGAGGCTTTTTGGATAGATGTATCAGTATTCAATTTTAATTTTGAGTATTTTTAGATGTTTTGAACCTTTTGGCCAGTTTTCCCATTTATTATCTATATTTGCAGTGTCCAGGTACTGATATCAGTAGAGGGTTAGCTTGTGGTCCTTCGGGATCATGAGCACCGTGTGACATTCCAGTTCCAGAAAATTAGGTCATTATAATTCGGTGTCTTTCCAGTTAGCAGTAGGATTTAGCACCGAGTGATTTCAAGGATGGTGGCTTCCCAATCAGTTTGGTAGAGTCACTATTAGTAGTCCTTGTATTCTAGAACTATGTAGCCATATAGGATGAGGGTCACCTGTCAGTTTAGGCTTGACTTCCTCCTAGGGGTCACCCATTAGATTAGGCTTGACTCCGCCTAGGGATCACCCATTAGTTTAGGATTGATACCGTGGTTTTGCAGTAGCTTAGTGGATCCACACAACCATTGTTAGTACTCGTGGGATGGTACCTTTCTAATGGCGGTTACAAGTTGTACCTCAATCAGCTTAGAGTGGGACATGTCGGTTAGATGATACCTCTCACAGTCTCAGTTCAGTATTCAGTATACTTTTGTTTAGGTTTGCATTGACCATAGCATACAATTATCAAATATTCAGTTATCAGATTTTAGTATTTCAGTTTACAAACTATTTTCAAAATTATGTTATATACTTGGTCATGCATTCTCAAATTTTACAGCATTCACACATTTATATCAGTTATTCAGTTATCTAATGCTATTTAGTCATTTATTATTCATGTAAATGAGCCCATGCATATCAGCTTAACCTCATTTAGAAATCCAGTACATTCAAAGTACTGACTACATACTCATTTCTTGTGCTATTATATATCATATCATAGGTTCAGACGCTCAGGTTCCCGACCACACTTAGATATTCTAGCGCATTAGCAGCAGTAACAGTGGTGAGTCCTTATATTTTGAGGACTGATTATGTTTATCTTAGTATTTTAGTCCAGTAATCAGTCGGAGTTAGTTATGGACATGTCCTATCAACTCCACAGTCATTTTATTAGAGGCTTTCAGACACTTTCAGATAATTATCTAGTTTTCAGTTGATAGTCAGTCTTTACGTTATTATTTTCAAATGGTTATTTCAAATTTAAGGGTTCAGTACTGTCTTAGTATTATAAAACCTTATGGAATATTTAGTTATTCCGCATATGTGTATAATTTATTAGCAGTTTTATTCAGTGATCATAACAGGTACCAGCTCATGGGTTAGCTTGTGGTCACTTGTGACTGTAAGCACCATGTGGCGTCCAGGGTGTACTCCCAGGGTCTTACACTTACCTTCTTGGAATCATTTCTCTTAGGGGTTATTTGCTATGATGGATAAGATATAATAATATTGGGATAAAATGTAGGATTATTTTATCCTACATTTAGTAGAAGGTATTAGTTATTCCCTGGATTATTTATCCCACCATTTATACGTTAGTGATGGGATAAGTTATCCTATATATATGGTGGGATAACTTATCCAAGGATGGATAACCCTGGGATAATTCATCCTGAGATAACTTGTTCCCAACCAAACGACCCCTTAGAATCCTATTGTGTTTTAAGTTCATTGGTTCTTAGATTCCCAATAAGTTTGTCCATGGTAATTTATTGCAAATCTTTAACCTCTAAAATAGTGTTTACTTTGATCTCCCTTGAAGTAGCTAAAACACTCACTACTTCCTGACTTACTTGTACGATGTTTTCACCAAGAAACTTGAGTTCATTCACAATAGATGTGAAGTGATTATGCATGTCTTAAATGGATTCTCCTCCACTCATCTTAATAAATCATATTGAGTAGTAAGTATAACAATCTTTGATTGCTTCACTTGACTTATTCCCTCATGAGTATTTTACAATGCTTCTCATATTTTCTTAAGCAGATTCACAAGTAGAGACCTATTTTTATTCATCAGGTCCTATCCTAAAATCAAGAATCTTTTTCTCTTTGTAATTTTTCTCAATATTCTTTTGACATGCTTCAGCATAGTCCTATCTAGTTTTAGGAATAAATTTAAAGGCATCTCCTTCTTTAGTTGATTCCATTGGCACATAAGGACCATCACAAAAAATATCCCACAATTTACTATCCTCTTCTTGATAAAATCATGCATTCTAGTCTTCCACCAACTATAGAACTGCCCATTGAACCTTAGGGGTTTTATAGTTTATTGTCCTTCCTCAAAACTGGGTGAAGCTTCCTTCTTGAATAGGATCATTCCTAGGTGTTAACTTTATAAGAAATAAACTATGATAACAATTGATTGTTCATAGGAGTCCATAATAGTAATAAAGACCTAATTCGCTATCAGGACCAAATAAAATGATATTAAAGAACAATAATTACCCAAAGAAATAGTAGGAAAGTAAATGGCAAGGGATGTTTACTTGGAAACCTCCTTGCTAAAGGGAGAAAAACCATGACCTACCCCATTAGGATTTCATCAACAACATTCACTAAACTTTGAGAAACTTTTGAATACAACCTAGGAATTAACCTTCTACTTCCAATCTCTTTAAAATAACTCTATTGCAAATACACTTTCACAATAACTCTATTGTGAGACTCCATAGTTACCTCAAGATACAAGAATAAATTAGGTTCTTATAAACAAAGCTATACAAAATACTCTTTGGTATCTCTACAAAGAGATGTGATTTACAAATTTAAGTTCAATACAAAATCTCAGTCAACCTAGAAACAAGGAACATTGTCACAACCCAATTTATGAATCATTAAGGCACCTACCATATCCTATTATTAGGTAAGTTGAACAGTAGGCCGGATCTATAAGCAATGGGATAATTTGGTAAAAAGTGGCCTATGAGTCCAGAAACAACATATTTAAGACTTATAAATATAATAAGACAATAAATATAATCCAAGAGATAGATAAAACACAGAAAACTATCCCATGACTTAGTAATGCCAGTAAAAGAGAAACTACAAATATACTATAAGCTCAGAAATGGTCAATACAAGCTGTATTGGAAATGAAAGACTAGACATAGATAAATAGAAAGAAAAAGGAAAACTCCGACTCTAAGAGCTCACCCAATCTCCAAATCAACCCGACATGAGCATCGAATCAGTGGGGGCAACTAGTACTCAGATCTATATAAAAAAGGTACCGAAGTGTCTATGAGTACCAAAACCACAGGTACTCAGTAGGCATCATCGACCGACTAAGTTAAATCATTATATAAATATGATAATATACAAGATAAAATGAGCTAAGTCAAGGTAAAAAGGCTACCTAGAACTAAGCTCCAATACTGTTGAACATAAGTAAATGAATGCATATGAGATAATAACATAAAGAACATACCATTAATCTACAAGATTGTCCCTATAAGAAAATAAGTGTAGAAAAGTAAATAACCCAACACAGGCCACCATAAGCCTGGAGGGTATAATGAAAGAAGGTAATTAACCGAATAAACTTAATCTACCAACTATCCCGCCATGACAAAAAATCCATCCATACCATATAACATTATAAGCAACTCTTAATTGTCAGACTTTAATAGGCACTCATATCACCAATATCATAACCATATTATCAAACTTAAACCGATACTCATATCACTAATATCACAATCAATTACCGAACTTGAAGTGATGCACATATCATCTATATCACAATCAAGTGTTGGAATTGAATAGGTGCACATACTTATAACCATATTCATAAACCACATCAACAAGCCATACCAATAACCCAACCTGATAGACTATGTCAATATCGCTTCTATTATGACATGATAATAACCTTACCCATAGGCCATGCGAATAGTCATAATCTTCAGTTAATTCATTAATCAAATAATTAAGACATATCATATATATATAAGACATATCATTAATCATGTCGATATCTACAACATTAAGCATGCTAATAGGCCATATAGTTAATTATATCAAGAAGTTATATCACTCTCCATATTTATAATTCATATCCTTAACATGCATATAAGCAACATTGTTAGCGATACATGAAATTAACATTACTTCTTTAATATCCACTACATACTCAACAAATATATATACAACCTCCTTAAGTATCAAATAACCATTAATAAACATATATTGCACGTAAATAAGTCATAAAAGGCTATCACAAGTCTTTGCCTAAATGGGTCGGAAGGGCCCACTCTAATCCCCAAAATCCATTTTAGGAAACTTCTACCCTGGACTAGGCTAAGGTATTGTAACACTCCAATTTTCTAAACCAAAACACTACATGATGCTCATGACCCCGAGGGACCACAAGCTAACCCATGACTGATATTTGTACTTGTACATTTCTTAACATACATGTAATATGCGAAAACATAAACAATAGACCATAAGGTTCAACTGAAATAATTATAACATCCATGTAGGTGAAAAATACCCAAGATAACTGAAGTCTAAATCAAAATTGAACTAAATATGAAAGCCTCTAAATACTGTCTGAATAAGAAGTTGAAGGAACATGTCTCCAACTAACTCCGTAAACTGATAGCTAACTGAAATAATAAATGAATAAATCAAATCATATCATCCTCGAATGAAGAGGACTCACTGCAACTCTGTGTACTGGAATGCGACTGCTATTGCTGGTTTGGAACTCATATCTCTGAACCTATGGTGTAACATAAAGAGAAAGCACCATAGTGTGAATACATCAGAACAACTGGAGTAAGGGTTACATACATGAACAATGCTAACTAACTGACTGATATAAATGTGAGAGTGCAGACATGCATACATAGAAACTGAGATCGCAAATGCATGATTGCTAAATTTGTACGCAAAACATAGTTTACTGATAACTGATCATGACTGATACTATAGTTCTGAATACAATGGTGACTGTGTCTGACATTTTTGCATTTGATGGAACTATCTGAGTTTTGTTCTATAACTAAATTTGACTGTATCTGGTAGTCCTGGTATTCTGATATCTGAAGAACTATCTGAGTTCTTTTATAGAGACTGAGCCTGAAACTGTAGGAGGTAGTTGTTTAACCGACATGCCCCAATAATGCATATAGCAATATTGGGGTCCAATCTCTACCCTGACTGGAGGGGTGTCAATACCGCGCCACTGGTAAGGACAGTTGTGAGTGACCCTCATCTGGAAGGTACTCAAATGAGAACGGTGGGAACCCTAAACTAATAGGTTAAGCCACCTCATCAACCCTAGTCTGACAGGTTAAGATTTCTCAACGTACGCTGGCTAACTAGTTTTGAAACACAAGGATGACTGCTAAGAATCACACCCTAAACTGGTAGGTGAGTTCCCATCCTTGGGTTCACTCGGTGCTAACTTCTACTCCCGTCTGAAGAGACTGAACATGATTTAACTGACTGTACATAGACTAAATAAATAACGTCCATTGATTGATGGAATAGTACTACTTTCTGAGAATTAATTGAGATCATGAGATTTCTGAGGTTTTCTGAGTCACATGACTGACTGAGTTCTATAGATTGTGGCTTGAATGAGATGATCGTGATGACATGACATGGATCTAGGCACACAACTATGTTTTTTGGGTATGAATACACCCACGACTCGATGAAAGGAACTGACACACATGACATGACTTGATCACAAGATTTGAGTCCACAATTCATAATATCGTACATAAGGAATTTCATACTAAGAATGGTTATCAACAATGTATTGCATGGAAAGGATTTCATGTCGCATGGAAGTACTTAAACAACCTTAATATTATGTTCATTGCATAATCATAATAGCAACACATATCAATAGCATGGAAGTTCATGTGGAATCATCTTAAGAGTTGACATAGCTTGTCATTTAAATACTATGGGGTCATGGGATCATGATTTTTAGCATTCTAGGCATTTTAAAAAACACCTTTCATGCACACTTTGAGGCATAGGTTTTCTCAACAATTTTAATCATCTTGAGCCATCCAAATTCATAGGTTTTAACTACAAGCATGCATACATCATGGAAGTCAACTTAAATTAATATCTTGAAGCTTAAACAATGATCATTAACATGAACAACATCAGATAACAAGGAGGAAATCAAAGTTTCTCATTTAAAAGCATGGTTCTTGAACTCTATGAACGAAAGGGGTCCATAGATGAACACTATGCATACCTGACTTAGGGTTCTTGACGTTTTTGAACTTGAAAGGTTTGAAATCCTTTGATTCTTGAAGAGGATTGGTTCTTGTTCTTGGAGATTAAATTTAGAGAGAGAAACCCTAGTTTTTGTTTGTGAAATAATAATGAGCATAATGGCTGAATTTAGACTTATCTGGGTATATGTAGGTGAGTGATAAGTGACCAAAATACCCCTGTTAAAATGACCTAAAAATAAAATGAACATGGAATGTGACAATTCGACTGATGGTCCGTTAGACACTTGATGGTCCATCACTCATCCCATCAGACGTGGACTAGAAATGGGGTTCACTGGATAAGAGTTGACGGCTTGGATGATGGTCTGTCACAACTTTGATGGTCGGTCAACTCGTCCGTCAGTCCTTTTCCAGTACGTGGCTCAACTCCTTGGCGGTGATGGTCAAAGTGGTGGTCCATCACTTATGTGGCGGTCCATTGAATTGGCCGTCATACTTGGGCGTTTCCGACAGTTCCAAGTAAAACGTCCATAACTTCCTTGTCTGATGTTGGATTTGGACAAAATTGGTACCATTGGAAAGCTAACTCAATTTCCCATGCGATAGAAAGTGAAAATATCAAAAATACCGCATGTACAAAGATATGTTTTTATTTCAAAGTAAGTCCTCACATCCTTGAGATGATTTCTAGCTAGGAAAAAGGCACGGGTATTACAATATCTCCTCTTTGAGAACATTCATCCTCGAATGGAACTGACTGAGAAGGGAAACAATAATCTAAACATGAGTAGCTGGAACATAATCTAATGACTGATAAACTGAATACGTTATACTGAACATGCATATCTGATGCACGTGTAACTAATTCATGAATGCATGTCTGAGGTTCTCGCAATGAGAATGCATATTTGATGCATGATTATTTATTAGACTGATACATGTATGCATGAATGAATATGCAATGGTACTTGATACCAAATTTATGATGGAACATGAGTATGAAATGAAATATCAAGTTGTATTGAATGCTGAACGTGAAACTGAATAAGCATAAGGAGGACTGTTACCTTGAGCTTGATCTAGGTTGGCGGAGAAAAGGTGAGGTTACTTGGTACACATGTCTGCTTCTGCTTCCCAAGTAGCTCCCTCAATGGACTGATTTCGCCAAAGAACTTTGACTAGAGGGACTTCTTTGTTCCTCAGCCTACGAATCTGATAGTCTAAAATTTCAACGTGAATCTCTTCATAAGAGAGGCTGTCCTGAACATCAATGTTATAAATAGGGACTGGAACTGCTGGGTCACCTATGTACTTCTTGATCAAGAAGACATGGAAGACCGGATGAACTGAGGCTAGATATAAAGGTAATTCGAGCTCATAAGCTTCCTAACCGAAGAGACTGAGAATCCTGAACAGACCGACTTAGCGGGGACTGAGTTTCCCTTTCTTGCCGAACCTTTTCACTCCCTTCATGGGAGAGATATTGAGATAGAAATAGTCACTGACCTCGAGCTCGAGATCTTTTCTACAAACATCTACATAATACTTCTGTCGGCTCTGAGCAGCCCAAAGTCTCTCTCTATTCAATTGAACTTTCTCTAAGGCATCGAATACCAAGTCAGGACCGATGACTGAGGCCTCACTAACTTCGAACCAAACGACTGGAGATCTACACCTCCTACCATAGAGAGCTTCGAATAGAGCCATCTGAATACTAGAATTATAGCTATTATTGTATGCAAACTCAATCAGAGGCTAGTGGTCGTCCTAACTTTTCTTGAAATCAATTGCACAAGCCCTTAGCATATCTTCAAGAGTCTGAATGGTCCTCTCTGCTTGACCATCTGTCTGAGGATGAAAGGCGGTACTGAGATAAACTTGGGTACCAAGACCCTTTTGGAATGCTTTCCAAAAGTGAGAGATGAACTATGTACCTCTGTCTGAGATGATAGATAATGGAACACCATGTAATCTGACCAACACCCTGATATAAAGTTTGGCATAATCCTCGGCTGAAGAAGATGTATGAACTGGAAGAAAATGAGCTAACTTTGTCATTTTGTCTATAATAACCCAAATTGAATCATGCTGATGATGAGTTCGAGGTAAAACCATCACGAAATCCATGTTCACTTTTTCCCACTTCCAAGTAGGAATGGTGAACTCCTGTATGGACCCACTAGGTTTCTGATGCTCTATCTTAACCTCCTGACAGATAGAGCACTTAGCCACAAACTCTGCAATATCTCTTTTCATCCCACTCCACCAATAGATCTCCTGCAAGTTGCGGTACATCTTAGTGGACCCTGGATGAATAGAGTATTGTGCACCATGCGCCTCTTCAAGAATTTGCTTCTTCAAGTCATCTATACTTGTAACACACAGATGACCCTGACAAAGAAGAACACCATCTCCCCCTTGGGAGAAAGCCTCTACTTTTTGATTCTGAACTGACTCGTTTAGCCTGACAAGGTTGGGATCCCTGTCTTGCTTTTCTTTCACCTCAGAAACTCTAACTTTGAACTACTCTGAACACGTACATAACCCTCTAAAGAGTTGACTAAGCGAACGCCTAGTCTAGAAAGCTGATGGATTTCCTAGGCTATCTTTTTCTTGCTATCCTCAACGTGAGAGACACTACCCATGGAGAGTCTACTGAGAGCATCGGCCACAACGTTGGCCTTACCCAGGTGATAAAGGACATTCATGTCATAATTCTTCAAGAGCTCTAACCAACTTCTCTGACGAAGATTAAGATCTTTCTGAGAAAAGACATATTGGAGACTCTTATGTTCTATCAAGACATCTACATAAACTCCGTATAGATAATGCCTCCAAATCTTTAGGGCAAATACTACGGCTACTAACTCAAGATCATGAGTAGGATAATTCTTCTCATGGGGCTTTAGCTTTCTGGAGACGTAGGCTGACCTAATCATGCTGCATGAGGACACAAGCTAAACCCACTCTGGATGCATCACAATAGACTACAAAACCATATGAACTATCTGGAAGAGTTAGAACTGGGGATAAGGTGAGTCGAGTCTTCAACTCTTGAAAACTCTTCTCGCAAGAATCTGACCATTGAAACTTAACCTTCTTCTGAGTCAATCTAGACATAGGAGATGCAATAGAATAAAATTCCTCAACAAAGTATCTATAATAGCCAGCCAAACCCAAAAAACTTCTGATATCTGATGGAGAGATAGGGCGAGGCCAATTTCTTACCGCTTCAGTTTTCTAAGGATCTACTCTAATGCCATCACCGAAAATAATATGGCCAAGGAATGCTACTGATCTTAGCCAAAATTTGCACTTACTAAACTTGGAGAACCACTGATGATCCCTGAGAGTCTGAAGAACAATTCGGAGATGGTCTGAATGATCACGCTCTGTGCGAGAATAGACCAGAATATCATCTATGAAAACTATAACGAACATGTCTAAGTACTGCTTGAACACCCAGTTCATCCAGTCCATGAAAACTGCAGGGGCATTGGTAAGACCAAAGGACATGACTAGAAATTTGAAGTGACCATACCGAGTACGGAAAGCTATCTTTGGGATGTCATGTTTCCTAACTCTGAGCTGATGATAGCCTGATCTGAGTCTATCTTGGAGAAATAACTGGCACCCTAAAGTTGGTCAAACAAGTCATCTATTATGGGAAGAGGATACTTGTTATTGACCGTAACTTTGTTGAGCTAATGGTAATCGATATACATCCTGAGAGAACCATCTTTCTTACGCACGAATAAGACTGGTGTACCCTATGGGGATACACTGGGCTTGATGAATCCCTTATCTAAGAGATCCTTCAACTAATCTTTTAGTTCCTTGAGTTCTGCTGGTGCCATTCTGTATGGCAGAATAGAAATAGGCTGAGTATCTAGGAGAAGGTCTATGCTGACGTCTATTTCCCTTTCGGGAGGAATGCCTGGAAGATCTTCGGGAAACACATTTGAATATTTATTAACCAGTGGGACTAATTCAAAACTAGGAGATTCAGAACTGGAATCTTTAATATGCACGAGATGATACACTCACCCCTTAGAAATCATTTTTCTTGCCCGAAGGTAGGAAACAAGCTGACCCCTAAAAGATGAAGTACTACCCTTCTATTTTAGGACAGGCTCATTTGGGAACTGAAACTAAACTATCCTGTTTCTGCAGTCGACTTTGGCATAGCAGGAATGAAGACAATCCATGCCGAGAATGAAATCAAAATTAGTCATCTCTAACTTAACTAAATCTGCTGACGTGGATTTCTGAAATAGCATAACCGGGCAGTTCCTGTATACCCACCGAGCTATGATAGTTTTACCTATTGGGATAGATACTGAAAAGGGCTCTGCTAAAATTTTGGGACTGATTCCGAAATTGCCTGCTATGTATGGAGTGACAAAAGATAAGGATACACTTGGATCTAGCAAAGCATAAACATAAACATAGAAAATCTGTAACATAGAAAATCTGTAACGTACCAGTCGAGTCTGAAGAGCATAGAGTCTGTTTGGGCGTTGCCCACTAGTAGCACTAGGAATGGCACCCTGCTAGTTCGGGAGACCAGACTGAGCTGTGGGATAATTTTGCTGACCCTGATAATTGGACTGAGGACAATCTCTGACTCTGTGGCCTGGCTTGCCACAACCAAAACAACCATCACTACCGGCTCTACAAACACCCTGGTGGTTCTTACCATAAGTTTGATATAGGGGATTAGTTTAGGCATTATTGACACTACCCTGAGATTTAGAGCCTCGTGCTCTATCTCTGTTGCTGTCTCTGAATTTTGGCACTGAGGAACTAGTGAAGGAAGGAGATGGAGCTACTGACTTGGGATGAAATTACGAATGGTTTCCTCCTTCTGATTTAGGTTAAGTAAAACTGAAACTGCTTGATCTTGCTCTCTTATTCTGCTTCTCTCTAGCCCTAACCTTTTTCTTCTCTATTTGCTGAGCATGGGTCATGAGCCTAGCTAAAGTCATATCACTGTTCAAAATTGCAGATCTATACTCATTTACCACACTATCATTCACTCCCGACACGAACTTGCTCATCTTAGCCCTGTTGTCTGCAACCACATGAGGGGCATATCTGGCTAGCTGAGTAAATCTGAGAGAATACTCCCTAACCATCATATTTCCCTGCCTGAGGTTAATAAACTCAAGAACTTTGGCCTCCCTCAGCTCTTGGGGAAAGAATCTATCTAAGAAAGCTGTGAAAATGTCATCCCACTCTATAGGACCTGCATCCTCTAACCTCTCAGACTTCCACTATTTGTACCAAGTGTGAGCAACATCCTGTAACTGGTATACGGCTAACTCGGCGCTCTGAATAGAAGTAACTCCCATGATGTCAATGACCTTCTGAACTTGGTCAATGAACTCCTGAGGGTCTTCATCAGACTTAAAACCAAAGAAATATAGAGGGTTCATTCAGGTGAAGTCCCAAATTCTAGCTGCTGTGGAATTGGCCACTGGACTGAGTAACTGATTTTCGTTGACTGACGGAATAGCACTACTATCTGATATTTTGCTGAGATCATGAAATTTTGGAGGTTTTCTGAGTCACATGACTGACTGAGTTCTATAGATCATGGCTTGACATAGATTATCGGGGTAATGTGACTTAGCTCTAGGCACACAACTATATTTTTCAGGTACGAATACCCCAGGACTCGATGGAAGAAAACTGACACACATGACATGACTTGATCACAAGATTTGAGTCCACAATTCATAATATCGTACATAAGGGATTTCATACTAAGCATGGTTATTAACAATGTATTACATAGAAAGGATTTCATGTCAGATGGAAGTACTTACACAACCTTAATATCATGTTCATTGCATAATCATACTAGCAACACATATCAATAGCACGGAAATTCATGTGGAATCATCTTAAGAGTTAACATAGCTTGTCATTTAAATACTATGGGGTCATGGGATCATGATTTTTAGCATTCTAGGCATTTTAAAAAACACCTTGCATGCACACTTTGAGGCATAGGTTTTCTCAACAATTTTAATCATCTTGAACCATCCAAATGCATGGGTTTTAACTACAAGCATGTATACATCATGGAAGTCAACTTAAATTAATATCTTGAAGCTTAAGCAATGATCATTAACATGAACAACATCACATAACAACAAGGAAATCAAAGTTTCTCATTTAAAAGCATGGTTCTTGAACTCTATGAACGAAAGGGGTCCATAGATGAACACTATGTATACCTGACTTAGGGTTCTTGACATTTTTGAACTTGAAGGGTTTGAAATCCTTTGATTCTTGAAGAGGATTGGGTTTGTTCTTGGAGATTAAATTTAGAGAGAGAAACCCTAGTTTTTGTTTGTGAAATAATAATGAGCATTATGGCTGAATTTAGACTTATTTGGGTATATGTAGGCGAGTGATAAGTAGCCAAAATACTCCTGTTAAAATGACCTAGAAATAAACTGAACGTGGCGTGTGACAGTCCAACTAATTCCGTCAGACACTTGATGGTCCGTCATTTATCCCATCAGACGTGGACCAGAAATGGGGTTCACTGGCTAAGAGTTGATGGCCTAGATGATGGTCCGTCACCACTTTGACGGTCTGCCAACTCATCCATCAATCCTTATCCAGTACGTGGCTCATGTGCCTTGGCGGTGACGGTCAAAGTGGCGGTTCGTTGACTTGGCCGTCATACCTGGGCGTTTTGATAGTTCCAAGTAAAACGTCGATAACTTCCTCGTCTAATGTCGGATTTGGACAAAATTGGTACCGTTGGAAAGCTAACTCAATTTTCCATGTGATAGAAAGTGAAAATCTAAAAAATACCTCGTGTACAAAGATAGGTTTGCATTTCAAAGTAAGTCCTAGCATCCTTGAGATGATTTCTACCGAGGAAAAAGGCATGGGTATTACAGGTATCTAAGTTCATTTCTAGATGTTAGGTAAACCATAACTATCCCCAAGATAGTAATCATTCTCATACAGGAACAACAAAGGCAGTCCTACCCAAAATAATAGCAACTAAGGCAATTTTACTTAACTTAAGCAACTAAGGACTGTTCCACACTAAACATTAATGACTACGACAATTTTGCCTGTCTTGAATATCTAAGGCATTTCCATTCTAAATATGAGTCATGAAGCCCAAACCACCTAAGCCATGAATAATTAAGATAATGACTCCAAGTTTATGATCTTAAGATAGCCAAACGGTCCAACTAAACCAAATATTTTATTGATACATCCAACACCTAAGTTCCACCCCATATCTAGAAAAATATCACATGTTTACTATGAGATAACTCAATCTATGAAGAGGGTAAACTGATATAAGCTCAAAGAGTAAGATAAATTATCGATTTTCCATTCTGAGAAGCTTTTGCAAGACGCCATGCTATCAAAAATCACAATCTACTCATCAAAATGAGAACAATGATAACAATATTGCATAATTGTGCATTGGGTCCAAAATTACATAAAATCCTGTGTGAGGCCTATTTACGAAATTGCACTTTTGAAACCAACACAACGTCCTACTATGCTCAAGGAACATTTACCCTACAAAATGGGTGATTTTTGATCTATAATGGTGCTAAAATCAAGGCACCAAGATTTTAGGGATTTTCAAAAAAGTATGAAGAAATCAATAAAGCAAATAATGGAATCTTACCTCTAATTCGATGGAAAGTCGCATAAATGAACTTTATCGAAGCTCCATAATCACTCACAAATGCTTCCTCAATGCTTTTCCCATTTTTTAGGGTTCCAATATCTTCAGAATAGAAGCAACTGGTGAAAAATGGCCTAAATGGGATATTTATACCCTACCCAAGACATGGGTATCACTTAAGCAAACTTTGGATCTCCTAAGAGACACTTGCGCTATAGCACCAACATCACTTATGCGATATATGGCTAGCTGAGCAGATATCACATATGCGACAATAGTATCATTAAGGCGATACTTGCTCCACTTCCAAGCGTAGCTTAGGGGTTACTTAAGCGACATCTGCTGGGCATGACAGATTTCTTATGCAATCAGAGGTATCGCTTACGCGATGCACTAACACTAACTAAGACAAGTCTTCACTAGCCTCTCTAGATTCATTTGGAATCCCATATATGCAAATGAACTATGCTTTCTTTTAAAATTTGATATTTCAGACTCAATGGTGTAGTCAAAATTCCCATCTCAAGTAGTCTCAAAAAGGTGGATCCCACAGCTGATGTAACCTAACCGATGGCCTCGTTGTAATGGGTGTGCTAAGCCCAACCGGGACTGGAGACCACCCTCGTTACCCAATCCAACCTCCAACCGCTTGGTCTATGTTGGCTGAATCATAAGCATATAGCAAGATAGTGCAACAACTCACTTGGAGACTATGGGATAAGATCACAATCGTGACCGACCCAATCGAGTCCAATCATCCGATACCAACAATCTAGCTATACAAAATTGATACCAAAATAAGGGCCATAAACCAAGCGACAACCAAAGATGTTCTAAACCATAATATAATTAACCACAAAATGAAATATGATGGAACAACCAACACTATCATCCAATGATGTATGCCTCCAGCTTATTCCAATGCCAAGGTTGACACTAATACCGATCCCACCCATTCCAACTCATAGCAGTACTACAAAGCCTTTAACAAAAAGAGTAATAAAATCTAATTAGGACATGCCCCTAACTATGGCCAAAACCAATAACCAGAAATAAACTAAAATATTTAAAAGTATCCATAAAATGAAATAGAGTCTTCCAAAAGAATGGGAGCTCACCACTTTAGTCCAAATACTAATCCCCAAGTCAATCACTATGTAGGATCAGAACGGCCGGTTCCTGCATAGCGTGGTTATACAGTTGACTACAGATAGGTTAGCGGGTGAACGCTAACATGATCTCATGATAAGGATAAAATAATGCAATTTATGAAACCAAGTATAATCATCCATATGAAAACAACCATACATACATACATACATACACATACACACACATATATATATAACCATGCTGGGAAAGAGGATCGGGTTTAGCATGCCTTTAAAACCTTTACCTGGGCTATGTAGCTTTGCCGTCCTAAACTACCCACAGGCTATATGGGGTTCAGCTCCCCCTGCTGAAAAGGCCCCAGTGCGTGAAACCGCACAACCAGGGAAGAAAACCTTGGGATGGCTAGTACATCCACCAAAATATAGTGTGATGTCATTCACACGATCACCAAGACCAACCTCACATCAACAAATATGAGTTTCTAGTTTTGGTCCCCCGCAACCTCTACCTTTCATGGATTTGCTATACATCCCACCACTTATGCCCAATTAAAACTATTTTCCAAATAACAAAACCATTAACCAATAATTGACCAAGGCCATTATTATTGGTATAGTCATACCAACCCTTACTTGCAAGTTCTATCCATAGCCAACCATATATAGGTTTAAGGGGACTTCCAAGTGCCCTTCCATTTACCATATTAAACAACTTAAGGGATTCCATGTACCCTCAAGCTTAACTATTTAGCCATTTACCTTTCCAAGCCTTTTAAACCATGCATAATTCTTTTACCGAGTTTTAAAACAAGCAAGAGTTCCATTAAAATATTCAATGCAATAAAAACATGCTTATAGGCATTTTGTCAATCACATTGGGGCAATAATATGACCAAAACCAATTCCAATTACCATTAAACCATTCCCATGCAATCCAATTTTCCAAAACCACCATTAATGCATACAAATTATAATTAAATCCATGAAAAACTATAATCAACCATTTAATATAAAAACCCCAATTCATAGTTGTAAACCAAAATCATACAATCAATGAATTCATGAAAATATTCATATAAACCATGATTCTAATTAGAATTAACAATAACGAAAGAGAACATACCTTAAATCAAGATGATGATGGAAAGAAATCACCAAGAAAATCCCCAAATCAATTCGCTTGTTGAAACCCTAGCCTCCCTTGCCAAAAATCTTTAGAGAGAATTATAGATTGTTTTAGAAAAGTTTCTAAGAGTTAATGAATAGAATAATAGGTAAATGTCCTCCTAAGTGGGTTAGAAGTTGTGGAACCTTATTAAGTTAATGGTAAAATGTCTTGAATGCCCCCACTTAAGTTGAACCGAAATCCCATCACAGGGGTGTGACTGACCCTCATAATTCGTACCCCCCACTCGTATCCTAGCCTCAACCTTTGGACCCAACACTGTCCGATATACGACTCATCCAACCAAGTCATATCTAAAGTATACAATCCATACCATTCTTCTGTATCCTTGGAAGATTTAAACCCAAGAAAGATTTAGACACTGTCCACCATATGAGTCCTTGGTATGACTCGTACCCTAGCTTACGGCTTATAGTGAGCAACTCGTACTCAAATCCAACCTAAGTAACCAAGTCTAAGATTAAGTTAAGGAGCCAAACAATTCGTATCCACCAATATGACTTATAACCCTAAGTTGTATCAATTCCAGTAACCAAAATCCATCCTACCAACCAACACTGTTCAGTATATGACTGGACCATACCATCCGTACCCCAACATATGGCTCATACCCATGAGTCGTAGTAGGTCTAGAGATAAGAATTCTAGAAAATTTTCTAAGGTCCAGAAACCATGGTGTTTAGTCTCCTCCAGTAGGAACGTTCATCCTCGAATAATGGACAAGGTAGAGGTAACCATATGCACTAGCCATTTGTATTATCAAATATATTTCCAAATCTGTAACAAAGTTTGAAAACAAAGAGTCATAGTTATTAATCTTTCCTTTAAAAAACTTTGAAAATAAAGATGTGTTAAAGACACATACTTTCCATATGAATCCCAGGAACATAAAACAAATACGAATATTTGGACTCCATGTCCTCCTCCGCTTTTTATGTAGCTTTTTCTACCTTATGGTTTGTCCAATGAACTTTAACCGAAGCCATATCCTTGGTCCTCAACCGATGAACCTGCCTATCTAAGATCTCAATTGGGATTTCTTCATAAGATAAAGAATCCATGATACCAAATCCTTCCAAAGAAATAACTGCAGAAGGATCACCAATGTACTTCCTCAACATGGAAACATGAAAGACCGAATGAACCAAGCTCAATCTAGAAGGCAATTCCAGCTCATAAACAATATTACCAATTCTCCATAAAACCTCATAACAATCAACATACCGGGGACTGAGCTTCCCCTTTTTACCAAACCGCAGTGCTCTCTTTATGGGAGATACCTTGAGGAAAACCTTATCCCTAAGCTCAAACTCTAAGTCTATGCACCTAACATCTATATAGGACTTTTGGAGACTTTAGGAGCCTTAAACCTCTCTTGAATCACTTTTACCTTCTCCATAGCCTGGTAAACCAAGTCAGGACCAAACATGTCTGCCTTACCAAGCTCAAACAAACTAAAAGGAGATCTACACCTCCTACCACACAATGCTTCAAAAGGGGCCATACTAGAATTAGAATGATAGCTATTATGTAAGCAAACTCCATCAATGGTAGATGCTCAACCCAATTACCACCATAATCAATAACACAAGCCTTAAGCATATCCTCTAATGTCTGAATAGTTCTCTTAGCTTGACCATCTATCTGTGTGTGGAAAGCAGTACTCAGACTAACCTTAGTCTCGAAACCTTTCTAAAAAGATGGCCAAAAGTGAGATGTAAACTACATGCCCAAATAGAAATAATCAAATAGGCACCCCATGTAACTTCACAATCTCCTAAGGATACAACTTCGCATAATCCTACATCAAAAAGGTAGTCTACACTGGTAAAAAACTAAAAGTGCCCATACTAAGTACGAAAAGCCATCTTAGGGATATGCATCCCCTAATCTTTAGCTGATGATACCTATAATGAAGATCTATCTTAGAAAAAAAACTTGGCACCTTTCAACTATTCAAATAGATCATCTATCCTTGTAATAGGATAGTTGTTCTTGATTGTTACCTTATTTAACTGCCTATAGTCAATGCATATCCGAAGGAAACTATCCTTCTTGTGCATAAACAACACCGGTGCACCCCATGGGTATATACTAGGATGAATAAACCACTTATCTAGAAAATTCTTCAGTTGCTCCTTGAGTTCTCTCAAGTTAGCCAAAGCCATTCTATATGTAGGAATAGAAATTGGATGAGTGTCCTGAACCAAGTCAATACCATTGGAACTGACTGGAAAGAAAGACCTTCTGAGTTAGAATCTTTAACCTAGACCAAGTGATAAAGACAACCTTTAGATATTAACCTTTGAGCTCTAAGATAAGAAATAAATCTCCCCTAGGAGCTAAAGAACTACCCTCCTACTTTATAACTGGCTCACCCGGGAACCTAAAGACAAACCTACGGGTCTGACAATTCAAGGATACATAATAAGAGTGCAACTAATCTATACCCAGAATGATAATGAAATCCACCATATACAACTCAAAAAGAACCACCAAGGTCTGCTTGCCACCAACAGATACCACACACCCCATATAGACTCATTTAGTAATAATCGAGTCACCTACTGGGGTAGAAATAGAAAAAGGATCAAAAAAATTTTTGGATCAAAACCAAAAGATAAAGCCACATAAGGAGTCACATAGGAGAGAGTGAACCCCAAATTAAGAAAAAATTATATGTCATAAGAGAAAAGATATAACGTAATAGTAACGACACTAGGTGATGCCTCGAATTCCTGTCAGGATGCCAAAGCATACAACCTTTTTTGACCAACACTAGAACTAGGAGCCATAACAGAAGTAGATGCAACACCGCTAGGTATAGGAGCAGAATATGAAGCCACCGTAATCTTATTCACTCCCGTAGAAACCTTATTAACTAGACAATTCCTGAGACGATGGCTTGCCTAGCCATACTTGAAGTGTTTGTCCCTTTCTTCATTGCAATAAAATCGATAAGGAAGACAACAAAACTGATTAGGAGGGCATGAAGAAATTGACTGACCTCTACCTGCCTGAGATTGGGCACTTTGTGCTCAAAAATTGTCACCACCTTGATGACACCTGTCGCCCACACGGTAAGGAGCACTAGCAGAAGAGTAGGAACCAAAATTCCTCCACTTTTTTTCCGCCATTTGCCACCATCCCGAACACTCTGAGATTGAGCACCTCCCTGGTCATAAAACCTACTCCTCTTACCCTGTCTATCCCTAAACTCCACCTACTTCCTCTTTTCATTCTCTACTTATTGTATATGAACAATCAACCTAGAGATATCTATATCTTTAGTCAACAAAGAAGTCTAACTCTCCAAAATCATATCCCAATTCAACCCAGAAGTGAACTTCCTCATTCTTACCCATATGTCAACAACAAAATCAGGAGAATAACTTGACAATTGGTGAAACTTACGGCATATTACTTGATAGAAATCCTTCCTTGCTTGAGGTTTACAAACTCCTCCATCTCTAATTTACTCAACTCTTGGGGAAAGAAACGATCTAAGAAGGCCTTAGAAAAATTATCCCATAAGACTTATTCTTCTACATCACCCCTATTCTTGTCCCACTCTTCATACCACTTATATGCAATATCTTTGAGTTGATAAACTACAAAGTTTACCCCATCTACATTGGTGTCCTGCATCACCAGAAATATATTTACCATTTCATCCAAGAAGCCCTATGGATCCTCCTCCACCTTCACACCAGAAAAAGTAGGAGAACCTATCTTCAAAAATTGGGCAACCTCTTATGGCCTCAGCAGATAAAACACTCGTTGCACCCTGCATAGCCTGGGCAACAACCATCTGACCAATAACATGAATAGAATAACAAAATTCTGCATTGGTAACCTCACCATGAGGAAGATTAGAAGCAACCAAAAAAACTCTAGAGCTGTCAGGGATAGGATCCTGAGATCGAAGATGAACCCCAGAAGTAGGATGCACCCCTTTAGATTTACCCACAGATGGGATAGAAGAATTTTCTTGTATTCCAGATCTATGAGGCATGATCTGTAAGATGAATAAACAAGGATTAAATAAGATTACAGGACAAGGACTCGAAGCTTGAGAATAGAACACCAAGAAAGTTAAATATTCCAAAATGCCTTATAGCCTCTTCCTTATGAGTGTGGCGCGCTACACACCACTAAAAGAGACTCTACTCGACATGGTTTGTAGACTCCCAATTTACCATGAACCTAGGCTTTGATACAAAGTTGATACGACCCGACCGGGGGCCTTATTGTAATAGGCATCCTAAATTTGATCGGGACTGGAGACCACCTCCGTTTCCAAACCAAACCTCTAACCGCCTGTCCTGAGTTGCTGAATCTCGACCATCTAGCAAGATAGTCCAACAACTCATATGAAGACTCTAGGATAAAATCACAAATGTGATCGATGATAACACTCAAACTATACCTCTCTTACGAGAATGTAAGCGATCATTGTCAATATATAACCCAAATAGGTTGGGGTCAAATTCCATAGGGAATATGGTGTGAATTTAAGTTATCTACGTGTTAATAAACTGGTAGTTAGCAGTTTCTTCTGAATAGGGGTTTTTGGAAAGGTAGCAAATAATTATTTCTCAATTCAGTGTTTGAAATCAATATGATAAGGGAAACCAAAGTTATGTTCTCTATGGATGTTGGGATTTGACAGACACTAGTAATGGTTCAAGATTCTTATGGTAGGTAGGAACAACAGACTATCCTTGTCAAAGTTATGTCTAAATGTTTCTCAACCTATTTAGATATTTAACCACCTAATTCTTTTGAACTTAGGGAATTTATATTTCATAACAGGATGTTATCTCAAGTTAATTAATCTTGTTACAACATTAATTATTAAATGGAAGTTTGATGTTTCCAAGTCCCTATTGATAATTCGTTTCTTACTAGGGTTGATTTCTTATCTCAAGCAAATCACTAGTAAGTAAGGCCTATTGTTTGCAACCAATAGTCAGAATATAAAATAATGGAATTAACAAGAAGTTTCTACCACCGTTAGAATCTTTAACACTTAGTTACATTACAAACCCAAACCCGTAGATCCCACAACTAGGGTTAAGGGAATTTAGCTACTCATAATATAATAAGCAAGACAACAAGTCAAATTCATAATTTGATAGATGAACTTACAACAAGATGAATAGCAACAAGTATTTCTTAGATTTTATCACAGTAGAAAATTCCAAAACAATAATTTCTCCAAAAGTAAACTATAATGTTGCTGAGAAAACTAGAGAGTAAACTTGATTAAAACATGAAGTTCAAGATAAACTTGATTAAGACGTGAAGTTCAAGATGCTTATGCCTTAAATACTTCAGCCTAATTATGAAAACAAATCATAGATTATAAATCTTTTCTCACACAGGTGACGACGAAGTGTGATGCCTCATCAGGAGTTTGACGACTTATCAAAAATGTCGTCAGCTTCTTCTCCAAGTTTGATGATTTCTAATTTAGGATGATGATGACACTCTGATGGCTTATTAGGAGTCTAATGACTTATCAGAATTATCATCAGGTCCTCTTACACTTTCATGATTTTTGCTTTGGGATGACGGGATTCCTGAGGGCTTATCAGATACCTGACGGCTTATCAGAGAATGTCGTCACACTTCTGCTCCCACTACCTCACATTGTCTACAACTGAAGATGATTCTTATAACTTATCACAAAATTGATGACTTATCAGAATTGTCGTTGCTTCTACACTTCAAATCCCATTCTCTGTCTAAGGCTTACGACAAGTCTAATAGCTTATTACAAGGCTGACGACTTATCAGATAAGTTGTCAGCTATACTTCCCTCTCTACTTGCTCAGAAATCAACTTTTTTACTTCCATTATTACTGGTTCTCTTGTATTTTGACTTTTACTGCAATATCACAGAGAAAATAATCAAAAATGATAAAAATTGATTAAAACTTTGCAATTATTCTCAGTTAAAAGCCCCAAATGTGTTAGCATCCGCTCAAACATGAACACCCTCAACTTAAAACAATTGCTTTTCCTCAAATAACTAAACAGAACCAAGAGGATACGAAGTACATTCGGCAGTCAACCATTCATATTATCTCAAAACATCTTCACCATCTCCAAGGTGAATTAATTTAAAAAACAACTGTGTATATTATTGAAGAACAACAATACGACATATAGGAATAAGGATATGGCATCAATTCAATAATAACAGCCATGCATGTACCAAGATTACATGATCTAAATAAGTTAGCAACTAGCAACGTAACTAGTGTGCCCTCACTACAAAGATGTCCCACTTCACTTATATCAGACATCACATATATAACCAAGGGGGACATCAAAAGATTCTCCCTCTCAGAATGAAGTTCCAATTAATGTAGGCCAAATACCATAGGCTTACCCTTATTTTCATTACCAAGATTTTTAGACAGGTCAGCCAGGATCACTATAGGTCTTTTCTTTGGCTTGTAATGTAGGCTACGGGCTGGTATGATACTCGATGATATTTAAAGTGACTAAGCCTCCTTGACACTACACTAGATTCTGGGGTCTCACTTATTAACCTTTTTCTATTCTTCTCTTTTCTTGATCACACATATTCAGGATGGGTGTGGTCTTTTCTACAATCACTTCTTTTTTTTACAACTTTTCTTTTCTTATTCTTTTCTGCTGCACCCAACTTTTTTATTCTTTTCTTTTATTCTACCTTTCTCCATACTCATTTTACCTCATGCACCCCTATGATAGACACCCTCAACTTAGGCCTTTTTCCTAAGTCAAGGTGCACAATGTCCAAGGAGGACCAGGGCCAAAACAAGTTCATTATGATATAAATGGGATGGTGATATGTATCATAGAAAAAATAGGCTATTCAGGCTCAAAATAAGGATCAAGGGATATTATACATACAGGGAAGGTCGTTTAGCCTAAAAGTGGGTTAATATCAAAATTTCCTATGATCCTTTCCTAACCCCTATCCTTCAACCTAGGTAAAATTAATTGGGAAAGTTTTGGATTCAACATATAAAAAGGAACTAAGTAAGATCTCACACGCACATGGAACACAAGTATATCACAATCTACTACTTATCCAGTTCATGCAATTGTTTAGCAATGATTATTAAGTCTTTAGAACTAATACCATAACAAGATGCACAGTGGTCACAATTAGATGCAAATCACACAGTTAAACGATCAAACCATTTGAGAGGTGTTCACAAAATAACAAAACCATGTTAACTGCCTCAGGCACTTGTATTTCTCCTAGTCAACTACAAAATGTTACAACAAAAACTCACCCTACACCCTCAACTTAAAATCAAAGAAAAATTAAACCAAAGGTTAGGGTATACTTGGAGTAGGTCAAGCACGGGGATCATGGGTTGCCTCCTATGTAGCACCTGATTTAACATCGCAGCACGATTTAGGTATCTCGATTACTTCTTTCCCATCTTCATAAAACACTTCCACGATTAAGAAGACACTCATCTAATTTTAATGTGTCATGGATGAGTGTATTTTAAATGTTACTTCTTTGTCATTAAACCTAAACTTCAGCTCATGTATCTCCATGTTCATTACCACTTACCCAGTCGCAAAGAATGGACTACCCAAAATAATGGGTACTTTAAAGTCCACCTCACAGTTGGGGTAGGATCCCCCAAACCCAGCTTTTTATACACGGCTAGCGACATCATATTTATGCTTACCCACAGATCACATAGGGCCTTAGAAAAATTGAGAGACCCGATTGTACATGGAATAGTGAATGCTCCAAGGTCGGACTTCTTCTGCACTAAGGACCATGTAGAAATGGAACTACAATGGTGGAGATTATCCAGCGGCTCAAAGATTACTGCCCTTTTCTTCATCACTAGATCCTTCATAAATTTAGCATATCCTGGGATTTGTTCAAGTACCTCTACCAAAGGCACATTCACTGTTAGTTGCTTTAACATTGCCATGAACTTGCTAAATTTTGCATCATCTATTTTCTTCTTCAACCAATGAAGAAAGGGAGGTGGTGGTTTCAGAATAGTGATAACCACTACCTTCTTCTCCTTCTCTTTTCCTTATTCTGGAGCATCATCAAAACCATCCAGCTTCCCATACTCCAATGGACATTCTACTTTGGGTTCATCATCTACTTTAATCATATATTTAACTCCACGTTTGCCCATAGAAGGGCCAGGTAATATCTTACCAATTCTAGTGGTAATCGCCATATATGAGCCATCATTCCATGGATTCTGAACTGTATTACTAGGTAATGTTCCACTCTTCCTCTGGTTCAGTGTTGGGAAGAGTTGACATATTTGTTGTTCTAGCTATTTGATCAAAGTGGAGTGCGAGTTTAAGAACTGACTGATAGAGGACAGATTAGTTTTTATGGTAGTAACCCCTGAGTTGGTAGCCTCCACTCTCTTTAACAATTTAGCCATTATGTCCTCCATGGATATCTTTTTAGAACTTGTTGTAGCAGTCTCACGATTTTGAGGAGGGATATATAACCCACTCCTATCATTATTGCTCCTCCAATTTCCTTGCTACTGGTTCTTATAGCCAGCCTTGTCATAATAAGTCCAACCGTGATTTCCTTGGCTATTGCCTTGGAAACCACCCCCCTGATTATTTACATAATTTGCCTTTTTTTCTGAGTTGGACTCCACTTTGCCCTGCAAACCCACAACCTTCACTTTCTCAGTTTTACCTGATAGTAAATGCTTGGTTAGTAAGTCCATCTCCATTTTTAGGTGAGCCATGTCTTGATCACACTACTCGTATCTTTTGCATTATTCCGCAGTCATACCAATAGAAATAGTAGGGCTTGCTACCACAGAGTCTTTGGTATTCCATGCCTGACTCTGTTTGGTCATTCTCTCTAGCATTTATGAAGCCTCTGGGAATCTAAGATAAAAAAATGAACCACCAGCAGCATTATATACAATCAGTTTTGTCACATAGTTAACAGACCTATACAAAGTCTCTATTAAGTATATGTCCATCATGTTGTGCTTCGGATACTGCATCAGCTTCTTTTTAAATCTCTCCCAGGTTTCATGCAAGGCTTCAGTTGGGAGATATCTAAAGTTACTGATCTTATCCCTCAATTGTACCCTTCTAGAAGGTGGAAAGAAACTTTCTAGGAAAGCTCCTTTCAACTACCTCAAGTTGGTTATAGAATCAAGTGTCAGCTCATTAAGCCATAATATTGCCTTCCCATATAGAGACAACGGAAACAATCTCAAATAGATAGCATTCTGATAGACTCTTGGGTTATCAAAATATTTACAAATGGTGACAAAGTTCACCAGATGCAAGTTCGGATCTTCCCCAGGAAGGCCACCAAACAACCCCTTCAGATGAAGGAGTTGAATCATAGTACTTGTAATGTTGAATTTTGTCCCAGTTGCTAATGATGGAGAAATAATTGCACCCGTTGCACCTGCTCCATCCATTCCATCATCATCATTATTGAGGTCATGCTGGACGGGCTAGTGATCTTGCCTTCCTCGGAATAGACGGTTCCTGTTAGTATTACGCTGTACTGGTGCAGCTATTTGCTCTACATGCCTTGGGTTACCAGGGTTTAGCAACTCCTCTTCTCCTAAGTCTTTATTCTCAAGATTTGGATTCTGTAATTGTTGACCTTCATTCTGCACATTCATCTGAGCTCTAGCTAAGGCTGCTAACCAATCAGCCTCCTACTGGACTGCCATTCTGTCAATTAGTTGCGGTTCCAGATTAAATGGTAATAATGGTTCTTTGGAACTTTTGGTTCTTGTCATACACCACAAAAGTCCTATAGCAAACAAAAATAACAAATAAACGTAAAACTAGGAAACTTGACTAATAGTCAATTAGCGCGTTGTCAATATATAACCCAATTAGGTTGGGGTTGAATCCCACATGGAATATGGTGTGAATTTAAGTTATTTGCGGGTTAGTCAACTGATAGTTAGTAGTTTTCTATGAATGGGGATTTTTGGAAAGGTAGTAAATAATTACTTCTTAATAAGGTGATTGAAATCAATATGATAAGGGAAACAAGAGTTATGTTCACTATGGGTGTTAGGATTTGACAGACGCTAGTAACAGTTCAAGATTCTTTTGGTAGGTAGGAACATCAGACTATCCTTGTCGAAGTTATGTCTAAATGTTTCTCAACCTATTTAGACATTTAACCACCTAATTCTTTTGAACTTAGGGAATTTATATTTCATAACAGGATGTTATCTCAAGTTAATTAATCTTGTTAAAGCTAACTATTAAATGGAAGTTTGATACTTCCAAGTACCTGTTGATAATTCGCTTCTTACTAGGGTTGATTTCTTATCTCAAGTAAATCACTAGTAAGCAAGGCCTATTTTTTGCAACCAATAGTCAGAATATAAAATAATGGAATTAACAAGAAGTTTCTACCACCGTTAGAATCTTAAACACTTAGTTACGTTTCAAACCCAAACCCATAGATCCCATAACTCAGCTTAAGGGAATTAGCTACTCATAATATAATAAGAAAGACAATAAGATGAATTCATAATTTGATAGATGAACTTACAACAAGATGAATAACAAGTATTTCTCAGATTTTATCACAGTAGAGAATCCTAAAACAATGGTAACAATAATTTCTCCAAAAGTAAACTGTATTGTTGTAGAGAAAACTAGAGAGAAAACTTGATGAAAACGTCAAGTTCAAGATGCTAAAAAAACCCTAAATTATGCCTTAAATACTTCAGCCTAATTATGGAAACAAATCACAGATTACAGATCTTTTCTCAAATAGGTGACGACAAAGTATGATGCCTCATCATGAGTCTGACAACTTATCAGAAATGTCATCAGCTTCTTCTCCAAGTTTGATGATTTCTGCTTTACGCTGACGATGACACTCTGACGGCTTATCAGGAGTCGAATGACTTATCAGAATTGTTGTCAGGTCCTCTTCCACTTTCATGATTTCTGCCTTAGGATGACGGCATTCCTGATGATTTATCGATACCTGATGGTTTTTTAGGGAATGTCATCACACTTCTGCTCCCACTAAGTCACACTATCTACAGCTAAAAATGATTCTTATAACTTATCATAAAGTTGACGACTTATCAGAATTGTCGTCGCTTCTTCACTTCAAATCCCATTCTCTATCTAAGGCTGACAACATCTCTGATAGGTTATCATAAGGCTGATGACTTATTAGATAAGTCATCAGCTATACTTCCCTCTCTACTTGCTTAGAAATCAACTCTTTTACTTCTATTATTGCTGGTTCTCTTGCATCGTGACTTTCACTGCAATATTAAAGAGAAAACAATAAAAAACAACAAAAGTTGCTTAAGACTTTGCAATTCTTCACAGTTAAAAGCTTCAAATGTGTTAGCATCTGTTCACACATCAACTGATCCAATAGAGTCCAACCATCCCATACCAACAATCCAACCATACTAAGCCGATACTGAAACAAGGGCCATAAACTAGGCTAAAACCAATGATGTTGCAAAACATAATATAATTAATCCAAAAATAAAATATGATGGAATAACCAATAATATTATCCAATGAGTCAGCCCTCCAACTTACGCCAATGCCAAGGATGACACTAATATCGATCCCTCCCATTCCAACCTATAGCAGTACCACAAAGCCTCTAACTAGAAGAGTAATAAAATCTGATTGGGACATGCCCCGAACCATGGACAAAACCAATATCCAGTAATAAACCAAAATGTCTAAAAGTGCCTATAACATTAAATGGATTCTTATGAAAGGATGAAAGCTCACTACTTTAGTTCAAATGCTGATCCCCAAGTCAATCACTATGTAGGAGGAGTAGAATGGCCGATTCCTATATAGCGTGGGATACAGCCACCAGTAGATAGGGTAGCAGATGAATGCTGGCATGATCCCATGATATGGATAAAATTATGCAATTTATGAAACCAAGTAAAACCATCCATATGCACACAACCATATATATATATATATATATATAACACCGTGCCGGGAAAGGGGACTAGGTTTAGCATGCCTTTAAAATCTTTATCTGGGCTTTGTAGTTTTGCCATCCTAAACCACACACGAGCTATATGGGTTCAGCTCCCATTACTAAAAGGGACCCAGTGTGTGATGCCACTTGACCAGGGAAGAAAACCTTGGGATGACTAGTACATCCCCCAAAATATAGTGTGACATCATCCACACAGTCACCAAGATGAACCTTACATCAGCAAATACGAGTTTCTAGTATTGCTCCCCTCCGGACCTCCACCTTCCACGGCTTTGCTACACATCCCGATATTAAAGCCTAATTAAAAACATTTTCCAAATAAGAAAACCATTAACCAAGGCCTTTATTATTGGTATCATCATACCAACCTTTATTTGCAAGTACTATCTACAGCCAACCGTATATAGGTTTAAGGGGACTTCCAAGTGCCCTTCCATTTACCATATTAAACCACTTGGGGGATTCCATGTACCTCTCAAGCATAACTATTTAACCATTTACCTTTCCAAGCCATTTAAACTATGCATAATTTCTTCACCGAGTTTTAAAATAAGCAAGAGTTCCATTAAAATACTCAATGAAGTGAAAACATACGTATAGGCATTTTGTCAAACATATTGAGGGCATAATATGACCAAAACCAATTCCAATTAACATTAAACCTTTCCCATGCACTACAATTATCCAACACCACCATTAATGCACACAAAGCACAATTAAAACCATGGAAAACCATAATCAACCATTTATTATCAAACCTACTAATTTATATTTGAAAACCAAAATAATACAATTAATGAAGTCATGAAAACATTCATAAAAACCATCCTTCTAGTTAGAATTAACAATGCGGGAGGAGAACACACCTTAAACCAAGATGATGATGGAAAGAAATCACCAAGACAAATCCTGAATCAATCCTCTAGCTGAAACCCTAGCTTCCCTTTCCCAAAAGCTTTTGAGAGAATTATGGAGTGTATTAGAAGAGTTTTTAAGTGTTAATGAATTTAATAATAGGGTAAATAGCCTCCCAAGAAGGTTAGAAGCCATGGGACCTTATTAGGATAAGTGGGGAATTGTCAGGAATGCCCTCACTTAAGTTGCACCATAATCTCGTCATAGGGGTACGACTGAGCCTCACAAGTCGTACCCTCTAATAAGAGTATCCAACCAAGTTGTATCCAAAGTATATGATCCATAAATATCATCCGTATCCCTGGCAGATTTAAACCCAAGAAAGATTTAGACATTGTCCACCATATGAGTCCTTGGTATGACACGTGCCTTGGCTTACGGCTAATGGTTAGCCACTCCTACTCAGATCCAACCTAAGTAACCAAGTATAAAATTAAGTTAAGGAATAAAATGATTTGTAACCATATGCGACTCGTACCCCTAAGTCGTATCTATTCCAGTAACCAAAATCTATCCCACCATCCAAAACTGGTCAGTTTATGACTGGACCATACCATCCATACCCCAACATATGTCTCATACCCATGAGTTGTATTGGGTCCAGAGATCAGATTTCTAGGAAATTTGCTAAGGTCCAAAAACTAATGTGTTTCTACAGCCACTTACTAATTTTCTCAACTTCTGACTAATGGCCCACAATGAGTCTGGGAGCCTCGGGACCTGAACCAGGGGTCCATCCAACCTAAAATCTATGTTCTTAAGCTATTGGAATATCCAAAACTAGCATGTGAGATCACTTGACTAAAGTTTATGCTTGATAGCCAGTTTGAACCAATAAAGGCCTCAAAATAAGGAATTGTCTCTAAAAATCAAACAAACTGCGTGGTAACCAAACTGTAAGTTCCATCAAGTTATAAATGACTTGAAGAAGCTATAATAAAGCTCCAAATGGAAAAAATAATTAGAAATAAAAAAATTAACTAGGAGGGTCATTACAATATCCACTACTAAAAGAATTTTCATTTGTGGAAGTAATAGATTAAGATGTACCTGAAGTCTCCAACAGGTGAGGATACTAGGTATACATTTTTCTCTGGATGTCCCAAGTATCCTCCTCTACTTGGCAGTTCCTTCACTGAACCTTAACTATTAGAATCTCTTTAGTGTGCAATCGTCTGCCATTACTATCCAAAATAAATATAAGCTCCTCCACAAAGGTCAATCGCTCATCCAACTAAATTGAGTCCCATCTAAGCACATGATACGGGTCAGAAATATATTGCTACAATATAGAAACATAGAAAATTATATGAAAAACAACAAAATCTGGAGGTAAATCTAGCTCATAAGCCACTTTACCAACCGTGCGAAGAATCTATAAGGGTCCAATATATTTGGGGTTAAGCTTGTCATTAATCCCAAACATTATCACACCCATCATGGGAGATACACAGAAGAGTATCAAGTCAATACACTTCAAATTTTAAGACACGAATTCTATGAGATGAATAAGCCTTCTGTCTACTCTGGGCTTCTCTGAACCTATCTTTGATCACCATGACTCTATCCATCGATTCTAAAAAAAGTCGCTGCCATAGTGTCTAACCTTATAAGTGTAAAACCATCCAATTGTTAAACTACATCACCTACCATATAAAGCATCAAAAGGCACCATGTCAATACTCAAATGATAACTATTATTATTTGCAAACTCTGTCAAGGCTAAGTTTTCCTCCACTGTCCTCCAAAATCCATAACATATCCTCAAGAGCCTGAATAGGCTACTCCGAATGTCCATTGGTTTGAGGATGAAAGTTTGTAATAAGATATACCTAAGTACCCAACTCTTTCCTAAAATGCTTTCCAAAAGCTAGAAATAAGCACCAAACCCTGATCTAAAATAATAGATATAGGCACACCATGTAACAGAATATCTCATGAACATAAATACAGGCCAACCTCTCGACTCTGAAGGGTATTTGAATAGGAATAAAATATGCTGACTTGGTCAAACAATCCACATGAACAAAATACCATAAAAACCATAGGAGGTATGAGTTACACCACAAACAAAATTTATAGTAACTCACTCTCACATTCACTCAGGAATGGGCAACCTTTGGATTAATATACTAGTTCTTTGATGCTTGACCTTTACCTGCTGACAATATAGGCAGCGAGCTATAAAGACCACCATATCTCTCTTCAATCCCCTCCAATAATAATATAGTGAGACTCATGCAAGATTGAATAAATCATCTCATCAACCCTCAAAAAACAAATGCGGCTATCAAATCTCAAGACACCCTCTGAATCTATGTAGCTCTCTACTTACCACTCAATATCTAATCACTGATGCTGCAAAGTCTTTTATTCTCAAGTCGATGACTCTGAATCTACTCAAATAGTGAAGACCTCGCCTCAACACTAGCAAGAATCCTCCTAGGATCTGAAAGATCGAGTTGCTATATCATGTTGGCCAAGGACTGAATGTCCCATGCCAACGAACTTTGAGAAACTAAAATACAATTAAAGCTACCTATACTCACTGCCTTTTGACACAAGGCATTTGCTACCATATTTACCTTGCCAAGATGATATAAGATAGAGATGTCACAATCCTTAAGCAACTCCATCTTGTAAACATTTCCTAGAATAAAGGTCCTTCGAGGTCATAAGATACTGAAGACTATGATGATTCGTGAAGATCACACAATGCATAACATAAAGATAATGTCTTCAAATCTTAAGACCGCCAACTCTAAATCACGAGGGGGCAGTTGCATGCACGCACTTCAGCTTCCTCGAAGCATAAGCAAAAACACAACCCTATTTCATTAATATATAATCTAAACCAATGCTAGAAGCATTATAATATATTATAAATCCCTCACCCTTGAAAAAAAGAGCCAAAATAGGGATAAAGTAAGAAACTCCTTTAGCTTTCCATAGCCCATCACACTCCTCAAACTAATGGAAAGGAACCTTCTTTCAAGTCAATTAGGTCATAAGTGCTGTAATAGTAGCAAAACTCTCAATGAACCGCCTATAGTAACAAGCCAAAATAATAAAGCTACGAACCTTGGTCGAAGATATATGCCTTTCCCAATCACGAATAGCCTCAATCTTTACTGGGTCTACAATAATCCCATACTTAGACACCATACGCCCAATAAATATCTCCAACTCAACCCAAAACCCATACTTAGAGAATTTGGTAAAAGGCAGTTGATCTCTCAAGGTCTGAAAACAAAATCCACACTTAGAGAATTTGGTTAAAAAAAACTGATCTCTCAAGGTTTGGAGAACAATCCCAAATATTGTGCATGCTTCTCTCTACTCTTTGAATAAATAAGGATGTTATTAATAACGCTTAACTTACATGTTAATTTAGTGCAAAATAGTTGTCATCAATATATTTACCTAACTTTTGGAGTCAGGGTCGAACCCACAGGGAACAATATGAGTGGCGATTAAAATAGTTTGAAACTAAAGCTACAAGTTAAATTCAAACAAATGATACGAAAAGATAAAATGGGTTTTTTTTGATAAACAACAAATAATTGTTGGTCACTTTAGTTTCAGTGTTTGTAATCAAGAGTTTGTAAAAAACATGAATTATGTTCACTATGGGTTTTGGTACTTGACAGATGCTAATAGTGATTCAAGATTCTCACGATAGGTAGGAACAACAGATTGCCTTTATCAAAGTTATGCCTAAATGTCTCTCAACCTACTTAAGCATTTAATTACCTAATCCTCTCAGACTTGGGGAATTTATATTTACTGACCAGACTTTACCTCAGGTTAATTAACCTTGTTACTGTGTCAATTATTAAACGGAAGGTTGGTAGCTTCCAAGTCCCTGTGAATAATTCACTTCCTACTATAGTTGATTTCTTATCTCATGCAAATTAAAGTAGGTGCTATCTATCATTTGCAACCAATAGACAATAATTAAAACCTCAGAATTATCAAGGAGTCCTATTACCTTTATAATCTTGAACACTTACCAACTTACCAAGACCTAACCCATAGATTCCATAATTCAGGTTAAAGGGATTTAGCCACTCATAATGTAATAATCGATACAATAAGTTGAATTCATAATTTGAAAGATGAACTTACAGCAAGATGAATATTAACGAGTGTTTCTCAGATTAGATCAAAGTAGAAATCCCACAATATTGATTATAATCTCTTCAAAGTTAATTGCTTTTTTAAGCCATGAAACTAGAGAGAAAATAACAAAAATATATGTCTCAAAACTCCAGTTCGGCACCCCTAAGAAAGCCATAAACAATGCTTTAAATAGTTCACCCTAATTATGGAAACAAAATAATAAAGTTCAGCAATTCCTCAGACAGGTGACGCCATTCGTGACACCCTATCAGGAGGCTGACGACTTATCACAAGTGTCGTCATCTCCTCATTGCTTTTGGTATTCGCTGCCTTAGGATGGCGACAATTTTGACAACCTATCAGCTCCTTGAAGACTTATCATGAATGTCATCACGTCTCTACCTCAGCTTTCATGTTCTGCCTTAGGCTGGTGCCAATTTTGACGACCTATCAGCTCCTTGACAATTTTTCACAAAATGTCGTCATAACTCTCAACTCTGGTCCATTCTTTGTCTAATGCTGACGATAAAGCTGATAACTTATCATAAGCCTGAGGACTTATCAGGAATGTCGTCAGTGACACTTTTCTTCTTTTCACTTCAGATTTCAACTCTTTTGCTTCCATCCTTGTTGGTTCTCTAGTATCTTAGCTTCTACTACAAAATCAAAGATAAAACAATCAAAAATGACAAAAGTTTCTTAAGACTTTGCAATTATTCTCAGTTAAAAGCCTCAAATGTGTTAGCATTAACTCACACATCAACACCCTCAACTTAAAACAATTGCTTGTCCTCAAGAAACTCAAACACAACTAAGAGAATACAAAGTACATTTAGCAGTCAATCATCTATATCATCTTAAACATCTTCACCATCTCCAAGGTCGGTTAATTCAAGAACTCTGTATACTATTGAAGAACAATAATGCAATACACATGAATCAAGATATGGCACCAACTCAGCAACACAACCATGCATGCATCAAGTTTACACTATCCAAATAAGTCAGTAACCAGCGATGTAACCAGTGTGCCCTTACTACAAAGAAATCTCCTTTTTCTCATATCAGACATCATATATATAAACTATGGGGACAATCACAAGACACTCACTTTCAGAATGAAGTTCCAATCAATGGATGCCGAATACCATATGCTTGCCCTTATTTTCATTACCCAGATCATCAGACAGGTTAGCTAGGATCACTGTAGGTCTTCTCTTTGGCTTGTAATGTAGGCTAGGGGCTGGTATGATACTCGATGGTATTTAAAGTAACTAAGCCTCCTTGACACTACACTAGACTTTAGGGATTTCACTCATTAGCCTTTTTCTATTCTTCTCTTTTCTTGATCACACTTATTCAGGATGGGTGCGGTCTTTTCTACAATTACTTTTTTTCACAACTTTTCTTTTTCTTGCTCTTTTCTACCCTACTCAACCTTTTATTCTTTTCTTTTACTCTACCTTTCTTCCTACTCATTTTACATTAGCACCCCTATGATAGCCATCCTTAATTTAGGCCATTTGCCTAAGTCAAGGTGCACAGTTTCCAAGGAAGACCAGGCCAAAACAGGTTCATTATGATATAAACTGGAAAAGTTTTAGGTGTCACAAAAAGAAATAGGCTAATCAGGCTCAAATTAGGGTTCAAAGGATATTCTACATACAGGAAAGGTTATTTAGTTTAAAAGTGAGATAATATCAAAATAGCCTATGATCCTTTCCTAACCCCTATCCTTCAACCAAGGTAAGACTAACCGGGCAAGTTATGGATTTCAACATACAACGAGAATTGAGTAAGATCTCACACACACTTGGCACATAAGTATATCACAAGCTACTACTCATTCAGTTCATACAGCTGTTAAACAATCATTACTATATCACTAAAACTAATGCCATACAAAGATGCACAGTGGTCACAATCATATGCAATTCACACAGTTAAATACTCAGTCCATTGGAGAGGTGCTCAAAAATCACAAAAACATGTTAACTGCCTAAGGTACTAGTATTTATCCTAGTCAACTACAATATTTTATAACAAATCACAATACACCTAAACATGCTGGCTCTACTAGGAACAAGAATTTGCAGAAAAGAGTCACGACAACAAAAACCCCAAGAGGACATCAACACCCATAAGTAGTCCCACCCTTAACTTATAATCATACATTGTCCCTAATGCGTCAAACCAAAACAAGAGAGTCAAAAACATACCTTTGGCACCATGGGTGCAAAGATTTGATGTCAATCACATAATACGAATACAAAAAACAAAATACCTTGGGTTGCCTCCCAAGAAGCACCTAATTTAGTGTCGCGGCACGACTAGTCTATCTTGACTACTCAGAATTCATCAATATACCTTAAAAGTTCTTAATACTTTATCCCTTCACTTAGACGATTTGAATCCCCCCTACTTAGAGTCCATCTTCTTGCCTCGATCATAGGGGGTGGTACAAAAATTAAGAAGTCGAGTAATGGATTGAGCGTGGTAAACCACTTGGCCTTAAAGTGAGGTGTGTTTTTATGTTGCTAATCAACTGTAAAATAAAGAATTTAGGAATTTTGTTCCTCATCTTCACACTCTTCCACTATTTTAGATGATTCCACAAACAAGATATCATCTAAACATAATGTGGAAAAATTCTTCGAGTGAGGCCCAACTAATTCTACTTCAAAATTTACACTATCTACTACACACTCACTTTTATTCACCTTCTTAATGTCAGTTTTAAGATCAAGATAACAATAGAGTGGTTGTGATTCTTGAGTTTTCTCCTCAAATTGGCCAATGTCCCCGTCATATTCTTCTTTGTTTAGCTACTGTAAACATGGTGGGAGTGGTAACTCTTTTAGCTTTACCCACAGTTGTTCTTGATACCGCGATAGTGAGGAATTTCCCATGGTCGCAATAGGCACGATTGTGGAAAATCTAGTACGATCGCGACCTAGGGGGAATTAACCCAAGGGAAAAGATGTAAATGCACATTTTTGTTCCCAAATTTTCCCTAGAAAATACTCAAACCCTATAATTCCAAAATACATTCTACATTTTCCCATTTATTGAACAATGTTCTATTTCTTAGCCTCCACTTGGAGAAGAAAACGTTGTACTTATTTTTGGTGAAGAATACATTAGAGTAGCTTCCAAGTGAGGCATTAGCTAACTCCCATTGAATATTTGTAGATATTAAATGTTTAAAGTAACATTCACTTAGTCTTTCATATATCTAATAAATGGATGTTATTTGGTATATCTTTCTTAATATTTCTATGTGTAGCTAATTCTTCTTCTTGGGATTAGGCGAGATTAAGGTTTAAATATGTATGGGATGTGATTTTTTTGTACATTTACTAGTTTGTGTTATTAGGTTCTATTATTTCTTGAGTAAATTTGTTTTGATTTGTAGGTGAAAGCCCTAAATAGCCAAATAGGTTTGACGGATAAAAATCCAAAGATCTTAAAAGCTCAACTATCCTTGAAAGAGGGATTTAGGTGAACTTTAGGAACACTCATCATCCTTGAAAGAGGGATGTTGGAACCAAGGTAATAGTAGACAAGACAATTATTGGGTTTTATTTCCTAATTTTCACTATCATCAATATAAGAGTGATTATGAAGTTCACTATACTTAGGGCACCATCCTAGAAATAGGGGTGTCTAATTGAGGTATTATGTGGTTTTGATTGAACCACTTAATAGGTACTCAAAAAGGGCAATAAGTAACACCCTTGAGGTTTTGTTGATAAAATAGCCTCAATGATTTGTAACATAGCCTTCCACATCAACAACATTTAGAATTTGCATCAAATCACTACACACCCTTCCATAAGATTCCCCTAGAAAAGCATAATCCCATGATCCGTGCCTAATTGATTAAATTTTAATCATTCGTAGCCCCGAATTAATACTTGAAAACCCCAAAAAGAAATATTAGTTATGATATCTTCCAAACCCCCCATTTTTATCTTCTTATAATCTAGGTTTTAATTTGGCAAGTATTCATTTTTCTGAGCAAATTTGATAGCCACTTACATCATTCCTCATGGATTTGGCCTCGACTAAAATGTTTGGCAAATATATTGTCGAAGACCGCCTTGCTCTTAAATTTACGTGTAAGCTAAGCATTATTAATCATAAAATCTTTCAATATGTGTTTAAATAGAAGGAATTGAATCTCAACTATAGGTGATGGCTAGAGCTACTTACATATTACGACATAAGCCTGCACTACCATCCATGCAAAGCTAATGATGTTGTTGATTTTCTTAGAAGGTTTACAATGGGGATTCTGTCTCATGTTGATGATGAGAAAAAAGGGTTGGTGAAGGATATTCATAGATTACATAATTTGGGATTTTTACTCTTGGAATCTAAGGATGGAGGAGTTATTATTCAAGAAGTGGTTAAATTACTTCTTTGTGCTGAGATAAAGTAGTAGTAGGCTTTGAATCCTATAGTTATGTAGTTTAAGGATAATGAGGACCAGCAAAAAGTTATGGATTTTGTATTGGGGAGATGGCATATTAAGGTATCAAGGAATGTTGTGTGTTCTAGATGTTGATGGCCTATGGGAAGGGATTTTTATGGAGGCTCGTGAGTCTAGGTATACAATTCATCCGATTTTAGCTAAAATATATCATGAATTGAAGGAAATATACCTTTGGAATAATATGAGGAGTTATGTGGCGAACTTTATGTCTAAGTATATGGTTAGTCAGCAAGTTAATGTTTAAAATTTTTGGCTTAGTGGCATGTTTCATTAGATAGAATTGCCCACGTTTAAATGGGAGACTATCAATATGGATTTCATCGTGGGTCTTGGCAGTCTAGTAATCAGTATGATTCTATTTGGGTCATTGTGGATACAATAACTAAGTCTGCTAATATCTTACCTGTAGGATTAGTTACTCAGGAAAAGATTATGCTATATTTTTTATACAAGAGATAGTTATGTGGCGTGGAGCTCCGATGTGCATCATTACAGACTAGGGTACATAGTTTTCTTCTTACTTTTGGAATTTGTTCTATAAAGGTTTGTGTACTTAGGTGAACCTTGACATTGCATTTCACCCTCAAACGAATAGACAAGTAGAACATCCTATTCAGACGTTAGAGGATATTCTAAGGGCTTATGTGATTAACTGTAAGGGTAGACGGGTTGACTATTTACCTCTTATTGAGATTGCTTTCAATACTAGTTATCATTCTAGCATTCAAATGGCTATTTTTTATGATCTCTACATTAGAAGGTAAAGGTCTCCTATGTGGTGATTTGAGGAAGGTGAGACTAGGTTATTTTGTCCTGACCTATTTCACCATGCCCTGGAGAAGGTCAAGGTGATTAGTGAAAGACTTAAGACTGCTCAAATTCAGCAAAAGTCTTACACGAATGTGAGGCATTAGGACTTAGAGTTTGAAGTGAGCTATTGGGTGTTCATGAATGTTTCTTCTATGAAAGGAGTCATGAGGTTTAACAAGAAGGGGAAGCTCATTCCCTATTACATTGGTCCATATAAGGTTTTAAGAAGAATTAGTAATGTCGCTTATGATTTAGATTTACCAATAAGTTTAGCCTCTATTCATCCTATTTTCCATGTGTCAATGTTGAAAAAATGTATCGGTGACCCATTTTTTATATTTCTTGTTGAGGATGTTGGTATTACGGATTCTTTGTCTAATAAGAGAGTCTCAATTGAGATATCGGTTAGGCAAGATCAAAGATTAAGGACAAAGGATGTATCATTGGTGAAGGTCCCTTAGAGAAATGAAAAGGTCTAAGAAGCTACATCAGAAGCGAGAGAAGATAAAAAGGACAAACACCTATTCTTGTTTCCAGCATTTGATGAAAATGCTTAAGGTATGATTTCCCTTCTCCCTTTTGTGGTATTTTGAATTGGTCTTAGGATTCTACTACATTCCTACTAATGTCGTGCTAAAAACAGCCTAACTCTTCATTTGGGGATAAATGATCCAAATAGGGGAAGGTGATATATGACACCATAAAATTTTGACCATTTTATTTGTAACCCTCTCGTGAGCTTGATATAAATTTTTAACTTGAATGATTATTATGTACGGTAAAATAATATGTTGGGAAAGTGTTAGAATATTTAAAGAGGATTTATAGACATTATGGGACCCCGGGCACTAAGAATCTTCGATAGTGGCGTGTCACGCCACTTAGCTTCCGCGATAAGGGCGTGGCAAAAAGGGTACACTCCATGATAGCAGCGTGCCATAGCGCTATGTAATTTTCTTCTATCTTTTGTTTTTTTCACTTGGGCGAGGTGATTTTAGTCTTTTACCCCTTACACGACTTTTAAACAAAAAATAAACCGCTTTTCTTTAGTTTTCAATGGTCAAACCCCACGATTTTCTTCTTTAACTCCCAAACTAAGAAAATTTCAAAGGTTTTTCAAGAAATTCCTACTCTGGGCTCCAAATTTCTATTTCTCCCAAAATTTAATGTATATTTATAGCATATTCTCATCCTTAATTGTATTTTACATTGTGGCATTTATTTAATCATTACTTATATGATTTTAATTGATGGGTTTGAAATTGGTTTGAGAGTTTTGGTTGATTGTTACTTAAATTATTTCCCCTCATATTTAAATGTGTATTTCATGCTTTAATTGATGGTTTTTGGGACTGAATGGATGAATTGATATGAAGATTTTAAAGGGGAATAGGGGTTTCGTAAAATTGATGGATTTTTGTCTTGGTAATGGAATTAACCTCAACCCACCTTGTAAACTTGATTTCAAATATGGATAGTTTCATCTTTTAACTTACCCATGGAACAATGCATTACATTAAAAGAAGATGGATAGTAAAAATGGTTCTGGAATGCCCTAGGTGGCCTTGGTTTTGTAAATTAAATTGAACTTGAGAGCCTTATGGTAATATGAATTAGTTTGGCATAATTGAATTAGCTTGCAAGCGTATTGGTGTGACGACACCAAGTTGTAAAATGCATTAATAAAGACTCCATGGTTAATGGTTTTGTTTATGTGCAAACTTTTTTAATTTAGGCTTAAAGAGAATTACATAGATCACCATGAAGGTGTAGTCCCGGGGTAGGGGGTAGGGGTGGGGACCATCACTGAAAATTTCATTTTCCGGCATAAAGAAAGTCTATGGCGCATTTTCCACTATTTTAACCAGCTCAAGTAGGTCAAGAGCAGGTTGGGTGCAGCTCCAAAGCAGATGGGGTGCATGTCACCTATAAGGAGCTTTTTAGGCCCATTTTGCACTCCTTTGACCTCTTCAAAGTACCTCGACCCCCTTTGAAGATAATCATTATCCATTTGGCACATTTTATAGCACCAAGGAGTTGCCAAGACCCTCTAGCATCATAAGCATCCTATCGAATGGTCTGAAGGAAATTTGGATTGTATCATCTTCTCTCTCTTGAAAAAGATTCATCCTTGAATCTACAACCTTAAATCACAAGAAAAAAGGAAACAACCAATACATCCTTGAAGCACAAGGGTTAGCGGAAGGATTAATATCAATATCCATGCCAAGGAGGTACACATTTGACACAACCAATGGTCCTTTGTTATCAATACAATAAATTCACCATACACTACAAAAAGTTGTTGGCTATAAGAAGACTTATGAAACAAGGAAACTACCAAGGTCATAAGGCAGAAATATTTCATTATTTCAATATAAAACTATACCCAAAAGCTCTCTCCTTTCTTTATCTTAAAACCAATATCATCATTGACATCATCAAATGCAAATAGGCAGTAAAGAATGATATGATGAAGACGAGTCTCATCCAAGGTGTTTCCATACTTAAGAGTAGCAAGGTACTTAAGAAACCTAGTAATCAAGTCATTAGAAGTTGGAATAACCACAGATAAAGTCAAGTCATTAGGATGCACATCACCCTTAATTTCAAGACAAACTATGTTCACATAAAATGCATTTTCAGTACAAACATGTCCATCATTATAGGAAAAAGGATATAAAAGAAATGAGTTACAGACACAATTCTCATCTAAATTACATTCTATCATAAGTATACAACAAGATGAGATAAGATAATTTATGTATATTAAACATTTTCCCTTAAAGAAACTTCCCAAAAAAAAATACATTCACCAATAGAATGATGTTGTTAGAGTAACTAAAGGATCTATGAGAAACTAGTTCACTCCAAACAAAATGGTATACCCAAGAATATTGGTGACTTCTTTTTATGGCATTTAGCATGCTCTTAATGGTCATTCCTCTTACATCAGCCTGTCCAACCACATAAGTGTGACAAGAATTAGGAAAAAAAGTTGTACATCAAGTACAAACTAAGGAATCTTCCTAAAGCAACAAATAGATTGGGCATATATCTTGCAAGGCCCAAATAATTCAAGAACTAAAGACAATCTCTTTAAAAGAATCTTGAAGTTACTAATACTCTAACAATATGACATGGTATAAATAAACTTCAAAGATCTAGTCAATATGAGAAAAATACCATCATACCTCAAAGGATTACTAGTAATAGAAGGGGGTAGGTACATACCTTGGAAGCAATGCTTTGACCATGTTATCTTGTCCTCCAAGGAAGTTTTACAAAGACCTTTCATTCATGAATAAATTTGTCTCTTTGTGGGAATTCCCTTAGTAGGTTACTTTTTATTTTGAGACATGGGGTTAGAGGATACACCCCTTGTCTTAAAGTATCCATCAACCCATAGGAGTTTGATTAGGTTCCTTCTTTGAGTCAAGCTCAATAAACTTTGGAATCCTTGAATAAGAATTAATTTAGGCCTTCAAACTTTATCTCAGAACCCTGCAAGAGTGAAGTAGTGATTCTATAAAAAATACTAGTTCCATGGTTAACAGGTAACAAAGGCTTAGGTTAAACAAGTTCCATGACTAAGTGTATATTTTCTACCCCATTAAATTCAATCCTTGTCTCAGCATCCTTATATAACTCTCCTTCATGATGCAAGTTTTTCTCCCCATTCTTATCTTTATCTTCACCATCATCCTTAACTTGATTGGTTGTATTTTTAGCTTGTCCTCTCAAGGAAGCTTAAAATTTTGGTAGATTGGAAAGGGTGGAGTTAGAAAAGGTTAGACAACCTATCATGCTGACCATCCTACCATTGAATCATGACACTTGACTTCAAAGTTTTTTTATATCTTGTTTCACACTGATTATGGCTATTGTAACGACCCAAAATTTGGGTCTCGGGATGTGACACGGTGCTTAGGGGCGCAACTGACCCCAAGCTAACCCTCCTACTGGCATAACTCATAAGAAATTGGATAAAATTCTTAAATCTATATAAAGTTAGCAAACATATAGAACTGCTATGAAATTGATCAATATTAATATGAACTTAACAAGATTACAGCTCTACTTTTACAAATGAAACTGAAACTAAATACATCAACTTCTACGTCGTCTATGAAGCCTCTACTAGTACTAACTTCAGATAGATGGGTCATGACTCCCAACTACCCAATCTCAATATGACTAAAGTAAGAAAAATACAACACTTCTCGAACTATATAACTGACTTATGACCTCGAATCAAAAGCACTCATCACCTGCTGACTGGAAGCTACGAACTGACTGAATGCGGTATCTGTGCTGTAACTTGTGCCTACATTATAAGGAACTATAGCATATAGAAATATATGGGGGTCAGTACTTTAAGGAATGTACTGAGTATGTGGGGGTGCAATGCAGCAATATAAATAATATCATAAATGATTATGAAAATCTGCATGCTGACAATAACAACTTTCTTCGCTTGAATTAACTAAAATATATTCCATATAAATCATCAATAGTAATACAAGAGTTATAAATCTCATAAATCATTATACTTACCTCAAACTCTTTAAATCATAACTTAGAGTGACTCGGTAACTCATGAAACTTGAACTCGAATGGACTTGGGATTTTCTTATAACCGACATAACTACACCATGTGAGCAGCATATAGTCCAACGTTTTTCCCAAGGAGAGAACCCCACTTTGGAGGGGGTGTCGTACTCTTACCAAGGAGTACAACCTTAATTTCTTAATCACAATCCCATACTGAGCCTCTATCCCACAATCATCAATATCAATCCTATGGTGGCACGTTGTTTTCAGAAAATACCACATTTCCTTCTCGGTACTAAATACTCCTCCCAGTCTCAGCTCAAAATGCATTAAGAAATACACCTTAATCAATATCAATTTGTGGGTTCATTATAAAGACCAAAACATAAATATATATCTCATCGGTAAATCATATACAACTATGGATTCCTATCTCAACTCAAAATCAAATATCTTTCTCAAAATTAAGATGTATCAATTCATTTAGTCATGGCAATATCAATAAGTTTGAGAAAATATCAAGACTCATTATAACATTCAATCTTATGAATAAATATAATCAATAATCCAATTTTTCATAAGGAAGCTTAAAGCTTGACACATGTCTTGAAAGCACTTGAAATACCAACTCATGGTAGAACATGAAATTCACAATATTAAATATCAAGTCATAATTTGGAAGTTGTAAAATAATCATGTATCAAAAACTTCAACAAAACATCATAGAACTCATTCTTGACTCTCAAGCTCAAATATCAATATATATATATATTAAATAATAAAAATTCTCATAGGAAATATTAAATCATGACTCTTATCTCAAATCATTCGAAAATCATCAATTCATAATAATAATATTAAACTCATGGCATAAGTTCTCAATTTAAGAAATAAAATCATAAAATAGTTATGTGTATTGATCTTGAATAGATCAAATATCATAAATCATTAATAAAGTAATTTGGGTGTAAACCCACTTTGCAAAATCATGGATTTCAATAGTAGAAATTAAATCTTTGGGCACAAGAATGAAAGAAGTATTCTTGTTCAAACCCTACATACCTTGATTACGGATTTGAATGAAGAAACTTGTTATACACTCCTTTTCCACTTCTTGAGTTAGGGTTATTGATGCTTTTGACTTGGGTACCTTGAATCTTTAACCAATTTATAAAATCTATGGTTGGATTCTTAATGTTCTTGGGAAATTTGGATTGGATTTTTGAGAGAGAAACCCTAGTATTCTTGATGAAATGGAAGAAGAATGAAGTTTTATTCTTTACTTGGATATATATAGAGGGTCAAAATGGGTGGAAAAGAACAAAATACCCTTTTAAAAATGCCCCTTAATTGCTAAAAAATAGGCTGACGACATCCTTGATAGGCCATTAGACCCGTGATGGGCCGTCATGAAATATCATCACAAAAGGGTCGAATTTTTTATTTTATTCCTAAGGCTGAGAAAGTCATCAGAAATGTCGTCAGAATGTGACGACGTCGTTAGAAATGGCGTCAGAAACGTGACAGCCCATCAGAACCGTCGTCACCATTTTCCAACTTGCCATGTTGGAGTAAAATGGGCATAACTCTTTGCTCCGATATCGGATTTTAGAAAAATTGGTATCTTTGGAAAGATAATTTAATTATATATATGTTGATAGGTCATGAGATCAAAAATTCCAAGTATAATGAGTGATATACTCGTTTGAAGTTGACTATACCAATATCCTTCCCATGAACTGAGTCGGTAAGGAATGTTTTCATTCGCCCAATCTTTAGGACATATTTAAGGCCTTAATATACACCATCCTTGATTATAAAAAAACCAAAGAACTATAGTTTATTTCTCAAGAGCTTGATTCATGGTTGCACTATTGGTTAGAGTCTCGGGGAATTATAAAATAGTTCTAATTTCCTCACTGGGTGTCTAATTTGGGTGAATCTTATGTAAATGGAAAGCTTTTCCAATTCTCCACATGATCAAGAATAGAATTTAGGGAAATACAACATGAGATAAATAACAATCAATTTTGAAGTCATCCATAGTCACTCAAAAGATGGATTTAGGCTTAAGAAACAATCGGGGTATTACAGCCGTCATCAAAGTATCCATGATACTCTTTATCATTTCCATTGTACCAAATAAAAGAAACACTAAAAAAAAAACATAGATAAAAACATGTTTTAGTTAAGAGATCAACCTTAGAAACTCTTAGAGCTCACACCTTTGTTTTATCTCTAAATTGGCATAGCAAGAGAAATATCATTTGTACACCAACTAGAAGACTTGGTACCAATTGTGAAATATGATTGAAATGTATTATTGTTTGAAATTAAAAATAAAACTCACAAATAAACTAATGTACTTGAATTAATATAAAACAACAAAAATAAAAGAAAAAATCACACAAGAACGGACACAAAAAAAGCAGATTAAAGAACGAATAGATCAATTTTTTGTTGTTAATTCATGTTTGTGAATAAAAATATGAATTGAGAAGACAATAAATTAACTTAGATAGATGAAATCTTGAGAAAAAATGAACTAAAGTCTTGTAATTATGGTTTGGAGGCTTGAATGTGTTTGGGGCATGTTGAAGGATATCTGAGGCAATTTTGGCATTCCTCAGGAGCGTCCCAAATATAGGAGAAATTAATTTGAGCTGATTCTTAACTTCTTTAGAAGGTGGGCATAACTCCAATGTAGATGTCCCAGACCAGCTTGTACCAGGGTAAAAATTACCCTCCTTTATGGTCGCCCTTTGTCCTTTCATTTGGAATATTCTTTGGTACTTTTGATATGATTTTGTATCAACACTTTTTCCTACCTTTTCTTCCTCTTTCTTAGATCAAACAAAAAATTTTGATGAATTTATCTCTTGAGAATATGATTATCTTCAAGAACACTATGGACAACAAATCTTTCCAACTCTTTAACCTTTGCTTAGAATGCGATGGAATTTTGAACCCAAGCATTTTTCAACCTTCTAAAAATATTCCAACTTTTATAAATCCATATTTTCGAACCCACTTGAATTTTCGTCACCCTTCAAGAACACAAAAATGGTGAAATTGCAAAGTTTCTCCCAATGGCACCAACTTTTAACCCAACATTCATTTCAATTTAGAGAACATTTCTTCAATAATTTAAACCTCAAATTTTACCTAAAATACATAGATATAACAATCCACTTTATTCAAATTCAAGTTCAACAATGGTGGCCTTCTTCAATTCTCTTCCAAATACACTAAATGATCAAGTTCGAACCTAAATATCACTAGATGGAACAAATATAGTGTAGAAACAATAATAAAGACTCAAAACACAAAAATATTTTGGAGGGGTTTCTCTAAAATGTTTTTGACAGTTTTCTTTTATTTTTGATTTTTTCAACAACAAGACCTATGTTGACTTCATGAGAATGAAATCAAGCTCGGCTCTAATCTCAAATGATACTATAATAAACTATAAATCAAAACTAAACTATGAAATAAAGAGACAAATGATAAGGATATATAGATAAAAATAATAAGATAGAGACAATGTATGAATAGATAGCAAACTAAGGGTATATCAAAACCTTAATCCTCTATTCAATACCAATTAAACATCTAAATTGTACATTGGCCACAAGGAATTCAATTCTTGAGCAAATAATGTTTCTAAACAAAGTTTCACCACAAATTAATCCAGGCTTGCACACAAACTCACAAGGGAGTACTTAGTCATTTATCATCAAAGTTATCCAAAAAAAAAATACTCCAATTTATAGTCTAGAGTTAATTATTATAACTTATGAGCCAAAAAGTTAACCATTTGGAATAAGAAATCATGGAAGACCACTTTGGTATCCCTTTGAGACTATTGGGTGCACGTAGGACATATCTATGTAGCATGTTCTATTGTTTTGACCTGCTCTAGTAGGTCAAGAGCCGGTTTGGCAAACCTTTAAAGAAGATGTGGTGTATACTACATCCTGATGATCTTTTTAGCCCCATCTTACACTCCTTTGACCTCTTCAAAGTCCCTCAACCCTCCTTAAAGGTAATTATCATCCATTTGGCCCCTTAAAGTAGCACCAAGGAGTAATCAAGTATCTCTAGGATCATAAGCTTCCTATCCAAAGGTTCAGAGGCAATTTGGATTGTATTAGTAGGTAGACTCTAAACTCATATTTTAATTATTATCTATTGATTCAATATTCAATCCTTTATTTTAAACTTTGATTTTTTTCCCGATAAAGTATAAAATTTATTTTCTTTTGATTTAAAGTCTAGTTTCAATTCAGTTTTAGTTGGGCTTTTAGACTTAGTGGGTATTTGGATTGGCTAATTTTTATGTTATTTTATCTTTTAAGCCCTTTTTTTAATTTCAGTGGTGTTTAGAAATAATTAAAAAGTGCTTTGAAGGATTTACTTTTAAGTCAAAAAATTGTCAAAATAAGCCAAAAGCAAAATGTAGGGTAGTACTAACTTATAGCTTTTGGCATATAAGCTCCTTAGTAAAAGGAAATCCAAATGCCCCTTAAACTTCTTCTGTTATAAGGAACATGATTCACAAATAAAATATTAGATATCATCTTTTGCTTCCAACGTAATTTTTTTACTAATTTGGATCCAAAATTAATGTAGGCAATATGGGTATCTTTGGACTTCATTTAATGTCTAGATTATATTTTTGTTAGATTTTGTCACTTTTAAGACCAATAAGGAAGGGGATCCAAATTGAAGGGTTTAGGCTTGTATTTCAAATTTATAAGGTAGGTTATGGCTTAACTTTTGCCAGACTGGGCTAAATAATTATCTATTCTCATAAAGCATATTATGAGTAGGGAAGCCTATCATGAGATTCATATTTTGAGGTTATTATTAGTATCATGTTCCCCTTGTAGGTCTTATGTGAATATTGCTATTGACTTGAGAGATTATTTTTGTTTTCATGCCTATATGGTGGCTTAACTTGATATCATAGGCCTTATTTTTGCATTTCCTTGCCTTATTATTATTGTAATACCCAAGTACATGCTTAGATTTATATTGTAGGACTTATTATTAGAATTATATATTTATATTATTATAGTGATACTCTAAAAAGAGGCTTGAGTTGATATCATTAATGTCTTACAAGACTATTTATTCAAGTAGTGTCATGCAATGGCTTATAGCACATAATATTAACATACTAAGTATATTTTGAGCTCATCAATACCATTATTCTATTTATTATTGTCTTCATACTTTTTTGGTAATGAAAGTACATCATCATTTCATTCTATCATATTCATGAGATTGGAATTACTAAGAAACACTAATTTTGAAAGAAAATTAAATGCTTTTTGTAACCATTGATCGAAGCCTTTATTGGAAAGGCTGATTGAGAAACTTTATAAAGTACTTGTTCAAGGTCTATGCCGACAAGGTTGATTGAGATTTAGAATGTATATATGTTGAATAACCACCATGGATCTTGTCCTAAATATTTTAGCTCAGAAAGTGTATCTGAGATGATGTGATGGCTGCCATAAGATGTCTTATTTCATAATAATGCACTATCAACCTATTGTAGTTCATTATTTTTATTCTACATAAGTATTTTCTTGTTGTATTCGTAGTGGTTATTATATATTCGTGCATAGTTATTATTATACATTTATTTTACTTGTCGAATTGTTAAGATATATGGTGTGAGCTATTGTTTGGAAAATTTTCTGTATGAAGTGAAAGAGTTCTCATAATATTCTATATATTTTGTTTTCTTCCTTTCTCAATTAGCCTGTGATATCTACTAAGTACAAGTGTAGATCGCAGTATGTGTGCAATCCATAATGGATGAATTTTATTGTTTGAGACCGATTTGAAGCACTTGTGAGGCCTAATACTCAAGAAATATTCCAAACTCTGTCATTTCTTATGCTGTTGTTATTTGTTCATCTGACATGAGTATTTTCTATTTCTTTGTCTGTATTAGTTCTCTTTAATCATGACACTAGATTCTTAGGTTGGATTTGTCTTACTTTAGTTTTAGATTCTTTTATCTATACATATTTATATTTGTTGTCATTATTTTAATGTATTTTTTATGGGATTCTTTTATTTTTTTCCTAAATTTCTATTAAATTGGTGTTGGGTTTACCTACCCAGGGTTTGGATGTGGTCGCTACCATCATGACATTAATTTTTGAGTCATGACATTCAAGTAGAAGTTAATGGTAAAGAAATGTCTCTTTGAATGTCATGGCTCGGGACTACCACCTTGACATAACACTATGCTTTAGAATCACAAGTCATCTCAAGCCAACCCATAGTACTAGCATAATGCATGAACATTTGTAAATGAACATGAATTGAAAATAAAATGACTGAGTGTTAGCATAATCATGAGATAAGCTATTTCAATACATTACTATTAAAAGTATACAACACTGAATATGAAAGAAAGAAGAGTTAAAACTATATACAATAACTTTGATAGACTGTCTATGGAGCCCCTACTAATACTGCTAATATATAGCTGAGATATGACCTATAACTGTCCCTACAAATTGAAATAAATTACAAGAATAGCAATTTACTTGAGTCCTTGAATAAAAAGAACTCATCACCTACTTGTTGGAAGTTTTGATTTTCTTGACAATTATCGTAATTATAAGTACATGAATCTATATTACATTAAAAATATTGGCAGAAGAGGTTTATGATTAGTAATTTTGAATGTATTGAGTACGTGGGATATGCTCTCTCAATAATAGAAAATATAATAAAAATAAATGAAAATATGTAATAATTTATTGAGTGACAAGTAAGAGTGTAGGAACACTAACATATAGTTTGAAGTTGTTAAATAATATATAAACTGGACATGTTAACAATAAAACATTTTATACAAAAGTGATGTTAAGTAAGTTAAGATGAAAGGTCCTGTCTAGATAAGAATAAATATTAAAATCAAGAAAACTTTGAGATAACTTAAATACTATAAACTAGACTTCACTGAGGATCATGGAAATATTAAAGTCTAAAACTACAAAAGATGGTATTAACAGACATATAGCCATGTGAGGTAAACATGGAGTTTGATATATAATCCCAATAAAAAGGACCGAATATACCTTAATTATATATAAAGGTTAAGCTGATCTGATATGGTATAAATAAATCTATGGTGGCATATAGTTTTATGACTTAGTGACTGCTACTTAAAGGTCTCATCCTAACGATCTATTAGCTTTCAACCTCTCGTCCACTTGGTGCAAAGTACCACTCCCAATTGAATATAATTGATAGCTTGATTATCTTGAAGTCAACTTGAGATGACATATATGGATGTCAACCTAAGATAATAATGGTTACCATAGTTGACTGCCATACTACTAGTGGTTGTTTTTTCTAAGAAAATTGATATGTGATTACTGATAGCATTTCGGATATCATACTAATCAAGAACTTACTTTTAGGAAAAATGTTAAAGAGCATTGATGGCACATCTGAATGTCATGCATGTCATTTATTTTTTGTTATGAGTGGTATTTTCTGATCATGACAGAAGAATTCACATATCATATGAAAATCATGTATTTCTAAATTATAAGACTTGTATAATTATAAGGGATAAGAGATGGCCTGAGAAAATGAAAAAAAGGTATATATGACAATTAAGGTTTAAAGTGATTCTATAAGCCTGGATCTAAAGCCTAATAATAACTTATGAAGGTATTGAAGTTTAGAAATTCTAATGTCTAAGACTGAGAGAGATACTCTATTTGAAAGCACTACAACATTTTAGTCCTATTACCACTTTTGTAAAGTATGACCTAAAATAGTAGAAAGTGTGGCCTTTGATAAAAGGCTACACTTTTGGACTTTAGGCAGCACTTTTTGGGGGGTGTCCTAAAGAGGTGTAACCTTAGATCAATGGCCACGCTTTTTAAGTATTGACGTATCAGCTATTTTTAAGAAGTGTGGCATTAAGGTATAAAGGCCATGCTTTGCATCTTGTCATTAGCAACACTTTTATTTAATAAAGCTATACTTACATGTGTTACCGTTGTTTTGCTATTGGGCACGCTTCACAAGCGTAACCTTTTGTAGCACCTCTATAACAACACTTAAAAAATGTTGCTTTTTCTTTACTATTGGGAACGCTTCCCAGACGTAGCCTTTTATAGCACCTCTACAATAACACTTAAAAACCGTGGCCTTTTCTTTATTACTATCCACTCTTCAAAATCATAGGCTTCTACACATTCTATATGACAACACTTATAAAGTGCAAGCATGTTTTAGTCACACTTCTGAAATGGCATTAGGCATATAATTTTAATTGAAAAATAATTATTTTGATTGGAATATATACATCACTTAGAATATTAATTACATAAGCATACATATTTTTACATATAATCTGACACACCAATTAGCTAATAAATAATTGAAGTGCATAGATTTACAATAAACTTCAAAAAACCTGTCTTTTACATACTAATTAGAAAATAACATAATAAAAATTTGTACCAAGTTCCACGCAAAACCAAATATATATAAACGTATATCAAAATATTTTTAAAAATTCACTTCAATCTAGATCAAATTTAGTTGTGTGGCCCACCATTCAAATTTGATCTCCTACATCATTCCTACATATTTAAAATAAAATAAACAATTAGAAGTAAAATTATTATCAACAAATATACAAATATTTTTTTAATCTTGAATGAGGAAGTATGTGAATCCAATGTTTTTTTAATTAATTACATAAACATTCATATTTATTATATGGAGTTGTGAGGATATGTGTATCCAATATGGATATGGTGTTAGTGTCCTATATAGGTTCCATCGTTTTAGTATATTTTGAAGAATCAAGACCAAGTATCCACATCAAAGTTTCACCTATTTGACACGAATACATAAAGGAAGGCAGGATAATATAATGTCAATTATATCTTTAAGAAGATACCACTTAATGCTCAAAAAGAAGTTAGATATTTAACTAAACTAGTAAATTTAGCTGGGGGGGAAAATGAAAAGAAAGAAAAAATAAAGTAGTAGAAAAGGCATTACAGTAAGTCAATAATGGATATAACCATAAATGATGAGAATAAAAAAAAAATTAAGTACACTTGGTTGGTGGGAATTCAACAAGCAAGGGTTGAATCTAGAAACACTTGAGAAAGGAACTTAGGGTCGACATAAATTTATAATCAGTCAAATGATACAGTAAACTTATTAAATTTGATATCTCATAGGCACAAAGTAGATGCTTATGCAATTTTCAAAGAAGGCATTTGAAACAATAGGATATATGTGACAAAGTTATGAGATGCAAGTTTAGTTGCCTTCCAATTCCTTGAACTATATCTCGTCCAACCCACCAAATAAAAGCTCCTAAACCTAAAATTGGAAGTGGAACTGCAAGGATCTTGGAGCCAAAAAATGAAGGATAATCATTAACATTCATAAGGTATGGCTTGAAAAGATTATGATACCTAATAAATACAAAGTAGCAACACAGAAAATGACTGCATTATGGGAAAAATTATCCATTATGGGAAAAAATTATACTCTTTTATTACTAACTAGTCCTATAGGTTTAAAATCTTTGCTAGCAATGATAACTCCAAATTTTAAAATTTAGTGAATACTACCACCATAAATCTGAAATTATAAGCATCATCTAGTATAAACATGTTTTATCCACAGGGTTATCCATGTGAAGTATCAAAGGAAAAATATTTCAATTAAATAGAGTTTCAAACCAATGTTCATTTACCTTAAAGTTGACATGTCACATGAAAGTAGATATGAAAAAAAATATAAGAGGCATACCAAAGCTATAAGGCATTCCGTGCTCACCAAAAACTACTCCATCTGTGCCAATTCATGTGGTACCGTTTGACTTGGCACAAACTTTAAAAATAAAAGGACCTTAAGGTAGAAAACATATTTTAATAGCATGTCAGACTTATGACCTTATATAGAATTTTGTAGAGCTATATAGTACACTAAAAGTAGAAAAAAGTGCTTGACCATACCAGCAGGAAAGCTGAAACTGTGAGCGTAAAGAACTTGTGATAGTTTCTTTTCCCTATACACTTGTTTATTCACTACAGAAATCAAAAATATAAAAATACAATTAGGATATTCTTACATAAATGTTAACACGGTCAATAATATATGATATATATACTATATTTCATACCACTAAAAGTTGTCAAATACCCTGCAATTATGGTCAAACTGATCTACGCATTTGTTGCATACTCTACAATGCTTGTTGCATTTAAATACTTCCAAGTGTCATCCCGCATTGAGTTATATCATATGAACATGTATTGTAAAAATCTAACAAACATAAGAACAGGTATTTCAAGCTAAGCACATCAGTTTAAACAAAATCCTAAAATATTATATTCAAATTATATATATTGATAACTTAATAAATGTGTTTATCAATATTTCAAGCGAGATCTTTGACCAGTAGCTATAACTACCTATTATGTTTCATTATGATCTACAATTGTTTCAGTTCCTTTTTGCCTTTTTCAATTGCATTTTCCCCAATTAATACAACATTAGCATCCTGGATAGATGAATTCGTCTCGCATCCTAATTTAGATTCTCTAAATTGGACTTTTTTTTTCTTGTCTAGCTTCTGTAGATACTTCTTCGATTTAAAAACTCCTGGATCCACAGGATCAGAAGAAGCACACCAGATATACAAGCCAAATGCACTAATAATCTAGAGAAAACAAAGGATCATATACTAAACGCCTCCAAATGAACTTACATGTTACAATGACAAAAGTTTTGAACACGATCACATATCAGGTCATTAAGCATGTAGAAAAATAGATTTCACCAGTTTATTTTGGGTAATTCCTATACATTCTATAGGTTAAGAAGTAGTTACAAATATAGTACCTTGTTTAAATCTTCTTAATTTATAAAAAAAAAACATTGTTCTACTTGATAACTTGAGAGAGAAATTATTCTACTTAGGCCATTTTTAAGCTGGAAATTGTTATAGGTGCTGAACAAAAAATCTTCAATTACTTTGGGTTGCTAAAGTATGACTAAAATATCGAGGTACATTACTTCTAGATTAAAGGGGAAAGATGAGATTGCTCCAATAGGAGTAAAATCTAAAGCACTAAATCAAGCATATTATCCAATTGTTCTTAACAGTGGACCTAGAGTATTGGGTGTCCATTCAATTGAACCATTCGTCTTCAACATAAATAGTAGAGATATGTGTGAAAAAAAAGGATAAATATCAAATTCTGAACCTATAATTACAAAGAACTAAAATCTCTCCTTTGGCAATGGATTTTGAAGTTAAAACATCAAAAAGATAGGTCAGTACAATAAGCTCCTATTATTGGCAGAGTTTGGACAATGGCTGAACCACAAGGGTCTATTGTATACAGCCTTACCTTCATTTTTGCAAGAGGTTGTTTCCATAACTTGAAGCTGTGAACTCCTAGTTCTTGAAAATTTGAGTTTTTAAAGTTGTGATATTTAAAGTTGTATTGTATTCGTACATGTATTATTTGGGAAAAAATATAAGTTTCGCAACCGGAGAACTTAAAAATATTTGAAGACCACATTATATTTCAAGACTAGGCATATATTCAAAGATACACTTTCAAATTCTACTCCGAAAATGAGTGCCCAAATGCTATCTAAGAAACTTAAACCATTAAAGTTGTTGAACTAAGTTTTGATACTGAATTTTCGTCTACTTACTTACATTCTATCAAATAGACTGAAAAAGTCATAATCAAGAGTAAATTATGCCATACATATAGAACAACCTAAAGAAGGGAAAACAAGCCAGTATTAAAAACAAAAAGAACATGAAAATGTACAATGAATTACATAGAGGGAAAGATTTGTATAACGGATTCACAATCAAGAACAAGAAATCAACTAAGAAATAGATTTGAGTTCTTCATTTCCATGACAAAATGCAGATGTGAAAGACAATAAAAAAGCAAAAAGAATTCAAGATTACTTACTGAAACATTTTCTTTCCAAAAAAAGGTGCAAAGAAGACATAGAAAGAAAATCCCAATGCCAAAAATTCAACAACAACTACTACCTGTAAAAAAGACACATACGTAAAATCAAACACTTCAAGAATTCCAAAATTAGATAAACCAGAACTAAAATGTACACATGAATATAGCCCCCCACCCCCTCCACCCCACCCCCACCCCCAACACACACACAACAGCAAAAGTTTGAACCTGAAGAAGATTATATGGAAGTTGCCATCTATGCTTCCTCATTGTCATTGACCTATAAAGGTTCAAGAAAATTCAAGAAGAAACAAAAAAATACAACAAAAGATTTGCTTTTTTCACTCTATTGTTTTCTTGAATTTCAGTTTTCTTTAAACTCCTCACATTTTCTTGAAAGAAAACAATAAAGATTACTCTTTTACAAGAAATTTTGAAACCCCATTAACCATATAAGTCTCATAAGACATGAAAATGAAAATTTAGGATAAAAAACAAGAAAGCACCAATTAAAAGACAACTCAAAGAGAAAGAAAATGCATAATGTTGACTACTGACAGTATAGTGTGGGAGATATGAAGGTGAACTACACTCGTATCATAAATGGTTAATCCCGTAAAAGTAAGAAAGAAAAAAACATAGAATAATACTCCCTCGTTCCTTTATCACTGGAATAAATATACCCAAATTGGCAAATGAATAAAGAAATAAACATACCCTTCTGGTGGATGATAAGAACTGACACCTTCCCCTCACAGCGGTAGGGGTGCCTCTTCCTTGCTAGTGGCAGTCTTCGATCTTATTTCTCTCTATCTTCGATCTTCTTCCTCTCTATTAGTTATAGAGAATTTATATAAATAATATTTTTATTAGAAATTAGAAATATAGACTATAAAGAGGATGCCTACCGTAAGTGAAAACCCTACAAAAATCTAGTTAATTGTGATAGTAATGCTATTTTTGAGTTAATATTCTTGAGAGATGCGGGTTTTTTGAACTGAGCTCGAGAACCATTTTTTTAAATTTAAGTTTTTATGTTCTATCATTTTTTTAAGTAATTATAAATTGGAGAAAATAAAATATATATGAGGGAATAATATTTTAGTGTAATAATATTAGAGGGAATATCATATTTTGGTGTAAGTTTCTAAAAATTTACAAGGCAACACTTATAAATTGTTGTTTTAAAAGAATAAAAATAACACATTTTAAAAGTGTAGTCATATTTTCAAAATGTATTGCTAATTATATAATGATTTGATAGCACTTACACAGTGTACCATATAGCATTAAAGATCACGCTTTACAAGCGTTGTATAAATTATTGTGGCTTAAAGTTAAAAACTAAGGCTACATTTTTAAAGTATGCCCAAAAGTATTTTAGGGAACAATTTATAAGTGTTGTTGAGATTTAATGTGGCCTTAGGCTGAAAATGTTGTACTGGAGGATTCTCAAGCATATGAAATTGAAGGACTAAGTATTAATTATCAATGCATGAAATCCTATGTCATTAGGTGGTCATAAACACCCATCTCCAATGAATGCTTATCTATGATAAATTTTATAATCTGAAGGGAATGTGAAATTTTGTAACACAAGAACAAATATTGAATATCAATTTGTTGGAAAACCATAAAATTACAAATATTTAAAAATAATAAATTTCAAGTGAAAAATGTCATGTCAAACTAATATAGACTTAATGTCACGACCTAAACTATATCCTTGTCGTGACGGGTATAACAAGTCAACCGAGGATCGAACACCACCCAATTAACCTAGCAAACAAAAAACACACTATAGATAATAGTACAAGACAACCAGAATATTAAGATAAATAGCTAATGCGATTCAAAAGTAAGTTCTAAGAGTCAATAACAACCATTCTCATGCTTGTACAAAATAGCCTCTAACAAAACTGAATACATAACAAGGTCAGGACATGACCCCGACAATGGCCAAAAAGAAAATACAAAATGTAAAAGTAAACTGATAGTATTTCGACACCAATAAATGAAGCAATGAAATGTCCAGCCTTCCAGAAGATGAAGGTTCACCCCTTCAATGGTGACCAACCGATGAACCAGAGTCCACTAACGCCATACACTGATCAAGAGTTATCTTTGGACCCTACATTATGAAACAATGTAGCATATTAGTATAGTTAGCGAGGTGAATGCTAGCATGTAACACAGTATAAGGGGTAATATAATTTTGATTTCTAAAACACGGCCAAATCTCAATGTAAATATTCATATATATTCATATATATATATATATATATTTTAAAACCATTAACCTGGACTGTGTATCTCTAACCGCCCTAATGTCACCCACGTACTATATGGGTTTAGCTCCATTTGTTGAAGGCATCCCAGTGCGTGTTATCCGCATGAAACAGGAAAAAAAATTGATAGGCTAGGGAATGCATCAAAACCATCCATTCCAAAGCATGTATAAAGTTTGAAGTAAGCACACAGTTATAAAGACCCTCATGCTGAAAAACATGGTTTCAAGTTTCTGTCCTCCCGGGACCTTAACCTTCAATGGAGAACTGTACAACCACCTTTAAGCCTAATTAAAACATTTACACATATCCCTTTTATTTAACCATGGAATCTTCCATTAAGGTATAACCAAATGTTATCATCATACCAATATGCTTGGAAGCATATAGAATTATGCAATTCAAATTATCCATCAACCTGGGGAGCCCACGACCTCCAAGTTCTAATTTAAAAACTATATCATAGGCGCTAATGCATAATAACCATTCAAAATCAAACCATGGCCACCAAGGCCTTTCTGAAACTATTTATATTCTTTTAACCCCTTTATCAGTGCAATAATTCAATAATGGGTTAAATCATGTATATTTCTATGTTCCAAAACCAATTCACAAAGTTGGCTGAAGTTAATGTAAATTCTAAACCAACTTCCATAAGATTGGGGGAATGACATGAACCCCTTCCTATCCACCATACCCATGCACACATTTAGTTTAAAAACCATGAGAATAAGCATGAATAACAATTTCAAAATCAAGGGAATACCAACCAAGTAACAATCATTCAAAATCCTCAACCCAATATTCAATACCTATAACTTAAAATAATGTACACCATAGTAAGTCACACAATTTTTATATAAGCAAAGTTAGGAAAGAGATAAATTCTGAAAACACCAAGAACTTGGAGAATAAACCACAATTTGAGCCCTAATGATGAACAATTAGAAACCTGAACTTTGTTTCTAGCTTGGGAATTGGAGAGAGAAAGGAGATGTTTTTTATTTGGTAAAAGATGAAAATAAAGACCTTTTGATGTTTTATGGTCATTGGTTATAATTAGAGATGAGAGTAGATGACCAAAGTTCCCCTAATTATAAAGTAGGAAAAACTGTCGCCAGTGGTTATGGGTCACATCATGTCTCGCAATCACTAATCACGAGTCGTCACCAAGACTTATAGCCTGGACAAAAGCTTAGGACCTCCTTACTGGGTTGGTCATGAGTCCCAACCTATGACATATGGTCTCACCATATGACTCATGGAGTCTAGTCATCACCAAGAGAACCACCTTGGGTTATCTCACTCCTAAGGTCACGAGTCCCTCACAACGACTCTTTATATTAGCTTATGAATCATAAGATTCCAATCATGTCTATGACAAAAAATAGGTAAAACTTTCTAGTTAGATCATGATTAGCTCTATAATACTCAAGATGAGTTTTCATGACTCATAACATAAGTCGTACTTAAGCTGTTAGCATAATTATTGAGAAAAATTCAAAGTTAAAAACCTTGGGTATTAAATTCACCCACCCCCATCTCCTCAAGATTACTCATATTCGATTAAGGAGTTAAGGCACCCTTCTGTACAAATACATGATAGAAAAAAACCACAAAAAATGAACAACACGTGAAAACAAATTAGAATAAGAGAATTGCATACCTTAAGCATGACCATCCAATATGGTGAAAAAAAATGGGTACTTGACCTTCATATCCTCTTAAGCTTCCCAAGAGGCTTCTTCCACCTTTTTGTTTCTCTAAAGAAACTTTACTGATGTCATATCCTTAGTCTTCAACCTACAAACATGTCTATCATAAATCTCAACTGGGACATCATCAAAAGATAGGGAATCCGAAATACCAACTTTCTAAACAGGTAAAATCAAAGAAGGATTACCCACGCTCTTCTTCAATACACATGGAATATCGGATTATTAGAACCCAAACTCGTAGGCAACTCTAATTGATAAGAAATATTTCCACTCTCCAAACAATCTGATACAGACCTACATTCTAGGGACTAAGCTTCCTCTTCTTTCAAAACTATATCACTCAATTCATAGGAGAAACTTTCAAAGACATCCAATTACATACATCAAACTCCAATTCCCTCGTCTCTCATTCACATAAGTCTTTTGGTGACTCTGAGTGGTCTTAAGTATCTCCATAATCATCATCACCTTTTCCATATCCTAATAAACCAATTCATGACCAAACAACCTTGTCTTACCAACCTCAAACCACCCAATATAAGTCCTACATCTTCTACTATAAATAGCCTCGAAAGGAGCCATTCCAATGCTAGAGTGATAACTTTTATTGTATGCAAACTCAATAAGCAGTAAGTGGTCCACCTAATTTTTCTTAAAGTCAATCACACAATCCCTTAGCATATCATTGAAGTTCTGAATAGTCTGTTCTATATATCCATCAATTTGAAGGTGGAAAACGGTGCTAAGGTTTATCGTAGTCCCCCAACCTTTTTGAAATAAATACCAAAAGTAAGAAGAGAATTGTGTACCTCAATTTGAAATAGTGGAATCAAGCGCTCCATTCAATCAAACTATCACCTCAATGAATAACATAGCCTAATTCTCTCCAGAGTAAGTAGTCCTCATAAGAAAAAAGTTAGCAGACTTAGTCATCCTATGCACAATAATCCAAATCAAATCATGCTGATTGCGAGACCGCGAAAGACTCATAACAAAATCCATATTGATCATCACCCACTACTATATAGGCAACTTAATATCTTGAGACATACCACACGACCTCAAGTTCTTAACCTTCACTTGCAGACAAACCATACACTTAGACATGAAGTTAGCCACATATTTCTTCATATTGTTCCATAAATAGATTTCCCTCAAGTTATGGCACATCTTCGTCGAACCTAGATAAATAGTATACCTCAGATCATGAGCCTCAACAAAAATCCTTTCTTGAATCCCATCAATATTAGGAACACAACATTTTTTAGTACCTTAAGATACTAGCATAACAAATCTCAAAATCCATAACCTTTTATTGACCCATATCATCATTAATTTTTATAAGAATGTGATCCAAAGCTTGCTTCTTCTTTACCTCTACACCAAGAGATGATTTAACTTCCTCTTACACAATTACTCTTCTATTCTAAAAGTCCAAAAGACAAACTCCCAAGTTGGCCAATTTGTGAATATCCTTCACTAATCCTCTTTTCTCCTCTTATAGATGATATACGCTCCCTATAGATAACCTTCTATGATAATCAACAATCTTATTAGCTTTACCTAGATGACAGTGAAGACTAATATCCCAATCCTTAAGCAATTTGAGCCACTGCCTCTTCCTGAGATTTAAATCCTTCTCAGTAAACACATATTGCAAGTTCTTATGGTAAAAAAGATATACAATAAAGGGAAACATTGCTAAATGCCTTATATCCTCTCATATATAAGTATGGTGTGTTACATACCCATAAAAAGGACTCTACTCAACATGAATTTATGGACACCGAATAACCCTAAACCTATGCTTTGATACCAAGCTTTTATGACCCAAACCAGGGCCTAGTCGTGAAAGGTTTCTTAAGTAGATTCTGGACCAAAGACCATGCTTGTAACCCACTCAACTAGAATAAAGTATACATAACAGCGAAAACAACCAGAACATAAAGACAAAATAGTTAAAGCATTTCAAAAGTAAGTTCAAATATTCAAAAACAACTATTCTCACCGTTTTAAACAAAAGCCTCTTACAAAACTGAATAACAAACTAAGTATAGGCAAACCCTCAACCATGCAAAAAAACGAAATAAAAAATGTCAAAAGAAATAGATAGGATTTTGATACCTATAAATAAAGCAATGAAATATCTAGCCTTTTTGATGATGAATGCTTACCACTTCAATGCTGACCAACCAACGAACAAGAATCCATCTAACACTGTACAGGGGTAAAAAAGATGTTATCTAACCCAACATTAAGAAACAATGTATCATCCTAGAATGATTAGTAGGGTGAGCGTTAGTATGTAACTTAGGATAATGGATAATATAATGATGATTTCCAAAGCACAACCAAATCTAAATGTATATGTCCACATTCATATATATATATATATATATATATATACATATATATATATATTGGGTGGGTCTAAACATCCTAAGCATGTGCATGGTCTTTAGGGGTTCATCTGCCTCTACTGAAAAGGTCCAAGCACATGTTAACCGTACAAATTAAGAAAATCCAAGAATGGTCCAGGGAATGCTTCGACCCCAGCCAATCCAATGTATATATAAAGTATGAACTATGAACATATTCATAAACACCCCTATGCCAGAAAATATGGTTCCCAGTGTTGGTACTCCCAAGACATTCACCTTCTACGCCAAGCTACACAACCTCTTTTAAGACCAATTAAAACATTTACACATAAATCTTTTTATTTAATCAAAAAATCTTCCATTAAGGCCTCACAAAAAAGGTATTGTCAAACCTATATGCTTGCAAGTTTATAGAATTCTTCTATTCTAATTATCCATCAATATGGTGGAATCCACGATCCCAAATATCCAATTTAAAAACCATTTCATAGCTGCCAAGACTTATAAATCATTAAAAATTATCCATGGCTACCAAGGCCTTTCAAAAACTATATATTTTCTATTAACCTCCTAAGCAGTGCAATAATTAAAAACTAGGTTAAACCATGCATATTTCTATGTTCTAAAACCAATTCACAAATTTGGTTGAGGTTAATACCAATTCCAATCCAATTTCTCTAAATTGGGGAAACTCCACAACTCCCATACAATCCACCATACCCATGCACATATTAAGTTAAAAAAAAATGATAATAAGTATTAAAAATAATTAAAAAATCATAGAAAATAAACCAAGTAAAAATCATTCAAAAAAACCAACTGAATATTTAAAACCCATAATTTAAAATCACATACACCATAATAAAACACATCCTTTTTATTTAAACAAATTTAGGATAGAGATACATTTTTGAAAATTATGAGAATTTAGAGAAGAAACCACAGTTTGAGCCTTAGATGACCAACCCTTAGAAATCTTAGATTTATTTTCCACTAGGGAATTTAATAGGAAGGAAGTTGTTTTCTAGTTTGGTAAAAGATGAAAATAAGGACCTTTTGATGTTTTATGGTCATGGGTTATAATTTTGAATAAGAGGATATGACCAAAGTGCCTCTAATTACAAAACAGAAAAAACTATCGCTCGTGGATATGAGTCACTTCACAACTCGTTGTCACTGATTATGAGTCAGCACCAGGACTCGTAGCCTAGGTAAATGCTTAGGGCCTCTTTACTGGTTAGGTCATGAGTCCCAACCAATAAATCATGGCCTCACCATACAACTCATGGGGTCTAGTCATTACCAAAATAACAACCTTGGGCCATCTCACTATTAAGGTCATGAGACCCTCACTACAAATCGGGACATTACCTTACGACACATATGATCCATGTCGTATCCATGACAAAAACTTGGGAAAAACTCAATGGTTAGATCAGGATTATCTCTATACGACTCATGATAAGTCTTCAAGACTCCTGACCTAAGTCGTACCCTGAGCATATAATATAATTATTGTAAAAAATTCAAAGTTCAAAACTTGAGGTATTACGCAGAAAGACATCAAAATAATGCTTAATGGTTTTTGAAAACTAATATATCATATGTAGCCTTATTATATGCTTAATATCTTAACTAAATCATTTGAATCATGCACAGACATGATAGTAATGTGAATAATGTACCATAGCCATAATAAATCATAAATAATCATGAAATCAAGATCATGGATGAAGAATGTGTTATGGAGAACCAAATTTATGTTGGCACTTTAAGTTGGGTAAGAACACAGTTTATGGAAACCATTAAATTCATTAATGAAAAAAATCATAATTTGGAGATGATGAAATGAGACCCTCAATGAACACCCGCATACCTATTTACTTTTGATGATAAACTAAAGTTTAGAGGACTTGAGCTAGGATATCATGAAAATGCAAATATTTCTCAAGTTTTTATAAGTAATTTGTTTGTTGTGAAGGAAGTAAGGGATTAGAAGTTTATTAGGATTTATATTAATCATTAGGGTAGTTTAAGTATTGGAGTTTAAAGAGTGGTAAAAGACCAAATAATATTTTTAAAATTGTCTTAAAAGTTGTTGGTATCAGTTACGACGACTATTGTGGTGTCATGGCCTAAGTCATCATCATTTTTCACTTTTCTTATCTATTAATAAGATTAATCCTATGAATAATGGTGAAATACCTAGACATAGAACTAATGAGAAACTTCATCTTTAGGTGTCACTAGGGTGGTTACGACTAGGGGCTTGAGTCATACCCCTTAGATACAAGTCGTATCCTTCTTATAGTCCCCTCTCATATCCTAGGCATTATGGTTAGGGTCACTTACTGTCCTAGGAATGAGTGACCCTCCCCTCAATCATACCTAAATGAATAAGTTGTTCTAAGGTGAGTCATATGGAGTGAGGTCTTAGCTTGGAATGGATCGTTCTTATTATGAGTGGAGCATACGAGTTAGAGGTGAGTCATACCCTATAGATATAACTCATGGGTGTATGGTAGTATCCTTAATAGTGTGTTTGACCTAGGTTATGGGTCATGGTAACACTCGTACCCTAGGGTACGTCTACTTAAATGAGTCGTATGGTGAGTTATACCCCTAGATGGGTTTAATTTTCATCTCTTAACTAAAGGCCTTATGGTAATTTCCTATGTATAAAACCCTAATCCCTTTCACTATATATGTGTGTGTAGCTTTCTAAAAACCTATTTTGAAGGATCAAACATCCTAAATACTCTCTCAAACTCATCTTTGAAGAATTATAGGCTGGCGTTTGAAGAGTGGTCTTCAAGACGCAAAAGGGAGTCAATATTCTTGGTTATTCATCTTGTTTAAGGTATTTACCTCTTCCCCTTGCTAAATAAATTTAAACCCATGAATTTAAAACTTGGATTAGTAAGTGTACATGGTGGTTTTTAAATTAAATGAAAAGGTTATAGTTGCTTAATGGCGAATGATGATGATATTTGCTTGGACTTACGTTTATACTTTTTATTAATGGTAGTTTGCACACATAATTTATTTTTGTATATGGTATAACATATGGGTCTTTTGTAACCCTATTCTTGATGATTTCTATGATGAAATTGGCCTTGGTAAAGGCATGTACACAATGTCTTTCTAAAAAAATCTATGTGAGATATGACGATGATGCTTTGATCTAGGGCAATGGCCCAATATCTATGAAGGCTTGATAAATTATAATGTGAAGGTAAAATATTCCATGTATTGTGCAATCGATGACCTTAATTATTTGATAAATAAAATGATGGTTTAAAGTCACTAGCATGAAAATGAACTTAAATTATGTGTGGAACTAAATTGTGGTGTAGATTGCTAATGAAGTGTGAATTGATTGTAATGGTCTTGAGGAACATAGTTTGAATTGTATTATTAGTGTAATTAAGGCATTGGAATATTAAAATAGTTGAGCAATGAAGGCTCTCATAAAGACTATATGGTCATGTATGGTGTTGAGTAGACTAAATTGGTTGAAGTCCTTATATGTGGAATTGAATGTATGTGGATTCATGGAAAAAGGTTTAGAGTCCCAATGTCGACTAATGATAATTGTGATGGCCTGAGATTAAAGTCCCTTGACTAATGAAATCACTTATTGTTAAAGTCCCTAGCATAATAAGATCTCATGTGGTCGATGTGCCTCGTCAACTGAATTGGCTTAGGGATAGAGTCTCCTATCTAATGTGGCATGAGGTTAAAGTCCCTTTCCTAATGTGTGAGCTTGTGGTTAGAGTCCCTTGCTCGAATGAATATGTGTGAATGGTTAGAGTCTTTTACTTATATGAATGTGTGTGAGTAGTTAGAGTCCCTCACTTAAATGGATGTGTATGTGGTCAGAGTCCCTTACTTTTTTTATGTGAATACGACTAAAATCCTATGCCTAATGAGAAAAGCTTGAATCTATAAGTGTGGAAGGTTGGAGTCCTTTATTTCATGTATGATGAATGATTTCTTCCAAAATATTGATAAGCTTGTCCCCTTGATTAGCATGTGATACGCCTTTATGTATGGATAATGTTATGAATGTGATTGAAAATTATATAATTCTTGTTGTTGAATGATAATGCTATTTTATCCTTATACTTGATTTATAAGCTAGCATTCCAATCGCTAACCATCTCTGGACGCTATGTCCTCATGCAACAGACAGGCAAGAGTATCTTTTTCTTCTCTTCCTACGTAGTGATTAGGCTATCAAAGCAGTTCATGCATTGACTTGGGAGTAGTGAGCTTCCTTTCTTTGGAAGACATATATATCCTTAGTTTCCTATCCTTAGACTTAGAAAGTTTACTTGGTTTGTCTAAGTCGGGGGCTTTTCTAGACATATATATTTCTAAACATCGATTTGTATAGAGGTATTATGGATGATCGTGAAGTTGGTAATATTGGATTTTTGGTTTATCTAATGAAGTTCTTAGACACGTTTAATTTATGACCTTTAATATGTTTTCCTTTATCTTATCATATGGTCAGTTTCTATCCAACCCTTCTGAGGTATATTAAAGATTAGGTTAGGCTATCGGGGTGACCTCTAATTCATGTAAGCTCAGGGTTCCTGTACAACTTGGATTAATTTTGGTTCATGTCAAGTTTGTATCATATCCTAGGTTCATGTTCACTTGGTTTTCCATAATAATATGTCGATTAGAGTCTCTTTTATGTGTTTGATGTGTGCCACATTTATAAAGAGGGGCTACAAGATATTTTAAGAAATATTCCCTTTTTTGTTATTCAATCTCAATCTATAGAGTATAAGGTTTTGGATTCCTCTAATTTATGTTTGCTATTTTTCAGATCATGCCCCCAAGGAAATTTGAGACTCAGGCAAACAATTTTGAGGGCCCTATGGATGAATCTCATCTAACTTTTGGAGTTTGGAACAGAGTTAGGACTGCGGCATCCTACTATCATCATGGGGTTCAATCTATATGCACTAACCCCAACTCTAAGAGTGACTCTCCTATTTCTTCCCTTCAAGGGGATACAACTATTGCCGAGTTTTGTTGCTTTATCAACCTCTTGACTTAATTGGTAGCCTCTTAAGTAAAGCATAGTGCTTTGGCTACTGTTTCTTCTGAGGCCACAAGAATTCAACAATTTATGAGGTAGAGCCCTCGTATGTTCTTGGGTATGAAGGTGGAAGAAGATACTTAATACTTCATTGATAAAATAAAAAAGATCTTCCAAATCATGCTTTCTTTACAGAATGAGGTTGTTTAGTTTTCTTCATATTAATTGGAAGATATAGTGTACACTTGATACGAGGGTTGGGAGTTATCTAGAGGTATGGATGCTAGTCCCTCCATGTGGGAGGATATCTATGAGTCTTTCTTAGATGGATTATTTCCTCAAGAGTTAAGAAAAGAAAAGGCACAAGAGTTTATGAATTGGAAGCTAAATAGGATGTCCATCAAGAGTATGACTTTTAATTCCATCAATTATCAAGGTATGCTCTCAAGATAGTTTCAAGCTTGAGGTCTAGAATGCACAAGTTTTTCTTGAGATTGTCCCGTGAGTTAGTCCTACAGGGCAAGGTGGCGTTTTTTATTTAGAACATGGATATTTCTAGGTTGACTGTGCATTTATAACAAGTGGAAAAGGACAAAAAGAAGCAAGTTGAGCTTAGTGAGAGGCAAGGAAAAAAATTTAGGTCTTCTGATTATAGTGGTTGTGATGGTGGCAAGGGACCATGTATGAAGTGGGGGATTTCAAGTTCTTCCTCCTCAGCTAGTAATCGTTCTCTTTACCAGAAGTGTTTTGGTGATCATTAGACTTAGTTTAGGGGTGGGTCCTAGGCACAGGGTGCCCAATTTAAAGCTAGTGGTGCAAAGTTGGTTCCACCTTACCCTTCTTGCTAATTTTATGGTTAGAGTCATAATGGTCAGTGTGAGAAGGGGAGAAATAGATGTTTCCATTATTGTTAGGTATGGCACATGCAGCGTGAGTACCCCTCATTAGCAATTTCTTTGTCCAAGAGGGCTCCATTGCAACTCTATCTACTTCTGCACCAAAGGGTTTTATGTCTACCTTTACTTCTGTTTACGACACCGGCACTGGCCAAAAATACTTGTATGCACTTGCTACTCACCAGGATTCTGAGGCATATCCTGATGTTGTCACAGGTATGTTTAGACTTTTCTTCCATGATGTGTATTGTTTGCTTGATCTAGGGTCTACTTTTTCTTATGTGACCCTGTATATAGTTGTGCATCTTGATTGTGGTCCTGAGAGTCTGTCGGTTCCTTTTTTGTTTCTACCCCGATCAAAGACCTTGTGGTTTTTAGAAGGGGCTATAAGGGATGTGTGATATCAATTGGTGGTAGGATAATTTGGTAGAGTTAATAGAGTTGGACATGGTTGATTTTAATGTCATCCTAGGGATCAATTGGTTGCATTCTTGCTATGCTTCTTTATATAGTTAGACTTATAGGGTCATGTTCAAATTCCCTAATGAGTCGATCATTATATGGGAAGGTGGTTCTCTAGTGGCTAAGGGAAGTTTTATTTCTTATCTAAAGTCACAACATTTGATTTCAAAAGGGTGTTTGTATCATTTGGTCCATGTTAAATATTCTAACTCGAAAAAGCTTTCTCTAGAATCCATTCCCATGGTTAATTGTTTTCCTAAGTTGTTTCCCAGTGTTCCTCCCTATAGGGAATTAATTTTTATATTGATCTTGTTCTGAACACTAGTCTGATTTCTATTCTTCCTTATAGAATGGCTCCGGCAGAGCTAAAATAGCTTAACAAGAAATTGCATAACCACCTAGATAAAGGTGATATTTGTCCTAGTGTGTCTCCATGGGGTGGTCCCGTGTTGTTCGAGTGCAAGAAAAATAGTTTCCTTCATATGTGTATTGATTATCATCAGTGGAAAAAATTGACAGTAAAGAATGAATATCCTCTTCTTAGGATAGATGATTTATTTGATCAACTTTTTGGTATGAAGTGTTTTTCTAAGATTGATCTTAGATCGGGTTATCATCATCTTAATATTAGGGATGCAAATATCCCTATGACGGCCTTTAGAAACTGGTATGGTCACTATAAGTTTCCTGTTATTTCTTTTGGGTTGATCAATGCCCTGGTGGCATTCATGAATTTGATGAATAGGTTCTTCTATCCATTCTTTGACATGTTTGTTATTGTATTAATTAATGATATCTTAGTATATTCTAAGAGTGAGGTGGATCATGTTGATAACCTCTATATAGTGTTACAAACTTTGAAGGATCATCATTTGTATGTCAAGTTTTCCAAGTATGAGTTTTCGTTGAAATCCGTAGATTTTCTTGGTCATTTCTTCTTTAGTAAAGGGATTACGGTACATCTCTAAAAGGTTAGGACGGTTAAGAAATGGCCTAGACATACAACTCCATCTAATATTTAGAGCTTTTTCGGTCTACCCAGTTACTATAGATTATTTGTGGAGTGTGTTTGACAATAATTGCCCCATTGACCAAGTTGACCCAAAAAAAGGTCATGTTCTTGCGATCCGGTGCATGTGAGGCTAGTTTGAGAAGTTTAAAAATAAATTAACATCAGCTCCAATTTTAACCTTTCCCAGGGTTAGTGATGGTCTTGTGGTTTATTATGAAACTTCTCTTGTTGGTCTTGGTTGTGTGTTGATAAAACATTGTAGGGTGGTGGCCTATACTTCTAGACAATTGAAAGTTCATGAGAAGAACCACCCTACCCTACACTTACAGTTGTTAGCTTTTGTCTTTGCATTAATATTTTGAGATAATATCTATATAGGGTCTATGTTAATATCTTTTCCGGTCATAAGAGCCTCCAATATGTGTTTACTCAAAAGGAGTTAAATCTCTGGCATAGGAGGTGGCTTGAGTTGTTGAAAGACTATGATATATGTCTTTATTACTATCGCGGTTACACGAATGTAGTCATCGATTCTCTTAGTAGATTATCCATAGGAGGTTTGGCCCATGAAGATGAGGATAAGCGGGAATTTGTAAAGGACATTAACCATTTTACTAATATTGAAGTTCGACTTGAGAATTTCGATGATGGTGGTGCGTAAGTGCATCCGGTATCTCAATTGACTCTTGTTGTTGAGATAAAGAAGAAGAAAGTATTGGATCCCTACTTGATAAAGATCAAGAGTAATATAGGTCAACACAAAGTTATGGACTTTGTGATTTGTGGTGATAGTATATTGAGATACCAAGGTAGGCTATATGTTCCTGACGTAGATGGAATAAGGGAAAGGGCCATAGCCGAGGATCATAGATCCTATTATGCCATTCATCCCGATTACACAAAAGTGTATCATGATCTTAAAGTTTTTTATTGGTGGGCTAATATGAAATATGATATGGCTAGTTATGTGACCAAGTGTATAGCCTGTCAACAAGTGAAAGTTCACCTGATGAGGCTCGGGGGCTTGTATCGTGATATCCCATAACATAAATAGATGTGGAAGGAAATTTATCTAGATTTCATTATTTAGTATTCCTATATCCAGGAATCAATGTGATTCTATTTGGGTCTTGTTGATAGAATGAACAAGTTCGCACCCTTTTTTCCTATGAGGACTAATTTCTCAGTGGAAGATTATGCTAAGTTGTATTATGTAGAGATCGTGAAGTTGCATGATGCTCCAGTTTCTATTATTTTGGATCCTTGTACTCAATTGTCATCCTAATTTTTGAAGTTGTTCCAAAAAGGTTTGTCTACTAGAGTGAGCCTTACTATCGCTTTCCACCCGCTAAAAAACGGGCAAGAAGAAAGGACCATCCAAATATTTGAGGATATCTTGTGGGTTTGTGTGATTGATTATGCTGGTAGTTTATATGACCATTTGCCTTTGATTGAATTCTCTTAATATAATAGTTACCACTCTAGTATGGGCATGGCCTATTTTGAGGAATTATAAGAGATGTTGATCTCACATTGGTTGGCACGATGTTGGCGATGGTAAATTACTTGGCTTGATTTAGTCCACTAGACTTAGAGAAGCTGAAGGTGATTCGTGATAGGTGGAAAACCGCTCAAAGTCACAAAAAGTCCTATGTAAATGTTAGGTGTAAGGTTTTAGAGTTTGGTGTTAGCGATTGGGTATTCTGAGAAGTGTATTTAATGAAGGGAGTGATGTGATTTGGTAAAAGTGGAAGCTTAGTCACTGATATATTAGACCTTACTTAATTGTGAAGAGGGTTGACAATATTGCTTATGAGTTGGAGATGCTTTCTAGTATGAACACCTTTTACCCAGTTTTCCATGTCTCTATGAACTGAAAGTATGTACGTGATCCTTTATTGGTTTTTCCCGTGAGCGATGTTTGTAACTCAAACTTTTTGTCTTATGATGAGATCTCGGTGAGGATCTTTGATCGGCAAGATCATCGGTTGCAAAAAAAAAGATGTGGCTTCGGTAAAGGTTCTATAAAAGAATCAATAGTTCTAGGAAGCTATGTGGTAAGATGTAGAGGACATAAAGTCCAAGTATCCATATTTGTTTCCTCTCCTAGAAACTTGGGGATGGAGGTACAGATTGAACTCCTTGCTTTGATTTATGACTATGATAGACAATGGATTAAAGTCCCTAATTTGTTGAGTTGATTTGTGTATTATTAGATCATGGGTTCAAATACCTAATGCATTGAAACTATATGTGTCTTTGTAGTGATGGGTTTATGTCCCTAGTATTTTGAGTAGATTTATGTCTTCGATAAACAAAGGGTTCGAGTCCCTATTATTTGAATTGAATAAGTATACTTAATAATATGATGGGTTGAAGTCCCTAAGTTTTGAAATGAGTATGTTTTGATAAGAAAGGTGTTTAAGTCCCTAAGCTCTGAGATGAACAAGTGACTTTAATAAATAATGGGTTTGAGTCCCAAAGACTATAAAGTGAATGATTGATTGATATTGAGTATGATATGTGTTATATCCTTGTTGTATGTTTTTTCTAACTTGTTCAAAGGTTGTTTTGATGTGTGATGACATGTTGGCTTATTTTTATTTCTTTACTTAACCCTTTATTCTAGGACGAACAATCAAAGTGGGGGAGAATTGAAACACCTAGACTTTGAACCATTGAAAAACTTCATCTTTTGGTGTAGCTGGGGTGGATAAGACTAGGAGCTTGAGTCGTACCCCTTTGATATGAGTCATTTCTTTCTTCTCCTCACCTAACTTATCCTAGGTAGTATGAGTGGGCGCCACTAAATTTCTTTGGTACAAATGACCCTCCCATTAATCCTAAGGGAAAGAGTCATACCTAGGTGAGTAGTATGGAGTGAAGTCTTACCTTGGAGTGGACTGTTCTTGTTATGAGTTGAGCATACAATTTAGGTGTGAGTTGTACACTTTGTATACGACTCATGAATGTATGGTCATATCCTTAACAGTGTGTGTTTCCTAGGAGACGCCTAGGGTATGGGTCAGCGTACAACTCGTACCCTAGAGTACGACTACTTAAGTGAGTCATATAGTGAGTCATACCCCTGGACGGGTTCAATTTTATGATTTTAACTAAGGAACTTGTGGTCATTTCCCATGTCTAAAACCCTAAGAGCTCTCACTATAAATTTGTGTGTAACATTCTAAACACCTATTTAGATGGATCAAACACCCTAAACAATCTCTCAAACTCATCTTTGAAGAATTGAAGGCTAGGGTTTGAAGAGTGGTGTTCAAGAGTAAAAAGGGACTCAATATTCTTAGTGATTCACCATGTTTAAGGCATATACCTCTTCCCCTTTTAAATAACTCTAAACCTATGTATTTCACGCTTTGATTAGCAAGTGTACATGATGGTTTTGAAATCAAATGAAAAGGGTTTTGTTGGCTAAGGGTGAATAATGATAATTTTTGCTTAGAATTATATTTATAAATATTATTGATCATAGTTTGCACACATGAATGTGTGTTGTATGTAGTCTAACATGTGGGTCTTGAGTAACCCTAGGCTTGATGATTTTTAACATGAAATGGCTTTGGTAAAGGCATGTACACAAGGTGTTTGTGAAAATATCTAAGTGAGATGTCTAGATAAGGTGATAATGCGTTGAACTAGGGAAAAGGCCCAATATGTATGAATACTTGATAAATGATATTATGAAGGTAAAATGAGCTATGTATTATGTAATTGATGACCTTGATTGTTTGATGAATAATAAGGGGGGTTAAAGTCGCTAACATGAAAATGAACTTGAATTGTGTGTTGAACTAAATCATGGTATAGAATTCTTAATGAAGTGTGAATGTCTTGTAAGGGTCTTGAGGACAATTGTTTGATTTGTTTGGTGAGTTGAATTAAGGCATTGGATTGAAATAGTTGAACAATGAAGTCTCCCATGAGGACGATGTGGTCATGTATGGTGTTGAATTTGCTAAATGGGTTAAAATTCTTATGTGTGGAAGAGAATGTATGTGTGTGCATAGATAAAGGGTTAGAGTCCTAATGTTGACTAATGATAGTCGTGATGGTAAGAGGTTAAAGTCCATTTACTAATGAAACACTTGTGGTTAAAGTCACTTGCATAATGAGATATGATGAGGTCAAAGTACCTCACCAACTGCCTTGTAGTTACAGTCCCCTATCAAATGTGGCATGGGGTTAGAGTCCCTTGCCTAATGTGTTAGAAAATGGTTAGAGTCCTTTGCTTTAAAGAATATAGCTATGCGATTAGAGTCCCTCACTTATTTAAATGTTTATGAGTGGTTAGATTCCCTAACTTAATGGATGTGTTTGTGTTTAGAGTCCCTTATTTGATGATATGTGAATATGGTTAAGGTCCAATGCCTAATGAGAAATGCTTGATTCTATAAGTATGGAATGTTGGAGTCCTCCATTGCATGTATGATGAATTGAGTGCTTCCAAAATGTTGATAAGACATGTCCCCTAGATTACCATGTGATATATCTATATGTATGGATAAGATTATGAATGTTATTGAATATGATATATTTCTTATTATGGAATGATTATTCTATTTTATATTTATCCTTGAGTTACGTACTAGCGTCTAACCGCTAGCTATCTCCAGATGCTATGTCCCCATGCAACATAGGCCTTGAGCATCTTCTTCTCTTCTTGCATATTTATTAGTCAATCAAAGTGGTTTATGCATTGACTTGGAAATGGTGAGCGTCTTTTCTTTAAAAGGCATTCATATTTGGTCTCCTATTTTTAGACTTAGTTTGGCTATTGTTTGGGGCTTGTTCCGAGATATACATTTCTAAACTTCAGTTTGTATAGAGGTATTGTGGATGAATGTGGACTTAGCAATATTGGTTAGTTAATGAATCTAATCATGTTCTTAGACATGATTAAGTTATGGCATTTAATATGTTTTCTGCTATCTTATCATATGGTCGGATGCAATCCTAACCTTGTGACATCTATTGTGTATTAGGTCGGGTTATCGGGGCGATCTCTGATTTATTTGAGCTCCGGGTGCCCATAAGACATGGCATGATTCGGGGAAAGTCACATAGGGTCTGATGATGACATGTAGTTTTTCCTTATAACACATCATGTCTAAGTCATCGTTACAGACAACTTTGACAGTGCTTCAATAAATCCACCATAGCATTTACCTTTAATATTAGATTAAGATGAAATTAGAAGTGTTTGACATTTAATTTAAATGCCTTTAATTTGGTGGATCATGAGCCTAAAAAGTCCTTACAATCTTGGGGTTATGCTTAATTGAAATTGGCCTTAGAAATATTCTACATAAAAAATCTATATGTAAAACATATTTTAACTTGACTATGATCTAGGAGTGACTTAAAATATTATTTTGTGTAAATCCTTTTCCATACAATCAAATCACTAATTTTAGTTTTATATATGCTTGAATAATTGTCTGAGTTTTATCTTTCATTTTGGGGTGCTGCAATATCTCCTCGTTGGGATCATATGTCCTCGAATGAAGAGTAATAATGCCTAAAGGATAGGGAAAGAGTTGTAATCTCTAAGATTGAATTCTATGACTAGATATGGACATGATGACTGAATTTCCAACGAAAACTTAGACTAGTTGACTTTTGAAGTTGAATAATTAACATGATACTCATTATAGTTTGCACTAATTTTGACTAAGAGTAAGGAATCAACTGAATTTACACATACCATGAATGAAAATATAAAATTTCGTGGAATAAACATATACATGAAACTTAGGATACTAAGAATAGATGAAAAGATTGGAAACTACAAAAGTATGTTTGTCTTAATGCTAAACTAAATTGCCTACTATAGGAACTCGTTGATTTGAGTACTTAAAGGGGAACTAAGACATACCTAGCTCAATGAATGTTTATGTAGAACCATAAAGTGATATATAAAAACATAAAATTTCTGAGAGTCACTAAAAAGAAATATATTTTACCTTTAATTCTCCTTATCAAAGGTTCTGATAAAATCAGGGAGGGAAAATTTTTAAGCATAATCTGAGTGAGATATCTGAATAACAACTACTAATCTAAGATTTTAGAATAGGAGAGACTCATATTTGAACATTAGATACCTCTAGCTTGAAACTGCCTATCATAAAATAAGAGTACTTTCGGTCTAAAGCAAAGATATGACTGATATCCTTTAAACAATGTGACTGACAACCTTTAAACATGGCAACATTCCTCAACCATGATTATTTTTATGGATATACAACTCTTAACTATATGAAACTTCTAATGCTCTTAAGGGTACAATAGATATGGTTGCTAAATGCCATATCTGGTAAAACTGAATGCTCTCACTCTGTTTCATCTTCACCTAAATATTTAAAATCTATATTTTGTAACACCTAGGGTCTATTATTTAAAAATATACCCCTAAACAATATACCTTAAGTTATAATCAAAGAGTTTCTAAGAACAATAAATCATTATATACATGAATATCAATAATTATTCAAGTCTGTGACTCAATATCCAACAACATCACCATCAAAACATGAGAAGGTCACTAAAGAATTAAAACATGAGTATCTAGAATAAGAGGAATAATGACAAATCTTGACTATGGATTTTCTTAATGTCGACACTTAATTAAGGCTCAAGGAGTAAAATATAATAACTAACTTGTTAAAGAGATCTAATCTTAGAGCATGGGTGATGTAGTGTGATCCCACTAGTAATTAAAGAGGTATCACGAGTAATTATTTAATGCCCTGAGACTGCCTCCTAGGTGTCACACAATGCTTAAAACAACAAGTGATCCCAAGCTAACCAATGTTAGAGGCATAATTCATGAGCATCTAAATAAAAATATATGAAACAGGAAATAGTAAGTGGAAGAAATATCTGCAAGACCCCAAAAAGTTCCTTTGTAGTTTGAGCCTTGAGCGCGTCAAGTAAAGGGTAATTTTGGCCCTAAAAGTTTATGAAGAGACTTCCCAAATGATACGTTTTTTAATCTTGTTAAGTTTTCCTGAAAATAAGTTCCTATAGTGAAGAGAATTCAATTAGCTTTCAAACGATACTAATTTTGTCCAAATCCAGCATCGGGTTGGGAAGTAATAGTCGTTTTACCAAGAGTTGTTATAACCGCCCAGGTGCGACAGACAGGTTAACAAACCGTCGAGTGTGCAATGAACCATCATAACAAAGGAAGTAACTTTCTTTTTGTCCCAAGTGCGATGGGCAGGACGACTGACCATCAAGACTGTGATGGACCATCGCTGAGACTGTCGCGGCTGAGGAAGTGTGGCCTCATCATGGGAAACGTGTGATGGATGTTCTGACAGACCATCGAGTTTGCAATAGAACATCGCTAAGACCATCACATCGAGGTAGTGTGTTCTTTTTCTGACCGACATGGGATGGAAGATCCGACGGACTGTCAAGCTAGTGACGGACCATTGCTTCGATCGTTGTAGCCCCCGTTTAGTATTTTAAGTCATTTTTAAAAGGTATTTTTTGGTGTTTCCACTCTTTTATCAACCAAATATATTCTAAATAAAGAAAATGACTTTATTCATCATCCAAAACACCAAAGAGCTAGGGTTTCTCTCTCAAGATCAATTATAAAACCCTTCTACAAGAAATCCAAGAACTCATAATAGATTCTATAAATGGAGTTGTGATTTAAGTTCCCCAAGTTCAAGGGTTACAAGAACCTTCTCTCAAGAGTTAATAGAAGAGTTTGAAGCAAACTTGTTCATCCAATTTTATAATCTAAGGTATGTGGGGTTTTGAATAAGGGTAATTCTTTCACTCTTGTGCCCAAAGGCTTATTTAAACTATAATTTTCTTTAATTTATGACATTTTACATGATATTGAATTAGGGTTTTCACCCTTTTTTATTGATTGCAATATCTTGATGTTTCCCATGAATTGAAAGTCAAATAGCATGATTTTGCATGTTTTCTTAAGAAATTGAAGTTGGGTTTATACCCTATGTTGTTACTCCTTGAGAATTTAAGAGTTTTAATGTTCTAGAAATTGAAGTATATGAGTATGTTGATATTTTGAGACAAATTACTGTAACTTCCAGATTTCTACATGAATTATGAATCTATATAATATCTATTATGCATTATGATGAGTTTTAACTTGAGATTGAATTATGGGTCATTAAGCTCCACTTGAGACTTACAATTTTATGAACTATTGTTCTATAATCACCCATGATTTGAGTATTTTGAGATTATGGAGAAATATTTGGACCTAATGGTCCTAGAGTTTGAAATCTACTTTACCACATGGGATTACAGATTTGATTGTTGGGTTCTTATGAACCATGAGATTATTTTGAAAGTGGATATCCATGGCATTAGCGAGATAAACTAAAAGGAGTAGTATTTAGCACCGAATTGGGTAAGTTACCATGGTTTCTTACTCCAAAACTACATTCCACCGTAGGTTTGAGATATTGGGTCTGAGGCATAGATGATTGGGCCCAAGGCCGAGATAAGTGATCACTGAGTTAAGATTATACTCCTGAAAAGAGTATGATGCCTCTCCCCACCGTGAGGTTTCTACCTTAGGAAGACAGGACGTTTGACTCCATATAGCTCGCATGGTTTATGTCGGTTAAGAGAACCTCCCTAAATTAAAGTATTTTCCATTGGGATAGAATATTTTCTCTAAAGCTTTGAGATGAGATTTTTCTAAAGTGAACGAATTGATTTTGAGTATTTTCAAAAAAAGAAAGAAGTTTTCTCTTTTAATAAGAGTTGATCATCAGTTTTAAAACCAAAGTCATATGATTTCGAGTTTTCAGTGTTTGAGTTCTAAAGAGTTATAAGTTCTGGAGCAATAAAGAAGTTTTACTCTCCATGAAATATATGCATAAGTTGAAAGTATTGTTTAAAGCTTCCTTCATCCTATGAGTAATGAGAATAAGAGGAAAGCATAGGTGTGATGAATCACCAGATTTGTGCTACATGATTCATTCTACATGATTTATCAGCTTTACATTTTAGACTTATTCAAGCCATGCGAGTCATTTCTATTGCATGCATGATTTGATTAATGCGTATTGATATTGTTTTATGTAAATGAATACATCCCCATATACTTAGTACATTCCCAAGTGCTTATCCATATATAGGTTTATGTGCTAAATTATCTTATAATGTAAGTTAAGGTGCTCAATCCTAGCCTCATAGTGATTCTCGAGTACTTTTGTCTATATTTCTATAGTAGTGAGTCCTCATGGTTCATGGACCTATCTTCAGATATTTTAGTATTTGAGTGTTTATGTTATTACTTTAAGTTTACTTTGAGTCAATTGGAGACTTGTCCCAACGGCTCTCGAGTTCATGGAGTAGTAGAGGCTTTGTCAGACTAGTTATTTGATTATGGTTGTGTTGAGATTTCCAGTATTGTAGTCATTTGAACTGAGTATTACCTTTTTACTCTCTTTTATTTGATATGACAGTGCCGGTGTTTTGTATATTACTTGTTTAATAAGTTACTACAAGAAGTGATAGGTTGAAAGGGTTAGCTTGGGTTTACTTGTAGCCCTAACCACCGTGTGACATCTCGGGAGGTGATTTTCCATCATTACAAACTTGGTATTATTACCTAAGGATTTAAAGGAGTCCTAGGTAGTTTGACAAGTCATGTTCAGTAGAGTCTTGATCATCAGTGTGTAGTGCACCACATCTATGAGCAAGAGGCTACAAGATATTTTAGGAAAAAGTTTATTCTTTCTTTTAGATTCCATCATGTCTGCTGTTGTCCCTCTCATCTAATAATTTGTGCTTTTCTATTTTAGAAAATGCCTCTCTGAATAGTGAATGCCCGCAAAAACAATGATGAGAAACCCCCACCTTTTGATCCTTTGAATAAGACTGTGTCTCATGCTGAGTTTTGGGCAGCCTTTTAGGCATTAGCCTAAGAAGTCACCACTAATATTTGGGATAATAACCAGGCCACAATTGCAAATCAATGGGGAGGTGATTAGCTACTTCTAGGATCTATGATTTCATTCGAATGAATCTGCCAGAGTTTTATGGGTCCAAGGCAGGTGAGAACCCATAGTTGTACCTTGAGAAGGTGAGAAAGATCACACAGGTGATGCATGTTTTTAAGGAAGAAAGTGTTGAGTTGGCATCTTAATAGTTGAAGGACATAGCTTATGACTGGGTTGTATCGTGGAGGAAGGGTAGAGGTGAAGATGCTGCTCCTATGACTTGGTAGGTGTTCCAAGATGCATTCTTAGATAAGTTATTTTCTCTTGAGATGAGGGAAGAAAAGTTTGAGTAGTTTATGAACTTGAGGCAAGGCTCCATAACTATTAAGGAGTTCTGCTTGAAGTTCAACTAGTTGGCCAAGTATGCTTCTGATTTGATTTCTGACACCCGAGCTAGTATGAGCAAGTTCGTGATAAGTGTTTCTGGTTTGGTGCTGAAAGAGCGTTGGACTACGATGCTGTATAGGGATATTGATCTGTCTAGGTTAATGACTCATGGACAATAGATAGAGCTGGATATAATTAGGGAGAGAGACAGAGTGAGGGGTAACAAGAGGGCTAGATCTGAGCAACATAAGTATAGTCTGCCTGGGTTCCATGTAGGAAACCGCCCTCAGTTTAGAGACGTTTGTCTATTCCAATGCCTTCATTACCTAGTATTCCCGCATCTAGACTAGGTCGAATCAAGGGAGTAGGCCTTTTATGTCTAGTTCACAGAATAGTGTTGGTAATAGGCCCCATTATCCTCTTTGTGCGAAGTACGGTAGGGATCATCCTGGTGAGTGTTTCATAGATTTGTGGGGTTTTTTTGGTTGTGACAAGCAGGGCCACAGACTTAGAGATTGTCTACATTCTAGGCAGGGGACCAGAGATGCCCGACCTTAGGCACAGACTACTAGTACACCAGCTACTGTCCCTCATCCCACCCCTATTCAGTGCGCTTTATCTAGCACTACTGTTGGTCAGTGCCAGAATAAATTTTACACCTTACCATCCCATCAGGAGCAGGAGGACTCTCCCGATGTTGTTAATGGTATGCTACACATCTTTTGTTTTGATGTTTATGTGTTGTTGGAACCCAAGTCAAGTCTCCCCTATATGACCCCACTTGTGGCTGTGAATTTCAAAATGAGTCGCAAAAAGATTCCTAAGCCTTTCCAAGTCTCCACACCAGTAGAAGAGTCAATTATTGCTAAAAAAATGTGTAGAGATTTTCCTGTTACTGTTCTTATAAAATCATACTTGCTTATTTGATAGAATTAGACATGGTGGATTTTGATCTTATTCTGGGTATGGATTGGATTCATTCTTGTTATGTATCTATAGACTATCATACCCATGTGGTCAAGTTTTAGTTCCTTGATGAGCTAGTTTTTGAGTGGTTCGGGAGTTTGGTATCTCCAAAGTTTCATTTTGTCTACTATCTCAAAGCTAAAAAGCTAATATCTAAGGGTTGATCTATCTCCTAGTTAGAGTCAAAGACACTAAGTCCAAGGCTCTAAAAATTCAGTCATTCAATATTGTTAATTAATTTCCAGGTGTTTTTCTAGAAGATCTACCAGGGGTACCTCCCGATAGAGAGATAGAATTCGGGATTGACCTTCTTCCCGACACTCGTCCTATTTCTATTCTGCCATACCGTATGACACCGGCTAAGATTATGGAGTTAAAAGAGAAACTCAAATTTCTTTTAGACAAAGGTTTTATAAGGCATTATTTCTCCTTGGGGCGCACTGATTCTATTCGTATGAAAGAAAGATAGTTATTTGCGTATGTACATTGACTATCGTCAGCTTAACAAGGTCACAATAAAAAATAAGTATCCTCTTCTGATAATTGATGAGCTATTTGATCAATTGCAAGGTGCAAGTTATTTCTCCAAGATATACCTTAGATCCGGCTACATCAACTTAAAGTGAGGGAATGTGATTTCCAAAGATAGCCTTCCAAAACCGCTATGGTCATTTTGAGTTTCTAGTCATATATTTTGGGCTAACCAATGGCCCAGTAGCTTTTATGGACCTCATGAATCGAGTGTTCAAGCAATATCTTGATATGTATGTAATTGTGTTCATACATGACATCCTTGTCTACTCCCGTAGTAAGCATGATCAAGCAGATAACCTTAGAATTATCTTGCCAACTCTTTGAGGTCACCAGTGGTTTGCTAAATTCTATAAGTATGAGTTTTGGCCAAGGTTTGTAGCCTTTCTAGGTCATATTATTTCAGTCGAAGGTATTAGAGTTGACCTCCAAAAGATAGAAGCAGTAAAAAATTGGCCTAGACCTCTCTGTCCATTTGATATTAGAAGTTTCTTGGGTCAAGCGGTCTACTACCGCCGTTTTGTTGAATGTTTCTCTTCTATTGCGTCTCCCATGACCCGATTTATACAAAAGAAAGTTAAGTTCCAGTGGTCAGATTCCTTTGATAAGAATTTTCAGGAGTTGAAGACTTGACTTACTTTAGCCCCTGTGCTGACTTTGCTTGATGTTACAGATAGTTTTGTGGTGTATTGTGATGCCTCTAGAATTGGTTTGGGTTGTGTGTTGATCCAAAGAGGTAAGGTTATAGCCTATGCCTCTAGATAGTTAAATCCGCATGAAAAGAATTTCCTAACCTATTATCTTGATCAAGCTGCTGTGGTCATTGCTTTGAAAATCTGAAGACACTTCTTTAGGGTGTTCATGTTGATGTATTTATTGATCATAAGAGCCTGCAATATGTGTTTTCTCAAAAGGAGTTGAATCTTAGGCAGAAGGGGTAGTTAGAGTTATTAAAAGACTATAGTATAAGTGTGTTGTATCACTCGAGCAAGGCTAATGTAGTGGCAGATTTCCTTAGTAGATTGTCTATGGGCAGTGTTGCTCATGTAGAGAAAGGTTAGAAAGAGTTAGCTCATGATGTGCATTGTCTAGCTAGATTGGGTATTAGGTTGCTTGATTCAGCTGAATGAAGTACTTTGGTGTAAAGTAGTTCCAAATTCTCTTTAGTTTCGGAAGTGAAGGAGAAGCAAGATAGAGATCCTAGTTTGGTCAAACTAAAGGAGATAGCTAAGGATCAAAAGGTAGAGGTTTTCTCCAAAGGAGGAGATAGCGTGTTGAGAATACAGGGTAGATTATGTGTTCCATGTGTTGATGATCTGAGGCAGATGATTATGGCTGAAGCGCATGGCGAGCGGAACTCTATTCATCCCGACACTACCATGATGTACCGCAACATGTGGGAAATCTATTGATGGAATGGTATGAAGAAGGATATAATGAGTTTGTAGCAAAGTGTGCAACATTCCAATAGGTTAAGGTAGAGCACCAAATACCTAGTGATATAATGTAAGAGTTTGGTAAACCCACTTGGAAGCGGGAGGTGATGAATATGGACTTCGTGACTAGGTTACCTCTTTCATGTCATCATTATGATTCTATTTGGGTTGTTGTATATAGGCTGACTAAGTCTGTCTACTTCGTGCCTGTGTATATATATCTTATATAGCTGAGGATTATGCTAGATTGTATATCTGGGAGTTAGTCAGGCTACATGGAGTTCCCTCGTCTATCATTCTAGATAGAGGTACTCAATTACTTCTCAGTTTTAGAGGGCATTTCAGCAGGGTCTTGGTACCCAAGTTCTTTTGAGTTCCGCTTTTCATCCGCAGATGGATGTTCAAGATGAGAGGACCATTCAGACCCTAGAAGACATGGTGAGGGCGTGTGCTCTTGATTTCAAAGGTAGTTGGGATAAACATTTTCCATTGATAAAGTTCGCCTATAAATTAGTTCTATGCTAGCATCGGGATGACAGTATTTGAGGCCTTGTATGGTAAAAGATGTAGATCAACCATAGCTTGGTTTGAAGTAGGTGAAGCTGTCGTGATTGGTCCTACTGCATTGTTTGAAGCTACGAAGAAAGTTAAGTTGATTAGAGAGAGGTTAAAGATAGTTCAGAGTTGTAAAAATTCATATGCTGATGTGAGGAGAAGATGTCTTGAGTTTGAAGTGGGTGATTTGGTTTACTTGAAGATTTCACCCATGAAATGGGTGAAGAGGTTTGATAAAAAGGGAAATCTTAGTCCTTGTTATGTTGGCCCGTATAGATTTTTGAGTCGTATTGGGAAAGTAGCCTATGAGGTTGAGTTGCCTGTGGAGTTGTCATCCGTTCATCCTATTTTTCATGTTTCCATTCCTAAGAAGCATATTGGTGATTCCGTTGTGGTGGATCCTTCAGAGAGTGCTGATATTCAGAACAGTCTTTCATTTGATGAGATTTCCGTTGAGATCCTAGATTTTCATATCCGTAGACTGAGTAACAAAGAGGTTCCCTTGGTCAAAGTATTGTGGTAGAACTAGTCAGTTGAAGGTGCTACTTGAGAGGCAGAATTAGACATGCAAGCCAAATACCCGCACCACTTTTTTGCATCGATTCGAAGGTATTATTCTTCATTAATTCATCCCTTCTAATTTAAAGTTCAGGTATATATCTATTCTTGTATGAGTTCTTGCAGTTTTTGAGGTAGTCAAGAGTTTAGAAAGATTTTGAGCCAGTTTAAAAAATTGCTTCAGCTACGTGTACTCTATTTTTCCTGAGTTCGTAGTCTAACTAGCCACATTTGAGGGCAAAATTTTCCAAGGGTGAGATATTATAATACCCCACAAAGTTCCCTTGTAGTTTGAGCCTTGTGCATGTAAAGTGAAGTGTAATTCTGTCCCTAAAAGATTGAGAATATACTTCACAAGTAATTAGTGTTTTAATCTTGTTTAATTTTTCTGAAAATGACTTCCTACAGTGTAGAGAATTGAATTAGCTTTCCAACGATACCAATTTCATCCAAATCTGGTATCGGAGTGGGAAGTTATAGCTATTTTACTGAGAGTTATCAGAACCGCCCAGGTGCGATAGACAGGTTAATGGACCATCAAGTGTGTGATTGACCATCGTTCGGACCGTTGCAACCAAGGAAGTAACTCTCTTTTTTGGCCCAAGTGACATCACAAGATGATGGACCGTCGCCACTAAGGAAGTGTGGGGTTATCCTGGCCAACGTGTGATGGATGATTCAATGGACCATCGAGTTTGCGATGGACTGTCTCTTTGACCATCACATTGACGTAGTGTATTCTTTTTCTGACCAACGTATGACAGGCGATCCGATGGACCGTCAGGCTAGCGATGGACCATCGCATAGACCGTTACAGCCCCCGTTCAGTATTTTAAGTCATTTTTAAAAGGGACTTTTTGGTCTTACCGCTTCTTTATCAACTAGATATATTCCAAATGTAGAAAATGACTTCATTCATTATTTTACATAAGAGAGCTAGGGTTTCTCCCTCAAGATCAAATCTCAAACCCTTCTCCAAGAAATCAAGAAATCACCATAGATTCTACAAATTGAGTTGAGATTTAAGTTCCCCAAGTTTAAGGGTTGCAAGAACCCTCTCTCAAGATTAAGAAGAAGAGTTTGGAGCACGCTTGTTCATCCAAATTCATAATCTAAGGTATGTGGGGTTTTGAACAAGGGTAATCCTTTCACCCTTGTGCCCAAAGGCTTATTTAAACTATGATTTTCTGCTATCTAAGAGATTTTACATGATTTGGAATTATGGTTTTTCACCCATTGTAATTGATTGCAATATCTTTATATTTCCTATGAATTGAATGTCAAATAGCATGATTTTGCATGTTTTCTTAAGAAATTGAAGTTGGGTTTATATGCTATGTTGTTACTCCTTGAGAATTTAAGAGTTTCAATGTTCTAGAAATTAAAGTATATGAGTATGTTGACATTTTGAGAAAATTTTTTTGTAACTTCCAGATTTTTACATGAACTATGAATCTATATGCTATCTATTATACATCATGATGTGTTTTAACTTGAGTTTGAATTATGGATCATTAATCCCTACTTGAGACTTGCAATTTTATGAACTATTGTTCTATAAGCATTCATGATTTGAGTATTTTGGAATTATTGATAAATTTTTTAACCTAATGGTCATAGAGGTTGAAATCCAGTCTACCATATGAGAATACATATTTAATTTTTGAGTTCTAATGAACTATGAGACTATTTTGAAAGTGGATTTCCATGAGATGGGCAAGATTTATGTGCCACCATAGGTTTGAGATTTTGGTCCTGATGCCGAGATAATTGGGCCTGAGGCCCAGATAAGTGATCACTGAGTTGAGGTTATACACTTTGGCAAAAGTATGATGCCTCTCCCCAATGTGAGATTTCTTTCTTAAAAGGACAAGATATTGGACTCCATGTAGATCGCATGGTTTATGTCGATTAAGAAAGCCTCCTTAAATTAGAGTATTTTCCATTAAGATAGAATATTTTCCCTAAAGCTTTAAGATGAGATATTTTCTAAAGTGAATGAATTTCATTTGAGAATTTTCCAAAAAAGGAAGTAGTTTTCTCTACTAATAAGAGTTGATCATTAGTTTTTAAACCAAAGTCATATGATTCCGAGTTACAAGTGTTTGTGTTCAAAAGAGTTACAAGTTTTTCAGGAATAAAGAAGTTTTACACTCCATAAGATATATGCATTAGTTGGAAGTATTTTTTAAAGCTTCCTTCATCCTATGAGTAATAAGAATAAGAGGAGAGCACAAATTTTAAAGAAAAAGTTTAATGACTCACGAGATTTGTGTTACATGCTTCATTCTATATATTTATAAGCTTTTCATTTTAGACTTATTCAAGCCATGAGAGTCATTTTAATTTTCATGCATGGTTTGATTAAAGAGTACTGATATTGTTTTATGTAAATGCATACACCCCCATATACTCAGTACATTCCCAAGTGTTGATCCACATATACGTCTATGTGCTACATTGTCTTAAAAAATAGATTTAGGTGCGCAGTCCCAGCCTCGTCAGTAATTCTCGAGTTCCTTTGTCTACATTTCTACAGTGGTGAGTCTTCATGGTTTGAGGACCTATCTTTAGACATTTCAGTATTTGAGTGTTTATGTTATTACTTTTAGTTCAGTTTGAGTCAATTGGGGACATGTCCTAATGGCTCTCGAGTTTAGGGAGTAGTAGAGGCTTTGTCAGGCTAGCTATCAGACTGTGTTGTGTTAAGATTTCCAGTATTTTGGTCTTTTAGACAGAGTATTGCTTTCGTACTCCCTTTTATTTGATATGATAGTGCCAGTGTTTTGTATATTCATTCTCTAATAAGTTATTATGAGAAGTGATAGGCTCAAAGGGTTAGCTTGGCGCTACTTGTATCCCTAAGCACCGCGTGACATCCCAGGAGGTAATTTTGGGTCGTTACAATGTCATTAACTAATTTTCTTCAATATAATACTATTTAAAATAATAATAACATTGGTTATACAAAAGGAAATTAAAACAAAATACATCAACTATGACTGACTGTCGTGGAAGCCTCTACTAATACTGACTATAAGTAGCCGATACATGACCTCCAACTATCCCTAACCAATAATATGAATCAAAATAAAATACTAGAACTATAACTTACTGGAGTCTTAGAATAAAGAGAATTTATCACCTGTTGGCTAGAAGCTGTGAACTACCAGATCATATTTTGTGACCTACAATTAATATCAACATTATGAAATATTGTAGACACAAAGACATATTTATCGTCAGTAATTACAGAATGTACTGAGTATATTGGGTTCATGTGTTGAACCTTGCTTGGCATGAATTCATTCTTCAGATAGAAGATACTCTCAACTAATAAGTACTTTATATAAAGGGAGACAATCTCAACTAATGAGGACACTTTAACCTATGATGGCATGTAGTTTGAGAATTTAGGTACACTAAACTCGCATTGCCTTGGTAAAAAATCATACTCCTAAAACCACGCTAGTGCTCATAATTTATAAAATCCACCATAATGTAATCATATAGTCTTATAAGTCTAAAAACTAATCATGCTTCTATTTCTATTTACATATATATGTGATTTTTATATTAAATTTGAAGTCATTAGTTTGAAATTCTTATAAAATTGAGTAAATCATGCTAAAATCATGTACACTTACCAAATTATGGTACTTCATATCAATAATACTTAAATTCACTATATGAGATCAGCCATGCTTGTACAATCATAAATAAATGATGAATTATAAAAATACTTGCAATTCAATGCATAATAGAGCATCATAGTTTTGAAATCATGTAAAATGGGTATTAATCTTAGTTGTGAAATCCATAAATTCTTGAAACTATGGTTTTTGGTACAAGGATGAAAGGATATCCTTGTTCATACCCCACATGCTTAGTCTTGTTTATTTCTTAAAGGAAACCTTGAATTAGATCGTTAGAAGTAAGACTTTTTTTAGATGAAGCCTTTCTTTTGATGTAATTGAAAGGTTGGAAGGTGAGGAATTGGTTGATTTGTGTTATAGGATAAAGAAAAAAAATGCTTTAGTATAGTTTATAGGATTATTTTTGACATTATTGACTAGTGTACCCTTGAAGAACTAAAGGAAAATGGGATTTTAGCATCGATACTTGTGTGGCACAACTAGCATGCTGATTTAATCCAAATTACCTCCAGACCTTTGGATAGGATACTTGTGATGCTAGAGGTGCTTGACGACTCCTTGGTGCCAATTTGATGATGATTTCCTGCAAGGAGGGTCAAGGGTCTTTTAAGAGAATAAAGGAGTGCAAGATGGGGTTAAATAACCCTCAGAAGGTGACATGCTCCCTATCTACTTTTTAGGTGTGCCTTACCAGCTCTTAATCTGCTATATTAGTTTAAAATAGATTCACATGCTCCTAAGATGCGCCCATGTGCATCTTAAGTTCTTGAGAGGATGCAAAAGCAGGTTGCCATGCTTTATTATTCCAAGTGTACAAGCTTGGACTAGCTTGTGTTGATTCTTCGTTTAGAAACATAGATTGTTTGGGAATCGAGTCCCTTGTGGTAACATATGATTTAAGTTCATTTTTTGTTTAATTTATTGAGGATTAAAGGTTTGATATACCCTTATTTTACCATCAAGTCCTTTCATTGTGTCTATCTTATTGCTTTTCACTCTATCTTTATCTTTCCTTCTTCATCTTTTAGTTTAGTTTTGATTTCATAGTTTGTTCCAGTTTTATTTGGTATCATAGCCGAGCTTGATTTTGTTCCAATAAATTCAAACTTTAGTTTGCTATCTAGAAATTTAAAGAAAAAGTGTCAAAAAATTTTAGAGTAAAACCTAAAAAAAATTCTATGTTTTGGAGTCCCTTTTGTTGTTTCCGCACTACATTTGTTTCCTCTACTGTTATTAGGGTTACAACCTTGAGATTTGGGCCTTGATTGTTTGGATTTGAGAAGAACCTAACATTGCGTTCTTGAAATTTGAAGAAAGAGAAGAACTGATTTCTTAGATCTACATATTTTTGGTAAGAATTCGAGGTTGAAATTATTAAAAAAAGTGTTATCTATATTGTGAGGAATGTTGGGTTGAAAGATGGTGCCATTTGGAGAAACTTCAAAATTTTCACCATTGTTGTGTTTTTGAAGCTTGAATAAATTGAAAATGGGTTGAAAATCTAATTTTTTGTAAAGATTTGAAGGTTAATAATTCTTGTAGTTGTAATGTGTTCCTTACATTGACGAGAGCCTACAGTTAAAATTTTGGACAATTTGACGCAAGCGTGCACAAGCTGAAAATTGTTGCGTTCTTTGTATTCTGGTGAAGATTCATATCATTATGCTAAATTATCAACAAAATGTCTTTATTTGATCCAAGAAAAAGAAAGAAAAATTGTGCAAAAGTATTAGTACAAAGGTATCTTCAAAGGTCTAAGGAATATTTAAGAAGAAGAAGACAAAGGGGGACCACAAGGAGGACAATTTGGTACTTAGCAAGGCTGGTTTGACTAATCTGAACCCGTTGTTTCCTAGAGGTGGACCTGACCTGATAAATCATGTCCAATTCATCCCAAACGAGTAGCTCATGTGCCCAAGGTACATCTAAGGTGCGTTAGGTCTACCCTAGATTTGCTCTAGCATGTTCAAATGCATATTAAGCCTTCCAATCCACTTTTTGCAAGGTTCAAATAATCAAACTTCATTTATTAATTCTTAAATTTATCTTTTGATTCTTAAAAACTAATAATTTATATATTAGTTGATTTATTAGTTCTTGAGTCCGATTTTATTCTTATCGGTTCTGTACTTTTCGCTTTTGCTTTCGCTGCTGATTCTTCATTAAAGTGCAATAGTTTATTTTTGAGTTTTCTTTTAAATTTTAAACAATGACCCATTCTGATCAAAAGCGCTAAGTTTTACCATGTCATATAATTTTAGTACAAATTATCTATCAATACTTGCGACGCCACTTGAGAAACAAAAAAAAAGTATGTGCTCCAAGAGCTTGTGAGATTGATTTCTTAGCTTTAACTTGTTTATTGTTTTTATTTTTATTTAGTATTTCATTTTAGGTACAATGGCCAAGGAAGGTGAGATACCTAATTCCACTATTCAAGTGGCTTTATCTTCCATCATTAAGAAGATTTATGCTATGGATAACCGACTAGGAACTCGTGGAGGATTTCAGACTAGTATGGACGGAACTGTAGTGGTGGCAATTGGGTTGTTTGAGATGAATTTGGGTGGGTAAAAATTGGGTTAATCCATAAAGGGTTCATTACCCAACTCTACGCAAAATAACTTCGGCTAATGTGGGTTGGGTCAAGATGGGCTAAACCTTGAGTTGTAGCCCAACCAGCCCAACTCGACCCACCTTTTCGTCTTTACTTTTAATAAATACTAATAAACATTAGCAACCAAATATTTACAAAGAAATGAATCAGCATGCACAAATTGAAGTTATAAGTTCTTTATTTTAGGAATTTGAACTTACTAAATGAAGAAAATATTTTATTGTATATTTTTATATCTCTCTTCCTATAAAGTACAGGCATAGGGATTTTTTTTTAATTTGTCTAAAAAAGTTTTACCTTTCTCACAAAATAAAGGATCATACTACAGATGATGATATCTTTACTGTTCTCCTATAGTGTGCCTATGCTATTTTAGCTAGATGAAATAATCTTTGATCTTCAGATAACATAAATAGGTCTTACAATTTTTTTCTTTTATAGTAAAATTTCTGCTCTACTTTTAATTAGGAAAATAAACAATTTATTGCATTGACTTACATAGTATATATTCTTCTCTAGATTTGCTTAAATTTTCATTGCATAATTACGTCTAGATTAATAAAATAAGGCTTTGTTAAAAGCTTTAAGAAATTTATGGGTCAACTATGGGCATCATTAGGGTCTATTTGGGATGGTGATTTGAAATGGGTTAATTTGGGCTAGCCCATATTAGCCCATTACCAAAGTCACTCTTGCCCAAACCCATCAAACCTTGGGTGGGTTGGGCGGGTCATGTAGGTTTGGGATAATTTTGCCACCCCAAAATGGAAGGATGGTTAACATGGAAGGATGTATAAACTCCACCACATCCACTCGTCAAAAGTATCATGCTTCCTCTAGTGGGAAAGCTCAAAACAACTCCACTATTATAAGCTAGTCAACACTCGACTAAATGCTCAATCCACTAAGACAAGTAGGTTATCCTATCCTCTAAGGCATTACTTTCCCCAATAATCAAAATAATTTTTGTCCACTACCAGCCCAATTCAATCAAGTAAACTAAAAAGCTCTACAAAAAAAACCCATTAACCAAAATCCACCCCTTCAAATCCCGGATAACCAAAACTAAACAATCATAATTTAAGATGTATTAGGTAATGAAATTCATGGATCACATGAAAAGATTGATAAAGTGGTTTTCTTAATTAATTTTTTATAGAACAGATGACAATCTTATAGGGAATGACATAAAGGACGAGGAGGAATATGTGGTCCAGTTCCCCATGGAAAAAGAATCATGGGAAACCAACCTTACGTTCAAGAAGATCATCAATAGGATCAAAAAGGAAATGTGGGTCGAGTTATGGGTCTTAACTCCATAAAGATTACACTTTCTACATTTGAAAGAACTAGTATCCATTAATTTACCTTGATTGGGAAGTATAATACAACAGGATATTCAAACTCGATGAGTTAACTAGACACAAGAAAGTCGTCTTTACAATTGCTCAATTTCAAGGGTATGCTTCTACTTATTGGGATATAAAGAGGGATAAATGAGAGAGAAATGGTAATTCTGATCTGAGATAAACCTAATCAAGTCCTTATTGTAATAGGCATGTCAAGTCAAATAAGGACTGGATATTACCCCCGATACATAATCCAACCAACAAATGATCCACAATTTAATAATCCTATCCATATCCATTCCATATCACACCTAAGTCTAGAATTTGTCCATACAAATCCTCTAAAAGTAAAAATGAATACCTGATCGGGACCTGCCCCGACCATAGCTAAAACCAATATCTGAGTCAAAAATAAAAAGGATAAAAGAAACTCAAAGCAAGAAATAGAGCCTTACAAAGTATAAAAGCGCACCACTTAAAGTAAATAATCTGTCCCCGAATCTGAGTCACTGAGAAAGAGGTGTGAAAGTATGACCAGCACCTGCATCACGTGGGTATACAAAATTAGAGGATGTTTATTGGTAAATCTCTAGCATGTAACTCAAAGATATGGATAAAACAATGCCAATAGTTAAAACCCAATCAACAATTGTATATAACCCATGCAATAACATACACATATTTACATATATACAGTATTGGTATAATGAACAAGATTAGAATGAACTTTGGAATCTTTACCCGTGGTTATGTAGCATAATCATCATAGAACAAGTCACCCATGGGATATATGGGCCCACCTCTCCCCTAGATAGAAGGGCCCCAATGTACGTAGCCATACAAACCAGAAAATATCCATAACCTTATATGCTTTTATGGGGGACTCAAACCTTATGGTATAATTAAGCTAACATATCACCAATCTATATAATATGGGATTCTTTAACCTCCAATTAATTTATTCATTTGAGTGACTCAAACCTCCAAACCATATAACAACTACACCAACTAGCACGGTTCCCAGTGTTAGTCTTTTAGAATTCACTTTCGTGGAAAACTACGATAATACCCCATACTTCTACCTAGCATAAATTCATCCTGAAGATGTCAAAGACATACTTTGAAGCTGAATACACTTTTATACATGTCGTATTTTCTGGATTTTTACTATTTGTTGTGTGTAAAATTCAATAAGATTTCCATCGATACCAAATTTTCCTAAGTTCAAAAACCAGGTAAGAAGTTATGGCAATTTAAATTTTCAGTCGTAAAACACCGTTATCTCAGTCAGTGGTGCATCGTGCCATAAGCCAAAATGACATTTGCCAATTTCCAGTAAGACTCTACATTTTCACCACATCGTGGAGGGCTCTTAAATCCTAATTTTCAAAATCCAGTGAAGCTCTACAATGACCCTGCATCACTCCGTCAGCCCAGTTCCCAGTGGGTAATTTTATGTGACATGGCGTGATAGCACCACGTCGTGCCATGGGTCCAAGTTAGGAAATTTTAAACAAAATTATAAAAATGCATCCACGGTTAAATAGGTCTTTTCCCATGATTTTAGTTCAGCCTTAAACACAAAATTTAACCCTACATGACCTAAGGATATCATTATTCACTCTATTTTTCCCTATTTCTTCATGCACTCTCAAAGCCAAGAAACCCTAATCTTAAAAATTCAAGGGCAAGGATCAACAACCTCTCAAAGGATCTTTATGGAGTTACATTCTAAGGTATACCATGTGTTGATTCATGGGTCTCTTTCACCCATGAAGCTCAAGAATTTCTTTTTAAAAATCCAAGATTTGTATATTTATGAATGTTCATGATTTGAATGAATTGAAAATTGATGTTAATGTTGTTGGTTGGTTTCGTTCCATGTCATAGACTATTTATTTACAAGAATTGGTTCTAATATGTAATGATTTATGTTATATTCATTATAAACCCTTTAATTTACAAGTTGGTTTATTGATCTATGATTATTAGATATGTTTATAATTGCATAACTAAAGCGTGCTCCCTATATATTTTATTAAATGCCTATGTGAAGGAAAAGTGCCATACTAGTATGATAATATGAAATCCCCCATCATGTACAAGTTATCAATGTCAAGTGTTTGATGAAATATCTTAGCCAATGGGTTATGTATTATTGATGTTGGTCCTGTATTTAAAAAGTCATGCTTTGTCAGTTTCCTTCTATTGAGTCTTAAGGGTACCTGTACCCAAAAAATATAGTTGTGTTCCTTGAGTTAGTGACATGTATTATGATATCCTCAGTCAAGCCATGATCCATAGAACTTAGTCAGTTATGTGAATCAAGAAAGCTCAGTAATTCCATAATCTCAATAGTATTCTGTCAGTTAGTGGAACTCCATGAATTCAGTGTAGTACAGTTCAATTAATCATGTTCAGTGTCTATTTAGATGGGAGTAGGAATTAGCACCGAGTTAACCCAAGGATGAGAACACACACTATCTGATGAGGCTGTGATTCTAGGAAGTCATCCTTGCTTTCTAGAACTATGTAGCCAGTATAGGTTGAGACATCAACACTGTCAGGTGAGGGTTGATGAGGTGGATAAACACTGTCAGATGAAGGTCCCACCGTTTTCATTTGGGGACACTATCATATGAGGGTCACTCACAGCTTATTCTTACACATGGTGCGGTATTGACACCCTTCTAATTAGGCTTACAGATTGGACCTCAACTCAACTATAATGTGTTATCAAGGGTATGTCGGTTAGATGACTACTTCTGACAGTCTTAGTCTTAGTTTCAGTAACAGAACTCAGATAGTTCTATAGCATTCAAGACTATCAGTTAAAGTCAACTAGTTCTATCAGAACCTGGACTATCAGATATAGTCGCTCAGTATCAGTTATTTCAGTTATACAGTTATTAGTAACTCATGCTATCAGTATTGAGGTTCAGTAATCAAGTTATCATAAACACAATTACAGTTATTATGTATTCATACATGCATTCTCATGTTCATGTTATATAGTTCGTTAATTCAGTTCATGCATATGTACCCTTTGCATTCAACATACCTCACATGCATACTAGTATATTCAATCGTAATAATGCATATGCGCTATGGTGTTTTATACCATAGCTTTAAAAGCATAAGCTCCAGTTCATCAGTAGCCACCAGATTAAGTAGTGAGTCCTCACTATTTAAGGATGATATTATTAGTTATTTAATTATCTCAGTTAGCTTTCAGTAGATGGAGTTACTTGGGGACATGTCCAATCAACTCCTTATTCATACAATTAGAGGTTTTTAAGACTACCACGTTTAGATAATTTATTTTAGTTGTTTTGGGTATTTCATACCCCATCAAGATATTATGTTATATCAGTTATGTTATAGTTTTGAAGCTTATGGCCTTTCAACCTTTATTACTATATTTATACAGTATATTATGCAATGTTCAGGTAAAGCTATTAATCATGGGTTACCTTATGGTCCTTCGGGTTTAGGAGCACTGTGTAGCATTCTGGGTACTAGATTTGGCGCGTTACAAACTTGTTATCAGAGCCTAAGGTTCAATAGAGTCCTAGGAAGTCTGAAAGCCACATCTAGTATAGTCTTGTACATGGGTGTGTTGCGCACCATATTTCTGTGTAGGAGGCTATGAGATATTTTAGGAACAGTTTCCCTTCTTTTAGTATTCATGTTGTGCCAGTAAGCATGAGCTCAAAATTCAACTCTCAGTCTAATCCGTTTCTCTCTTTCTTCTATAGAACATGCCTCTCAAAAGAAGATATGGAAATCAACCAGCCTTTTAGCCTGTCTAAGTAGATCACTTGGACTAACATGTTTCTCATGCAGTGTTCAGGGCTACATTCACGTCTCTTGCTAATTTAGTTGCTGGTCAGAATGAATGACCAGATGTTGTTTTAGCCAACCCAGTGGCTAATTCAGCTGTAACCAAGATTTGGGACTTTACTCGAATGAATCCTCTATTCTTTTTCGGGTCTAAATCAGAAGAGGATCCTTAGGAATTCCTTGTCCAGGTTTAGAAGGTTATGTATATCATGGGGGTTACTTCTAGAGAGAGTACTGAGCTAGCTGCATGTCAATTGCAGGATATTGCTCACACTTGGTTCAAATAATGGAAAGTATAAAGGGTTGTAGATGCAGGGCCTATTGAGTGGGAGGAGTTTGCTACTCCTTTCTTAGATAGATTCTTTCACCTAGAGTTAAGAAAAGATAAGATATTAGAATTTATCAACCTTAAGAAAGGAAATATGACGGTGAAAGAGTATTCTCTTAACTTTACTTAATTAGCCAAATATGCTCCCTATGTAGTGGCAGATAGCAAGGCCAAGATGAGTAAGTTTGTTTCTAGGGTGAATAATAGTGAGGTTAATGAGTGTAGGTCTGCAATGTTTAATAATAACATAAACATAGCCAAGCTTATGACCTATGCTCAATAGATATAAGAGAAAAAGATCAAGATAAGGGAGAAGAAGAATAAGAAAGCAAGGATAGGTAGTTTCAACTTTGCTCAGCCCAAATCAAAAAGAGGAAACCATTCTCAGTTCTATCCTAAGTCATCCGTCACAAATTCTTCTTTAGCTAGTGCTCTAGCTTTTAAGTTCAGGGATAGTAATAGAGATAGGGTGCCAGGCTCTAAGCCTCAGGGCAGTGTCATCAATTCCCAAACTAATTCTATTTGTCAAACTAGTGGTAAGAACCACGAGGGTACTTGCAGAGTTGGCATTGATGTCTATTTCAGATGTGGCAAGTCAGGCCACAGAGTTAGTGATTGACCCAGTCAGGTTATCAGGGTCAGCAGAACCGTTCCTCGGTCCAGTCCGATTGCCCAAATCAGCAGGGTACCACTTCTAGTGATACTAGTGGGCAATGCCCAAACAGACTTTACACTCTTCAGTCCTGGCATGGTCAGGAAAATTTGCTTGATGTAGTTACTGGTACATTACAAATCTTTCACTTGCATGTTTATGCTTTGCTAGATCCTGGAGATTTCTTGTCTTTTATTACAGTTTTTATTGCAGTTGATTTCGAAGTCAGTCCTAAAATTCTAGCAGAGCCCTTCTTAGTATGTACTCCAGTGGGTAAAACCATCATAGCCCAACGGGTATACATAAAATGCCCGGTTATGATATTTTAGATAGTCACCTCAGAAGACTTAGTCAAATTAGAGATGATTAATTTTGATGTAATTCTCGGCATGGATTGGATTCATTCCTGCTATGCCATAGTAGACTGCAGTAACAGAATAGACTAGTTCAAGTTTAATAATGAACCTATCCTAGAGTAGAGGGGTAGTACTTCAGCTTTCAGAAGTCAGCTTATTTCCTACCTTCAGGCATGGAAAATAATGTTCAAAATATATGTCTATCATCTTATTTGAGTTAAGGACACTAGTTTCAAAACTTCCAGTCTTGAATCAGTCCCATTCATGAGTGAATATTCAGTTGTCTTTCTCGAAGATCTTTCAGGAATTCCTCCCAAAAAGGAAATAAACTTCGGCATTGATCTTCTTCTAGATACTCAGCCTATATCTATTCTTTCATATAGATTGGCACCAATGATACTCAAAGAACTTAAAGAGCAGTTGAAAGATATCTTAGTTAAGGGATTCATCAGACCCAGTGTGTCCCCGTGGTGTGCACCAGTTTTATTCATGCGCAAGAAATGTGGTTCTATTAGAATATGCATTGATTACCGTCAGCTTAATAAAGTCACAGTCAAGAACAAGTATCCAATTCCCAAATTGAAGACTTGTTTGATTAACTTTAGGGTGCTAGCTATTTATCTAAGATAGACCTCAGATCAGGCTATCATCAGCTCAGAGTAAGGGAATGTGATATTCCAAAAGTATCTTTTTGAACTCGGTATGGTCACTTCGAATTCCTAGTCATGTACTTTGGTCTTACCAATGCCCCTACAACTTTCATGGAATTGAAGAACCGAGTGTTCAAGTAGTACTAAGACATATTTGTTATAGTCTTCATAGATGATATTCTAGTCTATTTCTGTAGTGAGCATGATCATACAGACTATCTCAGAATTGTACTTTAGACTTTCAGAGATCATCAGCTTTTTGCCAAATTCAGTAAGTGCATGTTTTGGCTAAGGTCAGTAGCATTACTTAGTTATATTATCTCCGGTGATGGCATTAGGGTTGATCCTAAAAAGACCAAAGTTGTAAGAAATTGGCCTCTCCCTATCTTTCCATCAAATATCAAGAGTTTCTTGGGTTTGGTTGGCTATTACTAATGGTTTGTTAAGGGAATTTACTCTATTGTATCCCCCATGTCTAGATTTACTCAGAAGAAAGTCAAGTTTTAATGGTCAGACCCTTGCGAGAAGAGTTTTTAGGAATTGAAGACTCGACTCACCTTAGCTCTTCAAGATGGTTCAGATGGTTATTGTGATGCATCTATAGTAGGTTTTGGTTATATCCTTATGCAGCATGGTAAGGTCATATTCTACGCCTCCAGACAACTTAAATCCCATTAGAAAAATTATCCTACTCATGATCTTGAGTTAGTAGCCGTAGTATTTGCCTTAAATATTTAGAGGCATTACTTGTATGGAGTTTATGTAGATGCGTTCACAGATCATAAGATTCTTTGGTATGTCTTTTCTCAAAAAGATCTGAATCTTTGTCAGAGAAGGTGGTTAGAGCTATTGAATAATTATAACATAAGTATCCTTTGTCATCCAGGTAAGGCCAACATAGTGGGCGATGCTCTCAGTACACTGTCTATGGGTAGTGTTGCTCATGTCCAGGGCAGTAAGAAGAAGCTAGCTCAGGAAATTTATCAGCTTGCTAGACTAGGCGTTCTCTTAGTTAACACAGATCAGGGTGATATAAGGGTTCAGAGTAGTTCAAAATCATCTCTAGTTTCTGAGGTAAAACAAAAGCTAGATAGAGATCCTAAACTAGTCAAGTTGATAGAGTCAGTAAAGGATCAGAACGTTAAGGTTTCCTCCCAAGGAGGGGATGGTGTATTTCATTATTAGGGTCATCTATGTGCTCCAGATGTAGATGAATTGAGGCTGAAATTCTGCCAGAAGCGCATAGTAAGCGCCATTCTATTCATCTAGGGGCCACGAAGGTTTACCTCAACTTATGAGAGATCTATTGTTCGAGTGGGATGAAAATAGATGTGGCAGAGTTTGTTGCTAATTTCTCTACATATCAGCAGGTTAAGATAGAGCATCAGAAGCCTAGTGGGTCCATGCAAGAGTTCAATATTCTTACTTGGAAGTTGGAAGAATTGTACATGGAGTTCTTGACGAGTTTGCCGTATACCCGACATCATTATGATTCAGATTGGGTCATTGTAGATAGGATGACCAAATCAGCTCTTTTCCTTCCAGTCCATACCTCTTATTCAGCCGAGGATTATGCCAAACTCTATATCAGAGAGTTAGTCAGATTGAATGGTGTTCCATTGTCTATTATCTCAGATATCGGTACCTAGTTCACGTCTCATTTCTGAAAGGCATTTCAAAAAGGTTTTAGTACCCAAGTTCATCTCACTAGTGCTTTCGTTCCTCTAACAGATTGTCAAGAAGAAAAGATGATTCTAACTTTAAAAAAATATTGCGAGCATGTGCAATTGATTTCAAAGGTAGTTGGGATGACCACTTACCTTTGATTGAGTTTGCATACAACAACCACAACTATCATTTCAGTATTAAGATGGATCCATTTGAAACTCTATATAGTAGGAGATGCAGATCTCCAGTTGGTTGGTTTGAAGTTAGTGAGGCCTCAGTTATAAGGCCTGACTTAGTATTTGATGACTTAGAAAAAGTCCAGTTGATTTGAGAAAGACTTTGGGCTGCTCAGAGCCGACAGAAGTCTTATGGAGATGTGATTATGTTTATCTAAAGATCTCTCCCATTAAGAGAGTGAAGAGATTCGACAAGAAGGAAAAGCTCAGTCCCTGATATGTCGGTCCATTCAAAATTCTCAATCGCTTCGGCAAAGTAGATTATGAGCTCGAATAGCCTTCAGATATTCCCTCGGTTCATCCAGTCTTCTATGTCTCTTTGCTCAAGAAGTGAATAGGCGACCAAGTTGTTGTAGTCCCTATTCAAAGAATAGATATTAAGAACATCCTCTGTTTTGAAGAGATTCCAGTCAAAATTCTTGACAATCAAACTCGGAGACTGAGGAACAAAGGATTCTCTCTAGTCAAAGTCCTTTGGCAGAATCTTTCCATTGAAAGAGCTACTTGAGAAGAACAAGCAGACATACACACCAAGTATCCTCACTCTACTCTGTTAATTCAGACACAGCCCAAGGTAACAACTTTCCATAAGCCTTTCAGTTTCTTGTTCAGATTTCAGTTACAACTTGGTGTCCAGTTCATTTTAGGAATTCCATTATAAACTTGGCATCAATACCATTGCATAGTCATTCATGCATTCATGTGTCAGTTCAATCATGTATTCATGCTATAGATTTGCATAGTCAGTTTGATGAGAAACTCATCTTACTAGTAATTCAGTCATGCAGTCATAAATCTATTATTCGTGCATCAAATATGCATATTCAGCATAATACATTTAGCTTGTCAGTTATATTAGTCGTGAAATCATGTTTCAATTGTTCATATTCAGCATGTACTTCAGTCTTTCATTTCTCCCATCTCAGTTGGTTTCATTTATGGATGAATGTTCCTAAGGGGGAGATATTGTAATACCCCATACTTTTACCTAGCATTTATTTTCCCCGAAGATATGAAAGACATGCATTAAAGATGAATACACTTTTATACATGTGGTATTTTCAAGATTTCCACTATTTATTTTGTGTAAAATTCAATAAGCTTTGCATCGATACCAAATTCGCCTAAATCCGACAACTGGGTAAGAAGTTAGGACGATTTAAAGTTTCAGTCATAAAACACTGTCATCTCAGTCAGTGGCGCATTGCACCATAGGTCAAAATGACAATTGTCAATTTCTTGTAATACTCCGCAATTTCACCACATCGCAAAGTGCTCCCAAATCCCAATTGTCAAAATCTAGCAAAGTTCTGCGATGACATTGCATCACACCATCAGTCCAGTTCCCAGTGTGTAATTTGAAGTGACACAGCGCAATAGCACCGCATCACGCCAGGGGTCTAGGTTGGGAAATTTTTCACAAAATTTTAAAAACGTGTCCAAGTTTAAATGGATCTTTTTCCATAATTTTAGTTCAGTCTTAAACACAAAATTTAACCCTACATGACATAAGCATATCATTATTCACTGTATTTTTCCCCAATTTCTTCATACACTCTAAAAGCGAAGAAACGCTAATTTTAAAAATTTAAGGGCAAGGATCAAAAATATCTTCGAGGATCTTTACGTAGTTACATTTTAAGGTATGTCAAGTGTTCATTCATGGGTCTATTTCACTCATGAAGCTCAAGAATCTCTTTTAAAAATCCAAAATTTTAATATTTATCAATGTTCATTATTTGATTGAATTAAAAATTGATGTTCATGTTGTTGGTTGGTTTTGTTCCATGTTATAGACTATTTATTTTCCAGAATTGTTTCTAAATGTTATGATTGAAGCGATATTCATGATAAACCCTTCAATTTACAAGTTGGTTTATGTATCCATGATTATTAGATGTGTTGATAATTGTATAAACAAAGCATGCTCCCCATATATTTTATTAAATTCCTATGTGAAGGAAAAGTGCCATATTAGTATGATAATATGACATCCTAATTTATGTACAAGTTATGTATGTCAAGTGTTTGATGAAATTTCTTAGACAATGGATTATGTATTGTTGATGTCGGTCCTATATTCAAGAACGTTATGCTTTGTCAGTTTTCTTCTATCGAGTCCTGAGGGTACATGTACCCGAAAAATATAGTTGTGTGCCTAGAGTAAGTGACATGTTTCACGATATCCTCAGTCAGGCCATGATCCGTTGAACTAGTCAGTTATGTGACTCAAGAAAGCTTAGTAATTCAGTAATCTCAATAGTATTCTATCAGTTAATGGAACTCCATTAATTCAGTCTGGTCCAGTTCAGTTAATCATGTTTAGTGTGTATTCATATAGGAGTAGGAATTAGCACTGAGAGAACCCAAGGATGGGAACATACACTGTCAGATGAGGGTATGATTCTTAGAAGTCATTATTGTATTCTAGAACTATGTAGCCAACATAGGTTGAGACATCAACACTGATAGATAAGGGTTAATGAGGTGGATAAACACTGTCAGATCAGGGTCCCACCATTCTCTTTTGGGGACACTGTCAGATGAGGGCCACTCATAGCTTGTCTTTACCGGTGGCGCAGTATTGATACCCTTCCAATTGGGGTTACAGATTGGACCTTAACTTATTTATAAAGCGTTATTTGGGGCATGTTGATTAGATGACTACTTCCCACAGTCTTAGTCTCAGATTCAGTAAAAGAACTCAGATAGTTCTACAGCATTCAGGACTGTAAGATTCAGTCAACTCCGAATAGTACGGAACTCAGCTAGTTCTATCAAAACCTTAATTGTTAGATACAGTCTCTCAGTGTCAGTTATTTCAGTTATACAATTATTAGTATCTCACGCTAACAGTACTCAAGTTCAGTAATCATGTTATCATGAACTCAGTTACAGTTATTCTGTATTCATACATGCATTCTCACGTTCATATTATATAGTCAGTTAGTTCAGTTTATGCATATGTACCCTCTGCATTCATACTACCTCACATGCATACTAGTACATTCAATCGTATAGACGCATTTGTGCTATGGTATTTTATACCATAGGTTCTAAAGCACGAGCTCCAGAGCATCAGTAGCCACCAGATTTAGTAGTGAGTTCTCATTATTCAAGGATGATATTATTAGTTATGTCATTATCTTCATTAGCTTTCAGTAGATGGAGTTAGTTTGGGACATGTCCCATCAACTCCTTATTAAGACAATTAGAGGCTTTTCAGACTACCATGTTCAGATAGTTATTTTAGTTGTTCTGGATGTTTCATATCCCATCCAAATGTTATGTTATATCAGTTATGTTATAGTTTTTAACCTTATGTCCTTTCAGCCTTTATTTCTACATTTATACAATATATTATGCAGTGTTCAGGTACAGATATCAGTCATGGGTTAGCTTGTGGTCCTTCGGAGTCATGAGCACTGTGTAGCATTCCGGGTAACCGATTCGGGGCATTGCAACTGCACATCCTACTTTAAAGCCCAATTAAAACATTCATTACACATATACACAACCATTAATGCAATAATTTTACTAAGGAACTTTGTTCATATCGTCATACCAACATCACTTGCATACCATAATCTTTACTATTTGACTGTGGGACTCGAACCCATTATTTATAAAAAAATAATTAAGTCAATTAAAAATTTAGGGACTCAAACGCTTTTAGCCAATTAAACAACTAAGTTTACCTTTTAAATCATTACATGGCAAACAATGCCTTCAAAAAATTGTTTAGCAACTATTCATTAGGTCAATACCTTAGTTCAAATCACATTTCAATTCAATTTATGATCATCAACACCTTTAAGAAATCATTCATCCATCATTGATACTCTCATTCCAAGCATTAGAGCAAAACTCATCATGTGAATAGTTTGTTCTCTTAGACATTTTCAAAAACACATTGAGGGCATACCTTTACAAATACTAAAACCAAAGTAAAAACCATCAAGTTTAGGTTTTACCATGAACACATTGTTAAATCACAATTATCGAGAACCCAGATATGGAAAGCCATTATTAAAACATGTATAAAAAGAATTAAAACTCTGAGTAAATAATACCAAACACGTGATATTTGAGAACTAACAATGAGGGAAGAGTCACATGCCATATTCAAGAAGATTCACGGAAAGAACTTGACAATTGAGCCTTTACATAAACACCTTGGAGAAATTCTAGCCCAATCTTCAAGAGAGTGTTTAAAGCAAGTTTTTGGAGTGATTTTATCTTCCAAAGTGTGTTAGAGGCCATAATGTGTTTTAAGATTTGCGGTATTAAGAGTTTTGTGGGTTGGAATTGTCTAAAATTTCCACAGCTTAAAAGATAAAAAAGGAGTGTAGTAGGGTAAGACCCCGCCCTTCCCCCAACTTGTACACCAATCATACGAGTTGTACACATTACTCAAACCCTAGATAGAATGTTCAACTTTAATTCTGTCCAACATATGAGTTCATGGTCTAACTCATACCCAATCATACAATTGGTGCCCATAAATAGTACCCTAGGTAGAATCAAATCGTCTAGGCTAGAAATATGAAATCATACGGTTTGGCACTATACTTCTCGTACACTAAAATACGATTAGTTTGATGGCCACTTATACCTTTGAAAAAAACCAACAAAACCCATATTTAGTATCATATGAAAAAGGACTCCAAACTGTTTCCACATCTACGACAAGTACCCTTAAGTTGTATGATGTCTAGAAGCTCAAACTCAAGAAATTTTCTAAGGGTCAAAACTATGGTGTTTCAATTCTCCTCCACTTGGATCATTCATCCTCGAATGATGGGTAAGGACAAGAACAAGCATGACTTAACACAATAATACCAATCAAAATTTTCTTTAACAAGATTATAAAACAAAGAAATAAACAAAGATTTTAATAACAACACATATCTCACGCATAAATTTTCACAATAGGGAACAAATGCGGATACTTAGTTCCTCAAAAGAACCTATACCGAAGCAACTTCCTCCATCTGCAACTAACTAACATAATGATCCAAGATCTCAATTGGGAATATCTCATAAGGTAAGAAATCTGAAATACCCAACCCTTCCAAAGGAATAACCTATGAAGGATTACCTATACCCTTTCTCAACATAAAGACAAAGAAGACCACATGAATAGAGATTAAACTAGAAGGAAACTCCAATTCATAAGAACCATTTTCAATCCACTTAAAGACCAAGTACGGGCCAAAATAACTGGGTCTGAGCTTCCCCTTCTTACCAAACCTCATTACTCTCTTCATGAGAGACACATTCAAGTAAACCCAATCTCTAACCTTAAACTCCAACTCCCTATGATTCACGTTCGCATCGTACTTTTGGCAACTTTTAGCGGTTTTCTATCTACCACAAATCACCTTCACCTTCTCTAAGGCTTGGTGAAACAAATTAGGGCCAAACAACTAACCCTCACGAACCTCATAACACCTTATCAAAGAATGACATTGCTTACCATTCATTGCCTTCAAAGGAGCCATACCAATGCTAAGGTGGTAACTATTAGTATAAGCAAATTCTATAAGAGGTAAATAGTCATCCCAACTTGCAACATAGTTGATCTTGAAAGAAAGAAGCATGTCTTCCAATGTCTCAATAGTCCTCTCCACTTGTCCATCAAACTTTGGGTGGAAAGCAGTACTAAGGCACACCTTAGTTCCAAAACATTTCTAAATTGATCACGAAAAAAGAGATAAGTAAAGAGTACTATGATCCAAAATGATATAAATAGGAGCACCATGCAACTTTACGATCTCTGTAGGATACAACTTAGCATATTTCTCTGTTGAATAGCTAGTCTGCATAAGTAGGAAGTCAGTGTGTTTGGTCATCCTATCTATAATGACCAAAATTAAATCAAAGTGACTCTGAGACAGAGGAAGACGAATAAATAATCCATATTGATCACCTCCCACTTCTATTTGATCAACTCTATCTATTAGTATAAACCTCCAGGTCTCATGAGCCCAACCTTCATATTTTGACATACCATACACCTCACCACATAGTTAGCTTCATCTCACTTAATATTATTCCACCAATATAACTCATTAAGATCCCAATACATCTTCATAGAACCAGGATAAATACCATAATAAGATCCATGTTCTTCAGCCAAAATCTTTTCCCTCAATCCATTAATGTTGGGAGCACATAACCTGCCTTGGTACCTTAAGATAGTGTCTCAACCAATCACATAGTCAAAAACATTTTACTAATATACATTTTCTCTAATCTTCATCAAATCAGGATCCAACATTTATTTTTTCTTTATCTCAACAACAAGATACTACTATGATACATGATGCACAAATATACCACCATCTTTCGAATTTGTGAGACGAACTCCAAGATTATCCAAATGGTGAATGTCCTTTATAAACTATCACTTATCCTCATCCATAAGATCTAGACTCCCCAGGGATAACCTGCTAAAAGAATCAACAACTATATTAGCTTTACCTTGATGGTCATAGAGACTCACATCGTACTCCTTCAGCAATCCAAAGCACCTCCTTTGTTAAGATTTAACTTTTTATGAGTAAACATACATTGTAGGCTATTATGATAAAAAATATGTCAACAATAACACTACAAAGATAGTGATGACAAATTTTCAATGTAAATACCACAGCAAATAACTCTAAATTATGAGTAGGGTAGTTCTTCTCATGAAATTTATACTATCTAGAAGCATAAGCTACCACCCTACCATACTGCATTAACACACAACAAATCCCAACATAAGAAGTATCACAATACATGACGAAGCCATCATTACCCTCAGCAAGGTAAAAATAAGAGCTGAAGTCAATTTATCCTTTAAATTCTTAAAACTACCCTCACACGCATATAACAACAAGAACTTAACCTTCTTCGGGGTAAACTTAGTCAATGGAGCATCTATAGTCGAAAAACTCTACATAAATCTCCTATAGTAGCTGTCTTAACCCTAAAAGCTCCAAATATTGGTTGGAGTTGCGTGTCTAGGGCACTTTTTAACCACTACAACCTTTTGTGGATCCACCATTATCCATTCACTATAGATTACATGACCAAGAAATGTCTCAGCCTAATTTAACCTAAACTCACACTTAGGGAACTTTCCATACAAACGCTGATCCTTCAAGGTCTGTAACACAACACAAAGATGGTCGACATGATTCACTAATAATGCTCAACTTACATGTCAATTTAAGTGTAAGTTAGTCATCATCAATATATTTACCCAACTTTAGAGTCAAGGTCGAATCCTCAAGGAAAAATATGAGTGGCAGTAAGGTTAATTAAAATAGTAGATACTATCTAAATTCAAACCAATGGTATAAAAAGATAACAATAGGGGAGTTAGGTATCTACACTAATATTACTTTTTGAGTTTTTCTAGAATAAATTCAGGGCTATGAATAATTATAGTTTTAAAAATTATTCATGGATCTTGAGATTATATGTTACTAAGGGAATGACATGTGGGTGTTAATAATCAACATCAATTTATTTGATTTAATATGGGTATGCTCGATTGTATATTTTGATGATAGTCTTTAAACAAAACACAAAACTTTAACCTATTGATTCTTTCGAATACCTAATGGGCATGCTTAACATTAGGTAACCAAACCTTAATTTTGGTATCCCTATTTCTAGAATAATACCCATGGTGTAGTTAACTTCACAATCACCTTTATTTCTAAGATAGTGAACATTTAGCAAATTTTACACATAGTTTTCTATTATTGCTTTGGTCTCTACATCCCTCTTTCAAGAATGATGTGAATTCCTAAAGTTCAGCTAAAACCCTTCTTTTAAATATAGTCTTGAGCTTTCTAGAGATTGGAACTTTCACTTATCAAATCCATGTGGGTATTTTAGGCCTTCACCCATAAATGCCAACCAAGTTAGCATAGCAATGATAAAACCCATAAAAACAAACTACCAAATAGAGGCAAAAAATAATAACCCACACACACTTTAACCCCTATTCACATATAACCCTAAGAGTGAGTTGTAGCTACACATAAGATAAATAAATATAGATATACCTATAATCTCCATTGAAATTACCTGTTGAAGATTAAGTGAATATTTCTTAAAACTTTGCACTCCCACATATCAACACTGGAAGTAGGCTATTCCACCACTTATAGGGTCTCCAATTTATTATTCACCAAAAATTTATACAATATATTCTTGTCTAGGTATGGAGGCTTTGAAATCAAGAGTTAAACCTGAAAAAATTAAGGTAGATAGAATAAGATGAATAATTCTAGGGTTTGAGTCTTTTTGTAAAAACTAAGATCAACCACATGCATTTTTAGATTTAACCTTGGGCTGAACTCTTCTTCTAAGCTGTGATTGTACCAACTTTGCCACGACTGCAACCTCTATGACCGCGATAGACTTATGCGACCATGGTTGATTGACCCGGCTTCACTACCACGATCGAGGTCAGAAGACCGTAACTATGATAATTGAGGATCTTCTACTTTAGGTCTTGAACTACACAATCTTTCTTCCTTTTTGATCATTTTAAGCTCCGATCCACATCGTTCTATCCGCTCAACTCTATGCCTGTAAAGAGTGGATATTAGTGCATTTAATCACAAATATGTATCGTTTATTGATTAAAAAGAAGGTAATGTGTTAAAATATTGAGTGTGAATGAGTGGTAAGATCACCACTCATCAACACCCCAACTTAAAGTTATTGCTTGTCCTTAAGCAATGCCACCTCCTTTTATGAGAAACAATCTTCTATGCCCAAACTTTATGCCTTAATGATCATAATGACCAAAACTTTTGTCATCACCACAGGTAGCTCATTGGATATCTGCTAGTCTAGTTTCACTACGCCACTCATTATAAAATTGCAATATCTAAGAATGCATAATACTTTAAATAGAAACCAATCAACAAAAACTAATACTCTAGAAATGGCTTATTTTTTACCAAAACAAAGCTTTACTCCATACGCCTCATTGTTTGGGAGGTGACACAATCGCCCTCCTTAACTTGTTCACATGCCAACCTCTCAAAAAAGAGAAATCTACAGACAAAACTACCAAATTTGCAACAAGGAATTTTAAGTGAAAAAACTCTCTCCCTCACAAAAGAAAACTTTATGAAACAAGTGTCATACCATATGCTTTCCTCTATTTTCCATCGCCGCTACAAAGAAAGTAAATGGTTTGAGACCCTTATGAGAGTGTTATTGAAAAATACTTAAATCTTTTATGTTTGAGAGAAGTAAAGGGTGAAACACTTATTAGGTTGAGAAACACGTGGGTAATTCTTATGATTCAATAACTCTTGCAAGTGAATACATAAGTTGAATTCAAGCACAAACTCACAACCCTAATTATTTGAACATCTTGGTGAGCATAACTCTAGTTAATTCATTCTCATTGAAACTACATCTACATTAACTCTCAGTAGGTAGAATTTTGTGTGACACAAATATGAAAGAACACTGTTAATTTTCAAAACCCCCTTTATTTTGGAACCTTAGATCAATAATATAATAAAGTCACAATACATAGTGAACAAGATATTCCCTGTAGGATTTGACGCCCATCCCAGTTGGGTTCTATATTTGACGATGACCGCATACACTTTCTAACAAGAGTTGTGATTTGGGCGTATCAAATTTTTGCGCTGTTTCCAGGGAATACGGTTGTCAATTAAGTTTGTGTTTGTAAATTGACCTTTGTTCAAGTTTCCCAAATTTTACTTTTGTTTGTTGTTTTTGTTTTTGGTCAGGGGAGTTGTTGTTTATGCCAAGTACATGTAGATCGGGTGCACCAATATTACTAATACATCCAGAACCACAACTAATTAGTAGAATGGTAGATCCCCAAGATGCTGAGAGACTAGCCGTGTTAGCTAAAAATCAACTAAATTAGCAAAATGATGGTCAGCAGGCACATCATCAAAATCCTATGATAATGATTTGGGGGATGATGAATTGTTAGATCCTATTAATGGAAGGCTTGCAGAGAATGTAGCTGTACCAATGAACAAAAATACAAATAGAAACCGTTCTTTTAGGGAGATACCTGATCGCCAAGATGTTCAATTTGATCTTAATAATGATGAAGATGGAATGGACAGAGCTAGTTCCACTGGAGCTATTATTTCTCTGACTGTAGCACTAATAGCAAAGTTCAATATTACTAGTATAATTATTCAGCTCTTTCATCTGAATGGGTTGTATGGTGGACTCTCGGGAGATGATCCCAATATATATTTAGTGAACTTTGTCACTATTTACAAGTATTTTGACAAATTGGGAGTAGGACAGAATACCATCTGCCTGTATTTATTTCCGTTATCTCTGTCTGGAAAGGCAACATTATGGTTTAATAAGCTAATGCCAAATTCTATAACCAACTGGAGGCACTTGAAAGAGGCTTTCCTAGAAAGGTTCTTTTTACTTTTCAGGAGAGTACAGTTAAGGGATGAGATCAGCAACTTTAGGCAGTTCCCAATCAAAGCTCTTAACAAAAAATGGGAGAGGTTTAAAAAGAAGCTGGCACAGTGTCCAAAACATAGTATGAGAGATATTCATCTGATGGACACTCTTTATTGGGTTTTGAAATCTATTACGAAGACAGTTGCTTATAATACTGCAGGGGCCATTTGTGGATCTCACTTTTCAAGAGGCCTCAGAAATGCTATATCGAATGACCAAATAAAATAGAGCTTGGCATAGCAGGGATTCAGTGGTAGCAAGCCCTATTGTGTCTATTGGTATGACTGCAGAACAATGTAAGAAAGAGAATGAACGCGATCAAAACATGGCACACTTAAAGACGCAGATGGATTTGTTGAGTAAGAACTCATTATATTCAAAGACTCAAAAAGTGAAAGTTGTTGTAGCCCAAGGTAGAGATGAGTCTATTTCAGAAGAAGAGGCTAGTTATTTAAATAACTAGGGGGTTTCTGATTCTATTGTAGTAGATGATATTGAATAAGTAGATGTTTATCATCTGGTGGAGTCTAGGAAATTGAATGAGGTTATTGATGATGCACCATCCAACAGTTACTAGGTTGATAAGTTAGAGAAGAATAAGAGAAAGAAGGATGAAGTAGTGGTTACCACTCCTCCAACACTTCCCTCTCCATATCCCCACCGATTGAAAAAGAAGGCTGATGACACAAAGTTCAGCAAATTCATAGCTATGCTTAAGCAGTTGATGATTAATCTGTAACATGAAATACCTTGTCACGAAGAAGTTGTCAATTATTTTTTTGCTGATGGACAATCTTTAACATTATGTGCTATTTCCACAAGGTCTCTGGTGTAGAAAAAGGCAGATCCTGGAGCATTTACTATCCCATGCACTATTGGACCTTTTGACTTTGCAAAAGCTCTATGCGACTTGGGAGCTAGCATCAATCTGATACCGCTAGCTGTTTACAAAAAGTTGGGTTCGGGAGACCCTACACCCACTATAATGTAACTTGTGATAGAGGATATATCAGTAAAATAAGCTGTTGGTATTTTGTATGATGTTTTAGTGAAAGTGGCTAGTTTTGTATTTCCTGTGGATTTCATCATTCTGGATTGTGAGGTGGACTTCGAGGTGCCCATAATCTTGGGTTGACCTTTTCTTGCAACCGAAAGTATGCTGATTGATTTGCAAGCTAATGAGCACTTATTTTGGATGAATGATAAAGTGGTGTGATTTGATGTGTTCCAATCAATAAAGCAGCAGAAAGAAATAAGTGTGTTTTCCACTGTGGATGTCTATTATGAAGAAGAGCAGGAAGTGCCGATTGAATAGAAATTTACTGTTGAGATATTAGCTGTCGTGTGGATGAATTTTGATCAGGATGGTATTGAAGATTATGAGGAAACAGTGTGTGCCTTAATGGGCATGGCGTCTTACTCATATGCACCTAAGAAGTTGGATTTGGACTTACAAAATCATCCAAGTCTACCTGTTAATCCTTCTATAGAAGAACCACCTATCTTGGTACTGAAATAGTTACCCAGTCACTTTAGGTATGTTTTCCTAGGAATTGGGAATCACTACTTGTTATTATTATGGCGGATCTAGGTGAGAAATAGATAGAAGCCCTCATCTCTATTCTTAAGATATATAAAAGAGCTATTGGTTGGACGATTATAGATATCATTGGCATCCCTCTTTGTGTTTGTACACATAAAATCTAGCTGGAGAAGTATTGTATCCCGATGACTGAGCACCAATGTCTCTTAAACCCACCTATATAAGAGGTGGTGAAACAAGAGATCTTTAAGTGGCTAGATACAGGATTAGTTTATCCTATACCGGATAGTAAGTGGCTGAGTCCTGTTTAGTGGGTGCCTAAGAAAGGGGGCATGAAAATGGTGGCTAATGAGAAGAACGAGCTTATTAAACTCATACCTATTACTGGGTAGAGAGTATTCATGGATTACCAAAAACTCAATTCATGGACATTCAAGGATCACTTCTCAATACCCTTAATGGATCAGATGCTTGACCGATTGGCTGAAAGGGGTTGGTACTAATTTTTAGATGGGTATTCTGGTTACAACCATATTTCCATTTCTCCTAACGATCAAGAGAGTACGACATTCACATGACTATATAGTACATTTTCTTTTAAGAGAATGCCTTTTAGGTTATGCAATGCACCTTCCAATTTTCAGCGGTGCATGATGTCAATCTTTCCTGATATAGTTAAAGACACCCTGGTGGTGTTTATGGATGATTTATCAGTTGTAAATGATTCCTTTGAACTATTTTTGCTAAATTTGAGTCAGGCATTACAACTGTATGAAGAGTTCAACCATATCCTTAACTGGAAAAAATACCACTTCATAGTGAAGGAAGGCATTATTCTTGGTCATCAAATTTCAGCCAAAGGCATTGAGGTAGATGAGAAAAAGGTTGAGTAAATTAGGAAATTACTCCCTCCTATCTCTGTCAAAGGGGTACACAGTTTTCTTGGGGATGCAGGGTTTTATCGCAGATTCATAAAGGATTTCTCAAAGATTGCAAACCTGCTTTGCGAACTCTTGGAGAATTAAGCCAAATTTGATTTTGTTGATGACTGCAGAAAGGCCTTTGAATGCGTTAACTTGAAGCTAGTGGAAGCTCCAATTATTATTGCTCCTGACTGGTTGAGGTCGTTTAAGATTATGTGTGATGTGAGTGTAATGGCTCTTGGAGCTGTTCTTGAATAAAAGAAATAAAAGTTATTTAATCTGATATATTATGGCAAGCAAAGACCTAAATAGGTATCAGAAGAATTATATGGTGACAGAGCAGGAACTTTTAGTAGTGGTGTATGCTTTTGAGAAGTTTCAGGCATATTTGCTGGGTACCAAGGTAGTGGTACACACTGACCACACTGCCTTGAGGTACGTAATGACGAAGAAGGACGCTAAGCCAAGGTTGATCCAGTAGGTATTGCTACTTCAGGAATTTGTATTCGAAGTCAAGGATTGCAAGGGATGTGAGAATTAGGTTGCTGATCACTATCCAGACTTGAAGGCCAGTAGGCAGTAAAAGACGATCTTGAAGTTGATCATTCCTTTTAGAATGAGAAAGTATTGGCTGCAGTGCTCGAAAAAGTACCTTCGTATGCTAACTTCGTGAACTATGTTGTAAGTAAAGTAATGCCAGAGAATCTTTCCTATAATCAGAGGAAAAAGTTGCTCCATGATGTGAAACATTATTTTGGGGATGAGCTGTATCTTTTTCGGCGATGTGTGGATGGTTTTATTAAACGGTGCATTCCTGAAGTAGAGATGTCGAGTGTATTAAAAGTGACTCATGCTTTACCATTTGGAAGTCACCATGCTGGTAATCGTACATCCAGAAAAGTGCTTCAAATCAGCTACTATTGGCCCACTAATAACACTCAACTTACACGTCAATTTAGTGCAAGGCGGTCGTCATCAGTATAATTACCCAACTTTGGAGTTGGGGTCCAATCCACGAGGAACAATGTGAGTGGCGATTAAACTAATTTAAAACTATTGCTACAAGTTGAATTTAAAAAAATGTTGCAAAAAGATAAAATTAGGGATTTTATTAATGAAACAACAATTAATGTTTCGACTTGCTTCAGAACTCAAAGCCAAAATTTCAATGGTTGAAATAAATGATAAAGAGAAACTAGGGTTGTGATCACTATAATTATTAATCCCCATTAAATATTACCTGTAGTGTTAGGTTCTCGTGACTTGTGGGAAGAACCAAACTATTATTTTCGACAATCCATCTAAGTGTTTCTTCACCTTCTTAGATATTTAACACCATAATTCTCTCGAACTTAGGAAATAATTCTATTCATACTAATTTTATCTCAAGTTGATCAATCTTGTTACAAGATTAATCATTAGTTGGGATCTTAACCTTCCCAAATCCTTACTGATAATTCGCTACCTTTAATTTATTTCTCAGTTCGAGCAAACCAACATAAGGCGGGATTTAATATTTGCAACCAATAATTAACAATCATAACAAAGGAATTATTAAGATGTCTCTCCAATCGTTCAAACCCTAAGCAACTATTAAATCCATAGGGGAATAATAATAGATCCCATAACCATAGTTGTGGGTTTTATTTCCACAAGAGAAATAAAGAGATAGCAATAATTATAATCATCATTAAAAGTAATTAAACTTACCAAAGATGAAGTCTGAAGTTGATTCTCTTCTGAGTTCAAGAGAAAATTACCACAATAAAATCAAAGAGTTGAACAAATTGAATTATAAGTTAAGAGAGCCAAAAAAAAACGTAAACTCCCTTGGAATAAGTTCCAGATGTTCCACTCCTTTTTATTAGAAAACCCTAACATATGCTTTAAATACTTTATCCTAATTATTGAAACAAAATCACAAATCACAGTATTTTCTCGGACAAACGACGACGTGTGTGACGACTTATGAGAAGTCGATGCCCTATCAATAATGTCATGAGCTCCTCTTCCCATTTGTACAAGTACTGTCTTCAACTGATGATGAGGCGTGATGGCTAATAAGACACGTGACGACTTATCAAAATTATCATCATCTCTTCACTTCAAATCCTCAAGCACTACCTATGCCTGATGACGAGTCCGACGGCTTATACCAACCCTGATGGCCTATGAAAGGTTGTCATCACTTATTCCAGTTGAATCTTATACACTGCCAATGGCTGATGATGACTTTGATGACACATCAGACAATGTCATCACTTCTTCACTTCAAATCTCATGTACTGCCTTAGGCTGATGGCATTCTTGATGGCTTATAAGAATTATGATGACTTATCAGAGATGTCGTCACACTTCTGCTCCAAATTCCTTACACTGTTTATAGCTGTCAACTTCACTTTCATGGCCACTTGTTCCAAATTTAGTTTCTTTGTTCTTATTGTCTTTGGTTTTCTTTCTTCTTGACTTTCCTGCATTATCAAAGAGAAAGAAATCAAAAATAACAAAAGTTACTTAAGAATTTACAATTATTTCTAGTTAAAAGTCTCAAATGTGTTAGCATCTACTCACACATAACACCCTCAACTTAAAACAATTGCTTGTCCTCAAGAAACTAAAACATAATTAAAAGGATATAAAGCACATTCGGTAGTCAATCATCCATTTTATCTTAAAACATCTTCACCATCTCCAAGGTGAATTAATTTAAAAAACAACTATGCATATTATTGAAGAACAACAATGCGACACACAAGAATCAGGATATGGCATCAATTCAGCAATAAAACAATGCGACACACAAGAATCAGGATATGGCATCAATTCAGCAATAACAACCATGCATGTACCAAGATTACACTATCCAAACAAGTTAGCAACTAGCAACGTAACCAGTGTGCCCTTACTACAAAGAAGTCCTACTTCACTAATATCAGACATCACATATGTAACCACGGGGGCAATCAAAAGATGCTCACTCTCAGAATGAAGTTCCAATTAATGAATGCCAAATACCATAGGCTTACCTTTATTTTCATTACCACGATTTTTAGACTGGTCAGCTAGGATCACTATAGGTCTTCTTTTTGGCTTGTAATGTAGGCTAGGGGCTAGTATGAAACTTGATGATATTTAAAGTTACTAAGCCTCCTTCACATTACACTAGCTTCTGGAGTCTCACTTATTAAACTTTTTCTATTCTTCTCTTTTCTTGATCGCACATAGTTAGAATGGGTGCAGTCTTTTCTACAATCGCTTTTTATTTTCACAACTTTTCTTTTCTTGTTCTTTTCCACCACACCTAGCTTTTCATTCTTTTCCTTTATTCTACCTTTCACCATACTTATTTTACATCACGCATCCTTACAATTGCCACCCTCAACTTAGGCCATTTGTCTAAGTCAAGGTGTACAGTGTCCAAGGAGGACTAGGGCCAAAATAGGTTCATTATGATATAAATGGGATGGTGATATGTATCATAAAAAGAAATAGGCTATTCAAGCTCATAATAGGGATCAAGGGATATTAGGCATACAGGGAAGGTCATTTAGGCTAAAAGTGGGCTAATATCAAAATGGCCTACGATCCTTTCCTAACCCGTATACTTCAACCTAGGTAAGACTAACCAGGCAAGTTCTAGATTTATCAGACAAAGGAAACTAAGTAAGATCTCACACGCACATGGCGCACAAGTATATCACAAGTTACTACTTATCTAGTTCATGCAATTATTTAGCAATGATTATCAAGTCACTAATACCAATGCCATAAAAAGATTCATAGTAGTAACATATAGATGCACATCATACAGTTACAAAGTAGACAATTGGAGTGGTATTTATCATTCCAAAAATAAATCAACAAAAATATGTCAACTACCGTCGATGCTTATTTTTCTCCCAGTTAACCACAACACATCACAAAATAAAACACAAAACTCCTAAACATGCCACTTCTACTAGAAAACAGACTCCAGGGAAAAGAGGCACGACAACAAAAACCTAAAGGAGACATCAACACCTACAAGAATGTTATCAACTCCTCTTCACATTTAAACAAGTTCTTTCTTGAGCAGACGATAAAGCTTGCCGGCTTATCAGACATGTGATGACTTATCAGAATTATCATCGCTTCTTCACTTAAAGAACTCAAGTACTGCCTAAGCCTGACGACGAGCCTGATGGCGTAGCACAACTCTGATGGCCTATAAAAGGTTGTCGTCATTTTTTCCAGTTGACTCTCATACACTACCTAAGGCTGAAGATGACTTTGATGACTTATCAGGACTTTGACGACATATTAGAGAATGTCATTACTTATTCACTTGAAATCTCATGTACTGCCTTAGGCTGACGGCAGTATCGATGGCTTATTAGAATTGTGATGACTTATCAGAGATGTCATCACACTCCTACTCTAACTTTTTCAAACTATCTACAACTAACAATTACTCTGATAACTTATCACAAATTTGATGACTTATCAAATAACTCATCAACTACACTGACATGGCCATTTGTTCCAAATTCACTTATTTTGCTCTTATTGTCTTTGGCTTTGTTGCATCTTGAATTTCCTGCATTATCTGAGAGAATGCAATCAAAAATAAAAAAAATTGCTTAAGACTTTACAATTATTTCTAGTTACAAACCTCAAATATGATAGCATCTGCTCACATATCAACACCCTTAACTTAAAATAATTGATTGTCCTCAAGCAACTAAAACATAACTAAGAGGATACACAGCACATTCGGTAGTCAATCATCCATTTTAGCTCAAAACATCTTCACCATCTCCAAGGTTAATTAATTTAAAAGCCAACTATGCATATTATTAAAGAACAATAGTGCGACACACAAGAATCAAGATAAGGCATCAATTCAGCAACAACAACCATGCATGTACCAAGATTACACTATCCAAACAAGTTAGCAACTAGCAACATAACCAGTTTTCCCTCACTAAAAAAATCTCCCACTTCACTTATATCAGATATCACATATGTAACCATAGGGGCAATAAATAGACACTTACTCTCAGAATGAAGTACCAATCCATGTAAGACAAATACCATAGGTTTGCCCTTATTTTTATTACCAAGAATTTCAGATAGGTCAGCTAGGATCACTATAGGTCTAATCTTTGGCTTGTAATGTAGGCTAGGGGCTGGTGTGATATTCGATGATATTTAAAGTGACTAAGCGTCCTTGACATTACCCTATCTTCTGGGGTCTCGCTTATTAACCTTTTTCTATTCTTCTCTTTTCTTGATCGCACATATTCAAGACAGGTGCGGTCTTTTCTACATTCACTTCTTTTTTTTCACAAATTTTCTTTTCTTGGTCTTTTCCAGTATACCCTCTTTTTATTCCTTTCTTTTATTCAACCTTTCTCCATAATCATTTTACATCACGCACCCCTATAATTGCCATCCTCAACTTAGGCCATTTGCCTAAGTTAAGGTGCACAGTGTCCAAGAAGGACTAGGGCCAAAATAGGTTCATTATGATATAAATGGGATGGTGATAGGTATCATAAAAATAAATAGGCTATTCAAGCTCAAAATAGGGATCGAGGAATAATATGCATACATGAAAGGTCATTTAGGCTAAAATTTGGCTAATATCATAACGGCGTATGATACTTTCCTAACCCCTATCCTTCAACCTAGGTAAAACTGACTGGGCAAGTTCTTGATTCAACATACACAGGTAACTAAGTTAGATCTCATACACACATGGCACACAAATATATCACAAGTTACTACTTACCCAGTTTATACGATTGTTTAGCAATGATTATCAAGTCATTAATACCAAAGCCATAAAAAGATTCACAGTAGTTG